>NC_091991.1:28871553-29186312 GCF_044704955.1 Pristiophorus japonicus
GCGACATCTTGGCAGGTGTGGCCAAAGGAGCAACACTGGGTCCCAATCACCCTGGCATGTCTTCTTTCGTGTAATACATTGTAGAGCATGGTGTGTTGTGATTGGGATGCTTATGAAGAACCTTCCAGCATAGGGGGGGTTAGACAGGCATTCCCATCACATTGTGATGCCACCATGGGAAGAGCAGCCTCCAATAACAACGTCTGCTGAAGTATAGTTAGCGACCTCTGTCTGCGAACACTGGGGTGCGGGCACAGAAGGGAGGACCTAGAGCGCCTCTTGGGCAGCCTGACCCACCTGCCAACCTTCTGGTGGTCCCCTTTTCTTCTAGTCACATCAGCTCATTGGATTCCTTGCCAGTTGTCATTTTTTTAGTTTGTCCTCATGGGCACCAGAGGGCATCTGGTGCCCATGAGGACAAACTAAAAAAATGACAACTGGCACGAAGGCTCATGAAAGCCTAAGTACCAGCTGGAGACAATAAAAAGTACAAGAAAGGCCTGTAAAAGGCATTGGGCTGGATTTTCATTATGTTGCCGCCTCTGTTCGTGCCCCGGAGGGACGGTAATGGCAGCGGGGATGGTTTCCGGGCAGGCGGCCAGCTTCCAGCGTCCTGCCGGGAAATTTGTTGCCGGTTTTGCGGGGGCGTTGGGCAGCACTGCCTGGGAGTGTCAAGCCGGCATGCAATGCCGCCGGTTTTGACTGCATGGTGAAATTTGTTGTGCGCCGAAACTAGTGCGCCCCCTAGTGCGCCATGGTGGCACTGCCTGGAAAACCAGCCGGTCAGAGCCGTCCCGGCAATGGTGAGTGATGGAATTGGTGAATGAGGTAAGTTTGATTGTTTTGTTTAGCTTTTATTTTGTGATGTAGCTTATTGTGGGGTGTTTAAGGCACTGGGAATGTTTGTTGTGTGTTTTTAGGTGCGACCTTTTTGTTGCCACAGAAGCCTCTCTTAGGGCGCTCTGAGGCAGCTCTTCAGCAATGGATTTTTGGTTGCTCAGCTGGCCTTGCATCCTAAAAGAGGTGAGTAATGCCTCCCTTAGCGCTCCGCCCCATACTCAGGGCCCAGTGGATGAATTTTGCTGACTGAGGCACAAACTGTTCCCGGGTGCAAACTTTACCGTCCCGTTGCCATGACTGCCCCTAAATGATTAGAACCGAAAATCCAGCCCTTATTGCCATCAACCTTAATAGTGCATGGGACTTCTAAATGTCCTTCCACCTACAGGTCTGCTCGAGGCCTTGTCCGCTGCCAAGTTTCACTGGCGTGTGGAAAACCCAGTGCCCTGTATGCCCTGGGCCTGAACGTGACATGGAGCTCTGTGCCAGCTCCCCCTGCTTACACTAAAGGAGCTCCCACCTGCTTTGGGCGACTGCTTCATGCACCCACCCTGGGCTTGACCCTTAACTAATTGGGGCAGGGCCTTAAATAAACTGAGCTCCTCCAGGTTTCCGAACCTCTGCGCCTTCCACTACTGCCCCATATTTGGTCAGCAGGGAGACGAAAATCACCCCCAAAGCAAAAGGAGCAAATTTCTGGCCATATCTTGATAGATGTTAATTGTTGAGGATGCCCAGTTTTGCCTCGTTGCATAGTCATTAATGGTACAGTCTATTCTATGCAAGCCTGTCGCTAAGCAACCGATATGTCATGATTCGCTGCTTGTAACGGGCCCGACTGTATTATTGTTTTGGGTGCAGTCCTCGAAGGATGTTAGAATCATAGAAGCATAGAATGATACCGCACAGAACGAGACCATTCGGCCCATTGTGCCTGTGCAGGCTCTTTGATGAGCTATCCAATTAATCCCATTCCCCTGCTCTTTCCCCGTAGCCTTGTAATATTCTTTTCCCTTTACGTATTTATCCAATTCTCTTCTGAACATTACTATTGAATCTGCCTCCACCATCCTTCCAGGCAGCGCATTGCAGATCACAACAACTCGCTGTGGAAAACGAACTTTCTCCTCCTCTCCGGCTCTGGTTCTTTTGCCAATCACCTTAAACCTGTGTCCGTCGGTAACTGACCCTACTGCCACTGGTTCTGCAGTTGAACGAAAATTGACACGGAATGATTTTCTTTTTCTGTTCTGCTTTTGCACGTTTCTGAGGTGAATTGTAAAGGGTTTTGAACTAGGAGCAGCTCACCCAGGACGGGGTTCTTTCACTGCTCTGGAGCCTGAGCAGATCGACTTCCTTGTAAACAAGGCCAGCCTAAATGATAACCGACATCGGCGTTCAAAGGATTTTCCAATATTGTTCTTTCGTGTCACAAACTGGGCCCAGGTGATCACATGCACAGCGGCTCAGAGTGTTGCCGCCCTTTGACCCTCAGTGGGTGACATTCTGGCATTGAGCGGAAATCCCATTTCTTCCTCCGACTGACCTAGTTGTCCTATTTCTGTCAGGGAATGCGGAGATGCTGTGGCATGTGACCCTGAAAAGACACTGCCCAGGCGAATCACCTCCTCAGTTGAACGAATATTGACATGGATTGCTTTGCTTTTTCTGTTCAGTGTTTGCATTTTTCATGAGGTGAATTTCAAAGGGTCTGAACTAGAAACAGTTCATCCAGGCGGGAGTTACACTGGTGCTTTGCATTACTGCAAATCACTTTCTGCTTTGCAAGAAAGAAGTAGCAAGAATGGCAATTAAATTCCAAAGCCATATATCACAATCTGACTCTGTTGTGACCGAAAGTAGGAGGAGTAAAGCCGCTGGCAGGCAAGAGATTTCAAAACCATTTGCTAGTGACAGTATAACTCTGGTCTTCCAAAGTTCAGTTGTAGAAGAGCAACCCCCTAAGCACTCAATACTGGAACTCAGCAACAAATTGAGTTGTATATTCTTTTAACATTTATCATCCTTGTTTTCAAATCCCTCCATGGCCTCACCCATCCTTATGTTTGTAATCCCCTCCAGCCCTATACTCCCATTAGACCTCTGCACTCCATCTATTCTGGCCTTTTGAACATCCCCGATTTTAATGACTCCATCATTGACAGTCGTGCCTTCAGCTGCCTAGGCCCCAAGCTCTGGAATTCCCTCCCTAAATCCTTCTCTTTCCTCCTTTAAGAAACTCCTTAAAACCTATCTCTTTGACCAAGCTTTTGGTCATTGTAATGTATTTGTTTCATGCGTTCTTTGCTGAAGCATTCATAGCAACACATTGCTATTAAGAACTAGTTGGTTTATTAGCAAAGGTTTAACAATCACAGCACACATTATCAGCTCATCCACCAGGCTCACAACCACTTGCCTCATCGTGCATCCTCCGAACCCAATTGGCTGGGGTTTTATTGAGTCTTGTGAACATCACGTGACTGGCTAAGCCACTCATAACTCAACAGCTCGACAACCCTTTGAGCATGTGCATACATTACAGTCATCTGCCCTAATATCTCCTTATGTTGGCAAACTTTCTTTTGATAACACTCCTATGAAGTGACTTTGGACGTTAACGATGCTTTATAATATAAATTATTGTTGTTTTACATCTCGTTAATGTATAACTGATTCCCCATAAGTTTTATGCACCTCTCCAACCATATATAGAAATATAGAAAATAGGTGCAGGAGTAGGCCATTTGGCCCTTCGAGCCTGCACCACCATTCAATATGATCATGGCTTATCATGCAACTTCAGTATCCCATTCCTGCTTTCCCTCCATACCCCTTGATCCCTTTAACCGTAAGGGCACCATCTAACTCCCTTTTGAATATACCTAATGAACTGGCCTCAACAACTTTCTGTGGTAGAGAATTCCACAGGTTCACAATTCTCTGAGTGAAGAAGTTTCTCCTTATGTCGGTCCTAAATGGCTTACCCCTTATCCTTAGACTGTGATCCCTGGCTCTGGACTTCCCCAACATCGGGAACATTCTTCCTGCATCTAAACTGCCAATCCCGTCACAATTTTATATGTTTCTATGAGATCCCCTCTCATTCTTCTAAATTCCAGTGAATGTAAGCCTAATCGATCCAATCTTTCTTCATATGTCAGTCCTCCCATCTCAGGAATCAGTCCAGTGAACCTTCGCTGCACTCCCTCAATAGCAAGAATGTCCTTCCTCAAATTAGGAGACCAAAATTGTACACAATACACAATGTGTGGCCTCACCAAGGCCCTGTACATCTGCAGTAAGACCTCCCTGCTCCTATACTCAAATCCCCTCGCTATGAAGGCCAACATGCCATTTGCTTTCTTTACTGCCTGCTGTACCTGCATGCCTACCTTCAATGACTGATAAACCATGACACCCAGGTCTCATTGCACCTCCCCTTTTACTAATCTGTCACCATTCAAATAATAATCTGCCTTCCTGTTTTTGCCACCAAAGTGGATAACCTCACACTTATCCACATTATACTGCATCTGCCATGCATTTGCCCATTCACCTAACCTGTCCAAGTCCCCCTGCAGCCTCCTAGCATCCTCCTTGCAGCTTGCACTGACACGCAGCTTAGTGTCACCTGTAAATTTGGAGATATTATGTTCAATTCCTTCGTAAAATCATAAATGTATATTGTAAATAGCTGGGGTCCCAGCACTGAGCACTGCAACACCCCACTAGTCACTGCCTGCCATTCTCAAAAGGACCCGTTTATTCCCACTCTTTGCTTCCTGTATGCCAACCAGTTCTCTATCCACGTCAATACATTATCCCCAACACCATGTGCCTTAATTTTGCACACTAATCTCCTGTGTGGGACTTTGTCAAAAGCTTTTGAAAATCCAAATACATCACATCCACTAGTTCTCCTTTGTCCACACTACTAGATACATCCTCAAAAAACTCTAGAAGATTTGTCAAGCATGATTTCCCTTTCATAAATCTTTCATAAGCTAACTTGGACCAATCCTGTCACTGCTTTCCAAATGCGCTGCTATTACATCTTTAATAATTGATTCCAACATTTTCCCCACCACCGATGTCAGGCTGACTGGTCTATAATTCCCTGTTTTCTCTCTCCCTCCTTTTTTAAAAAGTGGGGTTACATTAGCTACCCTCCAATCCATAGGAACTGAACCAGAGTACATGGAATGTTGGAAAATGACCACCAATGCATCGACTATTTCTAGGGCCACTTCCTTAAATACTCTAGGATGCAGACTATCAGGCCCTGAGGATTTATCGGCCTTCAGTCCCTTCAATTTCCCTAACACTATTTCCTGATTGATGAGGATTTTCCTCAGTTCCCCCTTCTCGCTAGACCCTCAGTGCCCTAGTATTTTCGGGAGGTTATTCGTGTCTTCCTTAGTGAAGACAGAACCAAAGTATCTGTTCAATTGGTCTGCCATTTCCTTGTTCCCCATTATGAATTCACCTGATTCTGACTGCAAGGGACCTACATTAGTCTTCACTAATCTTTTTCTCTTCACATATCTATAGAAGCTTTTGCAGTCAGTTTTTATGTTCCCTGCAAGCTTACTCTCATACTCTATTTCCCCCCTCCTAATTAAACCCTTAGTCCTCCTCTGCTGAATTCTAATTTGCTGCTTTTTCTGGCCAATTTATATGCCTCTTCCTTGGATTTAACACTTTCTCTAATTTCCCTTGTTAGCCATGGTTGAGTGACCTTCCCTTTTTTATTCTTACGCCACACAGGCAAGTAAAATTGTTGAAGTTCATCCATGTGATATTTAAATGTTTGCCATTGCCTATCCACCGTCAACCCTTTAAGTATCATTCTCCAGTCTATCCTAGCCAATTCACGTCTCATACCATCGAAGTTTCCTTTCTTTAAGTTCAGAACCCTAGTCTCTGAATTAACTGTGTTACTCTCTATCTTAATGAAGAATTCTACCATATTCTGGTCACTCTTCCCCAAGGGGCCCCGCATGACCAGATTGCTAATTAATCCTCTCTCATTGCACAAGACCCAGTCTAGGATGGCCTGCTCTCTAGTTGGTTCCTCGACATATTGATCTAGAAACCATCCCTAACACACTCCAGGAAATCCTCCGCCACAGTATTGCTACCAGTTTGGTTATCCCAATCAATATGTAGATTAAAGTCACCCATGATAACTGCTGTACCCTTATTGCACGCATCCCTAATTTCCTGTTTGATGCCATCCCCAACCTCCCTACTGCTGTTTGATGGTCTGTACACAACTCCCACTAACGTTTTCTGCCCTTTGGTGTTTTGCAGCTCTACCTATATAGATTCCACATCATCCAAGCTAATGTCCTTCCTTACTATTGTGTTAATCTCCTCTTTAATCAATAACGCTACCCCACCTCCTTTTCTTTGCTGTCTGTCCTTTCTGAATATTGACTATCCCTGGATGTTGAGTTCCCAGCCTTGGTTACTTTGGAGCCATTCCTGCGTAATCCCAATTACATCATATCCGTTAACAGCTATCTGCGCAGTCAATTCATCCACCTTATTACAAATGCTCCTCGCATTGAGATTCAGAGCCTTCAGGCTTGGTTTTTTAACACTCTTTGTCCTTTTAGAATTATGTTGTAATGTGGCCCTTTTTGATTTTTGCCCTTGATTTCTCTGTCCTCCACTCTTGCTTTTCTCCTTCCTACCTTTTGCTTCTGCCCCCTTTTTACTTCCCTCTGCCTCCCTGCATAGATTCCCATCCCCCTGCGATTTTAGTTTAAACCCTCCCCAACAGCACTAGAAAACACTCCGCCTAGGACATTGGTTCCGGTCTTGCCCTGGTGCAGACCATCCGATTTGTACTGGTCCTACCTCCCCCAGAACCGGTCCTATGTCCCAGGAATTTGAATCCCTCCCCCTTGCACCATTCCTCAAGCCACGTATTCATCTGAGCTATCCTCAATTCCTACTCTGACTAGCACATGGCACTGGTAACAATCCTGAGATTACTACCTTTGAGGTCCTACTTTTTAATTTAACTCCTAGCTCCCTAAATCAGCTTGTAGGGCCTCATCCCATTTTTTACCTATATCGTTGGTACCTATATGTACCCTCCCCCTCCAGAATGCGCTGCAGCCGCTCCGAGACATCATTGACTCTTGCATCAGGGAGGCAACATACCATCCTGGAGTCTCGTTTGCGGCCGCAAAAATGCCTAACTATTCCGCTTACAATAGAATCCCCTATCACTATAGCTCTCCCACTCTTTTTCCTGTCCTCCTGTGCAGCAGAGCCACCCCTGCTGCCATGGACTTGGCTGCTGCTGCCTTCCCCTGGTGAGCCATCTCCCGCAATAGTACCCAAGGTGGTGTATCCGTTTTGGAGGGAGATGACCGCAGGGGACCCTTGCACTACCTTCCTTCCACTGCTCTGCCTGATGATCACCCAATCCCTATCTGGCTGTGTAATCTTTACCTGCGGTGTGACCAACTCACTACATGTGCTATTCACGACATCCTCAGCATCGCGGATGCTCCACAGTGAATCCATCCACAGCTGCAGTGCCGCAATGTCATCTGTCAGGAGCTGAAGCTGGATACACTTCTTGCACATGTAGTTGTCAGGGACACTGGAAGTGTCCCTGCCTTTCCACATAGAACAGGAGGAGCATGACACGAAGGAAGACACAAATAATCTTCCGGAAATACTAGGGGTTCGAGGGTCTAGTGAAAAGGAGGAACTGAAGGAAATCTCTTATTAGTCAGGAAATTGTGTGAGGTAAATTGATGGGATTGAAGGCCGATAAATCCCCAGGGCCTGATAGGCTGCATCCCAAAGTACTTAAGGAAGTGGCCCCAGAAATAGTGGATGCATTGGTGCTTATTTTCCAACAGTCTATCGACTCGGGATTAGTTCCTATGGACTGGAGGGTAGCTAATGTAACCTCACTTTTTTAAAAAGGAGGGAGCGAGAAAACAGGGAATTATAGACCAGTTACCCTAACATCAGTGGTGGGGAAAATGTTGGAATCAATTATTAAGGATGAAATAGCAGCGCATTTGGAAAGCAGTGACAGGTTCGGTCCAAGTCAACATCGATTTATGAAAGGGAAATCATGCTTGACAAATCTTCTGAATTTTTTGAGGATGTAATAGTAGAGTGGACAAGGGTGAACCAGTGGATGTGGTGTATTTGGACTTTCAAAAGGCTTTTGACGAGGTCCCACACAAGAGATTGATGTGCAAAATTAAAGAACATTATTGGGAGTAATGTACTGACGTGGATAGAGAACTGGTTGGCAGACAGGAAGCAGAGAGTCAGAATAAACGGGTCCTTTTCAGAATGGCAGGCAGTGACTAGTGGAGTGTCGCAGGGCTCAGTGCTGGGACCCCAGCTATTTACAATATACATCAATGATTTAGATGAAGGAATTGAATGTAATATCTCCAAGTTTGCAGATGACACTAACCTGGGTGGCAGTGTGAGCTGTGAGGAGGATGCTAAGAGGTTGCAGGGTGACTTGGACAGGTTAGGTGAGTGGGCAAATGCATGGCAGATGCAGTATAATGTGAATAAATGTGAGGTTATCCACTTTGGTGGCAAAAACAGGAAGATAGAATATTATCTGAATGGTGACAGATTAGGAAAAGGGGTGTGCAATGAGACCTGGGTGTCATGGTACATCAGTCATTGAAGTTTGGCATGCAGGTACAGCAGGCAGTGAAGAAGGCAAATGGCATGTTGACCTTCATTGCTAGAGCATTTGAGTATAGGAGCAGGGAGGTCTTACTACAGTTGTACAGAGCCTTGGTGAGGCCACACCTGGAATATTGTGTTCAGTTTTGGTCTCCTAATCTGAGGAAGGACATTCTTGCTATTGAGGGAGTACAGCAAAGGTTCACCAGATTGATTCCCAAGATGGCAGGACTGGCATATGAGGAGAGACTGGATCAACTGGGCTTGTATCCACTGGAGTTTAGAAGAATGAGAGGGGATCTCATAGAAATATATAAAATTGTGACGGGATTGGACAGGTTAGAGGCAGGAAGAATGTTCCCGTTGCTGGGGAGTTCCAGGACCAGGGGTCATAGTCTAAGAATAAGGGGTAAGCCATATAGAACTGAGATGAGGAGAAACTTCTTCACTCAGAGAGTGGTCAACCTGTGGAATTCTCTACCGCAGAAAGTTGCTGAGGCCAGTTCGTTAGATATATTCAAAAGGGAGTTAGATATGGCCTTTACAGCCAAAGGGATCAAGGGGTATGGAGAGAAAGCAGGAAAGGGGTACTGAGGTTGAATGATCAGCCATGATCTTATTGAATGGCGGTGCAGGCTGAAAGGGCCGACTGGCCTGCTCCTGCACCTAATTTGTATGTTTCTATGGGACCAAGTTTCGGTCTGAGTTGCTCCTGTTTTTTTGGAGCAACTGGTTTAGAATGGAGTATCTTAGAAATTTGAATTCTCGGCATTTAGTTTGCTCCAGTTCCAGTCAGTTAGAACAGTTTCACTTTGGAAAATAATTTTCTTTTCAAAAGGGGGCGTGTCCGGCCACTTACGCCTGTTTTCAAAGTTTAGGCAGTGAAAACTTACTCCAAACTAACTTAGAATGGAGTAAGTGAAGATTTTTGTACGTTCGAAAAAACCTTGTCTACACTTTAGAAAATCAGGCGTAGGTTACAAATCAGGCGTAGGGAATGGGGGCGGGGGGGGTTTAAAGGGAAGTTTACAAACATTAAACACTTCAGTTTTACAAATAAAGAGCCATCATCAATAATAAATGATAAATACATCAATAAATCAACCAATAAATCAATCAAAAAAATTAATAACAAATAATTTTAAAAAAATCAATAAATAAAACATTTTCTACTTACTGACTGCAGCACTGGGAGTCCTCCAACAGCGTGCTGGGACAGCCCCCCCAGTGTGTCTCTGTCAGTGTCTCTATCTCTCTGTCTGTCTGTGTGTGTGTCTCTCACTCTCTGTCTGTCAGTGTCTGTGTTTCTGACAGCGAGGGGAGGGGAGAAGGGGGGTGGGAGGGGGTGGTGAAGAAGGGGGGTGGGAGGGGGAGGGGAAGAAAGGGGGTGGGAGGGGGAGGGGGAGAATGGGGTGGGATGAGGGAGAGAGGGGGGAAGGGAGGGGGAGTGAGGGGGAGGGAGGGGAGGGAGGTGGAGGGGGGAGGGGGAGGGAGAGGGGGGAAGGAGGGGGAGAGGGGAGAGGGGGGGAAGGAGGGTGGGAGAGGAGGAGAAGCGGGGAGGGAGGGGGGAGGAGGAGGGAGAGAAGGAGGGGGGAGAAGAGTGAGGGAGGGGAGGGGATGAGGGGAGGGGAGGGGGGAGAAAGGGGGAGAGGGGGAGAAGGGAGAGAGGATGGAGGCTGAACGGCCGGGCCCAAGACTACTTCGGTCTGGATTTACAGGTAGGTGGCGTCGGGTCTCGGGGGAGGTCCAGGGGGTGGGGGGGCGGGAAGAGTCGCGGTGGTCCGGGGGGGGCCTAGGGAGAGTCGCGGGTGGGGCGTGGGGGGGGGCGCGGAGGTCGGGTCGGGTCGGGGGGGGGGAGCGGAGGTCGGGTCGCCGGGGGGGTTGGTGGCGGGGGAAAGCAGAGGTCGAGTCGCCGGGGTGGGGGAGGGGAGAGCGGGGGTCGGGTCGGGTCCAGTCAGGTGGGAGGAGCCTTATTCACGCAGCCCCAGTGAGGCCATTCAGCCAGGGCTAGGGGCTGCGTGCTTCGGACCCCTCCCACAGTTTTGGGCGCCTGGAGCTACTGCACATGCGCGCCCACTGTAGCGCGCATGTGCAGAGGTCCCGGCACTGTTTTCAGCGCAGGTACCTGGCTCCGCCCCCTACAGCTCGTGCTGCGCCGCGCCCAGCTCCAGAGGACCTGCAGGGAGCCAGAGAATAGGTAAGTTTTTTTTAGGCGCACTTTGTGGCGCGAGAAACGGGCGTCCAGGTCCGGGTTGCACCGTTTTAGGCGCGGCCCGAAACTTGGGCCCAATGTTTCTATGACATGGGTCTGGGCTCTCCTGCCATGACTTAACCCATAAATTAACCTAATTGGTAACAATGCCAAAGGTTTCTTACTGATAAGAAAAGAAAAAGAAAAAGATTAAATACTCACCAATGCACCAGCCAATCACTTACCCGCTTGGCTGTGACGTCACACTTCGATTTCTTTTTGCTTCTTTGTTTACCTTCTGCCCCTACACCAGCTAGCTTCTTCTGCCTTCTGGGCTCCCGACCTGCTCCACTGCGACCTCTGTTCAGATAGGAGCACCATATCATGTAGCAAGAGCCTGATCAGTTACTTAATGTTGCATTTGCTTTACTGCACTATTGCCAATGGCAGCCCGGACTTAGTACAGCCTCTTGAGACCAAGAAAATGAATAGTTTCCATGAGTGCTGCCAGGGACACCATGTGAAAATCTGCTGGTATGAAGGAAGCCACAGACTCCACCTACTCATGGGCTGAGAGGTCCGGTGGTCATAAAGAAAGTCACAAATGTAATATTCGTGAGGGACTGGGAGGTGAAGATGTAGCTCCTCTCACCCTTGAATAAGGGGAGAGGGAAGTTGGACATTTAAGGCAAAATCCTGATTGAGAGAAAGAGAGACTTACTTTTATATAATTTTTTTATTCATTCACAGGATGTGAGTGTCACCAGCCAGGTCAGCATTTATTACACATCCTTAATTGCTGTTGAGTGGCTTGTTCGGCCCATTCAGAGGCAGTTAAGAGCCAATCTTATTGCTAGAGACACATATAGGCCAGACCAGGTAAGGATGGCAGATTTCATTCCCTAAAGGACATCAGTGAACCAGATGGGTTTATTACAACAATCCAGTAGTTTCATGGTCACCATTATTGATAACAGATTTATTTAGTTAACTGAATTTAAATTCCCCAGCTGCCATGGTGGGATTTGAACTCTTGTCTCCAGATTATTAGCTCCGGCCTTTGGATTACTCGTCCAGTATCATTACCACTATACTACCGTTCCCTATAGCACCTTTTATGACCTCAGGACATCCCAAAGCGCTTTACAGCTAATGAAGTACTTTTTGAAGTGTCGTCGCTGTTGTAAGGTAGGAAACACCGCAGCAAGCTCCCACAAACAGCAATGTGATCATAATCAGATAATCTGTTTTAGTGATGTTGATTGAGGGATAAATATTGGCCAGGACACCAAGGATAACACTCAAAATAGGGCCATGGAATCTTTTATGTCCACCTGAGAGAGCAGACGGGGCCTCGGTTTAACGTCTCATCCGAAAGACGGCACCTGCGACAGTGCAGCACTCCCTCAGCACTGCACTGGAGTGTCAGCCTAAATTTTGGTGCTCATGTCTCTGGGGCAGGATTTGGACACAAAGTGTTGCTGTAGCTGTTGACTTGTGCCATTGCTACTTATTAGTACTACAATTACAGGTACACTTTCCAACACATATAACGATGCTTCGAGCTTCGTCTCGAAGTAACTGAGGACCATGTCATTCGCCTTCCCATAATTGATTTATGTTTATCTGTTGTCGACTGTACTTCAGACTTGGTCCTGTGATATATGTGGATGGATTCCAACAACAATTGGAATTCTGCACTCCTGCTTGAAGAAGTTCTGTGATATAAAGGTGTGCGAAAGTGCCAGTAAAGCACAAAATACTGGTCATATCCTCCAATTTAGTGAATAATTATATTTCAAAACAGCCTATTAAGAGAACAGTTAATAGATGAGCATTTTCAAAGATAAGAATGATGGGATATAGGTCATGGTGGATGTACAGAAAGGAGCAATTAATCTGTGTCTTAAGTGTGCTTTCTGTATACAGGCTGCAAACCTGTACAGTTAAAAGGAAAATTAATTCTAATTATAAACTTAATCAAGCAAGCATCCATAGACCTTTTGATAATTCACGCACGGCTGTTTGTGTAGGACGTGTTTCTATCCCAGTGCCAACTTGTCCACACACAGTGGCGATCACAGCAGAGCAATCAATATCTGAGCACACGTCGCATTGTATTGGTGAAGAGGGAGCTGGTACTTTCTGTCGAGGATCTCAGATCAATGCAACAGCTTTACAAGTGGTGCATATTTCCCACAGAAATGCATACAACCTGGGGCGGGAACTGGGGGGTGTGTGGGCCGAGGCGGGTGAGGATGAGGCTTGTGAGGTGGCCTCTGGAAGTTACGCTGTCACATTTGATGCAAACCCCAAAACTGCTTTGTATTGGTGAGAAAATGGAGGTATCATTGCAGTAATGTAACTCCTTATTTCTTACACACCACATCCATCTGTTTTGATATAGTTTCTTCCTGGCACATCACCTTTCCTGCTGAGACAATGATTATGTGGACTATTCTCAGTCACATGGTAATAGCATACTTAATTGAGGAAGTGGGAACTTTATGTATGGTAAATCACAGATGTGAAGTGATCTACCATCTATGGCACACTGTGTAAGAATATCAACACAGTGTGTCACTCCAGTGCAGAACTGGGGGAGGGCCAAGTGTCAGAGGTGCATCTTTTGGATGAGAACCGAGGCTCCGTTTGCACTCTCAGGTGGATGTAAAAGATCCCACGGCACTGTTTTGAAGAGCAAGGGAGTTCTCCCCGGTGACGTGGCCAATATTTATCCCTCAACCAACATCACTAAAAAAACAGATGAGTTGTTCATTATCACATTACTGTTTGCGGGAACTTGCTGTGCACAAATTGTCATTCTGAGGTCATGAAAGGCACAATATAAATGCAAATCGTTCTTTAACTTTATATTTGGGTATATCTTATCAACATGAGTTTCATTCAAATGTTTAGAGGAACACAAATTCTGATAACAAGGAATTACTTGTGCTTAAATATTAGTAATGGTGTCAAAAATATGACTTAATAGAAAGTAAAACCAGGCAGGGTGGGGCAACGGATCTGATCCCGTCAAATTCCCGCCAGGCGAGTTTTACCACTTAGGTGTTGAGTGTCAGCTTAGCTCAATTGGCAGAACGCTCAGCTCTGAAACTAGAACCTCTGGTTCAAGATCCACTCCTCAGACCTGAGCACATGATTTATGCTGCCATTTCAGTGCAGTACCAAGGGGGAGTCTCAGTTTTGGAGGTACCAATTGGCTCAATCCCTTTGGTGGAGGTACTGCACCATAATCGTGCCCAAGTAGAGAGGCCCACCTCCCCATGTCAAAGGATGAGCACAGAGTCATTTGCATACTCGGGGTCCGGTGATTTGTGCCCGTTAGGATGCACCTGCACACCTGTCCTGATCCACCTGCAATAAAGTCAGAGTGACACCATGCCACTCCAACAGAGGAAAGAAGGCCCCAAAAAGGCCCAGAGAAAGGCTAACTTTTCACCATACTCAGCTCCCAATGGATTGAGAGGCGGGCAAGGTTTGAAAGTGATTTATCCCCTTTGGGAAGGATGACTTTTGGCTGGAAGGGTTCTGGGACCTTTCCTTGGGCCTCACCAGCACTTGAGTTCTCAGCAGGCAAGCACTTTGCTAAAGCCTTTAACGGGTTTCATTTGGAAGCCGGAGAGATCAACCAGATTAACTCCATGATGTGAGGGCAGAAGATTTGCTCATGTACTGGAATTTCAAAACCAAAAGGCAGAATCTTGATAGCACTGAGTTCTGACCCATTTTCTGATCTCTTGACAGATGATCTGTCTCACTTACACATTGGGCCCGATCAGTATTTTGGAATATTCGGGGGGGGGGGGGGGAAATTGCCCCCTTCTTTCAGGCCTATTACCGTCTCTAGGAGATGGTAACGGGGCATTAAGACCTTTCCGACCAGGGGCAGGCGGCGGGGCCGACCCATGTGCTATTGCTCCTGGGCCGGGGGCCGTGGAAACGGCTTACCGTCACACCTCCGTCTTTCCCACCCGACGCGCCGACTCCTTACCGCCTGGCGCTGACCCATCTTGCACACCGCGGGGGGAGTTGCCCCGCGGGAGTGTGGTCGGCGCTAGTCATTGCGGGGCGTGAAGTTATAGGTGGCAGGGAGGTACATCCGCCCTTAAAGGGGAGGGCGTACCGCCGTGGCCGCCATTTTGTTTAAATTATCGGCTGACTCCTGGTGCGGTCGGGCCGCCAACAGGCAGCCCGGCAGCCCCCTCTTTAATGCCGTGCCACTGGCCCGGCCGAATCCCTCCCTGGTGGCACAACAGAGGCTTCACTAGGCCGTGCAGCATCCCTACCCTTTAAGTGAAGGGGAGGGGCATTGCGGCGTGTCAGCGCGATGCTAAATAACACCGCCCGCCTTCTACCCCTCTTCTGACTTTCTTCCACCCATCTGCCAGCCCCAATACCCATCCCCCCCATTCATTTTTGTACACAAAAGGGCTGAAGTTCCCTCCAGTCTCCGCCCCATCTGTTCTGGCAGTAATTCGTCATTTAATTCGAATTATCCACCACAAACGGGACGGAGGGCACGTTCCAACCCGAGATGTTAAAACTGAGCTCCGCCCACCACCCACCCCAGCCTGTTCAAGTGGCTGTAAAAGATCCCACGTCATTATTCAAAGTGCATACGTTTCCTGGTATGTTACCCAACAATGCTCCCTCAATTAATACCACCAAGAACATAAGAACAGGAGTAGGCCACTCATCACCTCGAGCCCGTTCTGCCATTCAATTAGATCATGGCTGATTTGTGTCCTAACTCCATATACCCGCCTTTGGCCAATATCCCTTAATAACTTTGGTTAACATCAATCTATCAATCTCAGATTCAAAGTTAACAGTTGACCCAGCATCAATTGCCGTTTGCGGAAGAGAGTTCCAAACTTCTACCACCCTTTGTGTGTAGAGGTGTTTCCTAACTTCAGTCCTGAAAGGTCATGCATCTCATCATCTGTTTTTTTTAAATACATTCTCGGGATGTGGGCATTGCTGGCAAGATACCCTGAGAAGGTGCTGGTGAACCTCCTCCTTGAATCACAAGTAACGGTTTGATACACTGAATGGTTTGCTGGGGCACTTCAGAGGGCAGTAAAGAGTCAACCACATTCGTATGGAATTGGAGTCACAATGAGCCAAACCAATTAAGGATGGTAGGTAAGGACATTAGTGAACCAGTTGGGTTTTTACAAAAACAGCTTCCGTCTTTTTATTTAAAGTTACTTAGTTAAGCTGAACTTAAATTGCTTTGGGGGAATTTGAACTGCAGATTCCCTGAATTATTAGTCAAGGCCTCTGTATTACATTGTGTGGCTCTCGTGGCGCAGTCAGTTAGCGCGCGTTACTTACAGTACAGGCTTGGGAGATGCCGAGGCTGTGAGTTTGAGCTTCACCTGGAGCAGACAATGCTTGTGTCAGCTATGGCTCAGTGGCCCCTGAGTCAGAAGGTTGTGGGTTCAGGTCCCAAGACTTGAGCGCATAAATCTAGGCTGACACTCTGAGGGAGTGCTGCACTCTCGGAGGTGCCGTCTTTCGGATGAGACGTTAAACCAAAGCACCATCTTCCCTCTCAGGTGGACTTAAAAGATCCCACGGCATTATTTTGATGCAGAGTAAGGGAGTTATCTCCGGTGTCCTGGACAATATTTATCCCTTAATCAACTAACAAAAACACACTGGGCTAGAATTTCCTAACAACCCGCCAACACCCGATTGCCGCCCAAAGGCCCGCTAAGATTCCCAACATTACCATCGGCGAAAATTTCCCCAAAATAAGAAAAAAATCTGCCCAGCAAAAAAAATGGCCATTGCAACCTGATTCCCAGCGAAAAAGGTCAATTTTGGGCCGATTGGGCGGTTCTTAAAGAAAATGGGCGACAATTAAAAAATTTCCTAAAATTTTATCGCGAGGCTCCGGGTTGGACCTAGGAAGAGAAAAACACAAAAAATATTTTTTCATAAAACATAACATAAAAAATTATAAAACATTCTCAGGACCTTTTTAACTTAAATCACCACAACAAAATTTAAAAATAATTATAAAAAAAAACAATGACTTACCTTTTTCTTGTAGAGCTACTCACCTACCGCCCAGCCCCACTGATTCTCATGGGTGTTTATTTTTATACTTACCGACGGGTCCCTGCTGAGCCAATTATCGCACCAGGGCGATCTGTGGATGGTGCACGCCGGCGGTCCGCACGCAGCGGTACCTCGAAACCGCCGGCGTAACTCAGCTGGGGAACATCTCACTAAAACAACCAAAACCGCCAAGAAACCGGGGCAGTGAAACACTGGAAATTCTAGCCCGCTGTCCGGTAATTATCACATTGCTGTTTGTGGGAGCTTGCTGTGCACAAGTTGGCTGCCACATTTCCCACATTACAACAATGACTACACTCCAAAAGTACTTCATTGGCTGTAAAGTGCTTTTGAGACGTCCGGTGGTCGTGAAAGGCGCTATATAAATGCAAGTCTTTCTTTTTTCTTTTATTTAAGTGTTAATTTGCATTATCATTCAAATGTGATTGGGCGGCAGTATTTTCATGATAAGCCAATAAATCCACAATGACAGCGTTCGACTAAAACGCTGCAAAAAAAAGCTATTTGTTATAGTATATGCCATAAATTATCAAGACTAAATTCAGCCAGCAAATATCAATGAAATATGAATGCAGTCAGAACACAGTTTGCAATTGCGCAGGGCAGTTATCTGTACACTCATTACAAACATCCATATTTCATAGCATATTTATGATCTATTCAAAATATATGGAGGGCACTCCATGTAGGTCGGCGTGGCTGGGTTTAGTGTTATCACAACTGCATAACTCAAGAATAACAAGTGAGTTATGGTCAGTATCACAAGTAGAAATTTTAAAACTGTATAATGTCCACAAACTATCCTTTTTACTGTTTATGCTACCAGCAGTTAAACGTGTAATCATTTGATATTTAAGCCGAGGAAAGATATGATAGAAATATGAATTTCTGCAGGACCCACACAAGTGTTCTAAACTCCTACGTTCTGCACCTTGCTAATTAACACTAGTTACAATGTGCTATATCCATCAGTACAGCTAATTGCTCCTGCTACGATACTGCAATATACCATATTTTTCTAACGGGTAAATTATATCCAGTTAAGTATGTAGGTTGAGCAGGATTACTCAGTTGCAGCTGTGATGAATATGCTGTGTAATACATTCATGTAAATAGAGAAGCTGTTAGAAACCTACTCTCTCACCATCTGGAGAGCATTCAGGGCTTCATTTTGAGATGTAGACCTCTAAAATCGCTGAATTTTCTGACTGCTCCCTCTGCCTTAAATAACAGTGATAAATGCCACCAGGTGACAACCAGCAGCCATGGCCAATTAATATTCCTTTAGTACCCCTTATTTAGTTAAATATTCATCCCTACAAAAGCTTCCTAGTTAGATTATAATGTAACTCGAGCCTTATTGAGATGGTTGGGCCGAATGGCCTGTTTCCGTGCCGTAATACCTACTTGTAATCCTAGGTAAAAGACCAGTTAGCCTAACATCTGTGGTTGGGAAAATGTTGAAGTCGATTATTAAAGGAGCAGTAACAGGACATTTGGAAAAGCAAAATTTGGTCAGGCAGAGTCAGCATGGGTTTATGATGGGGAAATCAAGTTTGACACATTTGCTGGAATTCTTTGAGGATGTAACGAACAGGGTGGATAAAGGGGAACCAGTGCATATGGTGTATTTGGACTTCCAGAAGGCATTTGACAAGGTGCCACACAAAAGGTTACTACACGAGATAAAAGTTCACAGGGTTGGGGGTAATATATTAGCATGGATAGAAGATTGGCTAACAAACAGAAAACAGAGAGTGGGATAAATGGTTCATTCTCTGGTTGGAAATCAGTAATGTGGGGTGCCGCAGGGATCAGTGCTGGGACCCCAACTATTTACAATCTATATTAACAACTTGGAAAAAGGGACTGAGTGTAACGTAGCCAAGTTTGCTGATGATACAAAGATGGGAGGAAAAGCAATGTGTGGGAAGGACATAAAAAATCTGCAAAAGGACATAAGACAGGCTAAGTGAGTGGGCAAAAATTTGGCAGATGGAGTAAAATGTTGAAAAGTGTGAGGTCATGCACTATGGCAGAAAGAAAATCAAAGAGCAGGTTATTATTTAAATGGAGAAAGATTGCAAAGTGCTGCAGTACAGTGGGACCTGGGGGTACTTGTGCATGAAACACAAAAGGATAGTATGCAGATACAGCAAGTGATCAGGAAGGCCAATGGAATCTTGGCTTTTATTGCAAAGGGGATGGAGTATAAAAGCAGGGAAGTCTTGTTACAGCTATACAGGGTATTGGTGAGGCCACACCTGGAATACTGCGTGCAGTTTTAGTTTCCATATTTATGAAGGGATGTGCTTGCTTTGGAGACAGTTCAGAGAAGGTTCACTAGGTTGATTCCGGGGATGAGGGGATTGACTTATGAGGAAAGGTTGAGTAGGTTGGGCCTCTACTCATTGGAATTCAGAAGAATGATCTTATCGAAACGTATAAGATTTTGAGGGGGCTTGATAAGGTGGATGCAGACAGGACGTTTCCACTGGTGGGGGAGACTAGAACTAGAGGGCATAATCTTAGAATAAAGGGCCGCCCATTTAGAACTGAGATGAGGAGAAATTTCTTCTCTCAGAGGGTTCTGAATATGTGGAATTCACTGCCTCAGAGAGCTGTGGAAGCTGGGTCATTGAATAAATTTAAGACAGAAATAGACTGTTTCTTAAACGATAAGGGGATAAGGGGTTATGGGGAGCGGGCAGGGAAGTGGAGCTGAGTCCATGATCAGATCAGCCATGATCTTATTGAATGGCGGAGCAGGCTCAAGGGACTGTATGGCCTACTCCTGCTCCTATTTCTTATGTTCTTATCATAACCCCTTTGAAATTAACTTTAAAATTGTCAGGTGAAAAGTGAACGCAGAGTTGACAAGTTTAAAAAACTGAATATGAATGAGGTTATGAGGTAGGAGATCCTGATCTCGTTATAACGAATGAATTATTTCTGATTTGGAACAACTTGGAATGGAAATTCGGTACCGCCATTTTGAGGCACTAATGGCGGCAGGGCTGTAGATTTTGCGCCGGGAGATGGCTTGCGCCTGCAGCCGCAAAATTCATCAGCTGGGTCCTGAGTGTGGAGCGGAGCGCTAAGCGAGGCAGTCCACACCTCTTTTAGGGCACTTGGCCGGCTGAGCAACTGAAAATCCCGAGCTAAAGAGCCGGCCTTGGAGCGCCCGAAGAGAGGCTTCCCTGGGAAAAAAAAATCGGAAACAAATCCACCAAAAACTGTCCCAATGCCTTACTGATGTCACATAAATATAAATCGCAAAAATAAAAAAATAAAAGGCAATCACATTTACCTCAGGTAGACATTCCTTCCCTCAATGTGGCTGCTGTAGCGTTCCCAGGCGATCCCACTAGGGCACGCCATTGGGCGCTACAGGTCCCCCAGAAAACAAATTTCAAAACGTTGTCGCAACCAGGGGCGTTGCACACCGGCTCGCCTCTCCCGGACGGTACTGCTCCGCCCCCGCAAAACCGGCGCGGAATGTCCCAGCTGGAAGCTGGCCGTCCGCCCGGAATATATTTCCGCCGCCATTACCGCCCCTTCGAGGCGCGAACAGAGGCAGCAACAGACTGAATTTCCACCCCTTTGTATTTATGTTGTGCTGTTAATGTAAGATAAAGTCCCAAGCCACTTCCCAATGGAAATTCATCGGGAACATATGCCGAGCCTTGGCGAGAGAAACATAGAAACATAGAAATATAGAAAATAAGTGCAGGAGCAGCCCACTCGGCCCTTCGAGCCTGCACAACCATTCAATATGATCATGGCTGATCATGCATCTTCTGTACCCCATGTTATGTATGGAGAAGGAGTCAGACTGAACACTGTGAGCTCAAAGTAACGTATGACCTTAGTCTTTTATTGCAGGTCTCCAGAGTGCCTCTCCAACCTGTGAGGCCTCCTTAAATACCTGTGCTCCCAAGGGATTATGGGATCCTTTGGGACTCCAGGGGGATGAGCCCTCTGGTGGCTGTACAGAGTAAATACAAGTTTACATTTTTAACAACACTCCTCTCCAAAGTCAATAGTGTAACTATTTACAATGCGAGTCGATCTGGTGCCCTTCTTGCCCTGGTTGATCGTCTCGGTGTGAAAGCTGGTATTGTTGAATCATTTGTTGGGCCCTCGCTGGGCTGCTGTGCAGCTGGCCTTGCTGGGCTGCCTGGTGTGTTGGGCCCTGCTCGGCTGCTGTGGATGATGGGTTCTATTCGTGGTCAACCGTGGTGCCGGTTGCCACTGGTGTGTATGTTGGGGGATTAAAAAAGGTAGGGTCCAGGGTGGGTTGCTCAGGATAGTATGTAAATCTGAGTTTGATTTGGTCAGCACACATGGGATCTGGCTGTCCCTTTCATCATTACGATGCCTGGATGGGTACTGTGGAGGTCATTGATGAAAGTATCTCTGCCCTTCTTGGGAACCACTACTCGATTGCCCCACAGAAGGCAGTCTGCCTGTATAGACAGTTCATCTTTGCACCGCTGGAACGGCTTTATCTCTTCCTGCATTTCCACTGGGACATTGGACCAGCTCCGGTGAAGCACACAAGTTTTTGACCAGGGACAATAAGGGGTCCTGGTTCGTCCAGGTTTTGATCTGCTGGACAGTGACTGGTGATTGCTCACTCTCAAATGCTTCCATAACCATGGCTAGATCTGTGGGCTGCGCCATTTCCACCCCCATGGTGGGCAATGGCAGCCTACTGATAGCATCGGTGCAGTTTTCTGTGCTTGGCCTGTGGCGGATGGCATAGTTGTATGTGGACAATCTGAGCGCCCATCTCTGGATGCGGGCCGATGCGTTTATATTTATCCCTTTACTCTCAGAAAACAGGGATATGAGTGGCTTATGGTCAGTTTCCAATTCGAATTTTAGCCCAAACAGGTATTGAGATGCATTTTCTTTACCCCATAGACACACGCTAACGCTTCTTTCTCAATCATGCTGTAGGCTCTCTCAGCCATAGACAGACTCCTGGATGCATAAGCATCTGGTTGCAGTTTCCCGAAATCATTAGCTTGTTGCAATACACACCCAACGCCATATGACGACGCATCACATGCTAGTACCAAACGCTTACATGGATTATACACACAAGCAATTTGTTTGAGCATAACAATTTTCTCGCTTTCATAAAGGCACTTTCTTGGCTTTTGCCCCAAACCCATTCATCCCCTTTTCGTAGTAAGACATGCAGTAGTCCTAACAGTGTGCTAAGACCCGGTATGAAGTTACCAAAGTAATTCCGGAGTTCCAGAAACGACTGCAACTCCGTCACGTTCTGTGGCCTCAGTGCATTCTCGATTGCCTCCGTCTTCACGTTGGTGGGCCTGATGCCGTCGCCGCAATCCTCCTTCCCAAGAACTCCATTTCAGGCACCAGGAAAGCGCACTTCGACGTTTTAATCTGAGCCCCACATAGTTGAGTCAACTAAAAACCTCTCCCAGGTTCTGCAGATGCTTGACTGTGTTCCGACCCATGACCAAGATGCCGTCCTGGAAGACCACGGTGTGCGGGACCGACTTCAGTAAGCTTTCCATGTTTCACTGGAATATCGCCGCCGCTGATCGAATTCCAAACGGGCATCTGTTATAAATAAAAAGACCTCTGTGCGAGTTGATGCAGGTGTGGCCCTTCGATGATTCCTCCAGTTCCTACGTCATGTCGACTGAAGTCAGATCCAGCTTCATGAACGTCTTTCCTCCCGCCAGCGTTGCAAAGAGGTCATTGGCCTTTGGTAGTGGTTATTGGTCCTGCAGGGAGAAAGGATTGATAGTTACTTTGTAATCGTCACAAATTCTGATGGTGCCGTCTCCCTTGAGGACTGGGACAATGGGACTGGCCCACTCGTTGAACTCGATCAGTGAATTGATGCCCTCTCTTTGCAGCCAGTCTAGCTCGATCTCCACCCTTTCTCTCATCATGTACAGTACTGCTCTCGCCTTCTGATGGATGGGTCGTGTCCCCGGAATTAGGTGGATCTGCACTTTTGCTCCTTGGAATTTCCCGATGCCTGGTTCGAATAGCGAAGGAAATTTGTTTAAGATCTGGGCTCACGAAGTGTCGTCAGCGGGCGATAGCGCTCAGACGTCATCCCAGTTCCAGTCTATCTTTCCCAACCAGTTCCTGCTGAGCAGCGTGGGACCATCGCCCGGTATCACCCAGAGTGGTAGCTTGTGCACCTCTCCATCGTAGGAGACCTTTACGGTAGCACTGCCAATTACAGGAATCAGTTCTTTTGTGTAAGTTCTTAGTTTCGTGCAAACTGGAGTTAAGACTGGCCTTGAGGCCTTGTTGCACCACAATCTTTTGAAAGGCTTCTTGCCCATTATGGATTGGCTCATGCCCGTGTCCAGCTCCATTGACACCGGGAGTCCATTTAGTTCAGCATTCAGCATTATCGGGGGACTATTTGTGGTGAATGTGTGCACCCCATGTACCTCTGCCTCCTCGGTCTGAGGCTCTGGTGCATCGTGATCCTCCGTGGATCTGTCCTCTTCTGCAACATGGTGGTTGACAGGTTTAACAGGATTTTCAGCTCGCCTGCACATACGTTGGAGGTGTCCCATTGTTCCACAACCCTTGCAAACGTATCCTTTGAATCGGCATGAATGGAAACAATGACCAGCCCCACAGCGTCAACAAGGTATTAATGGCCTTGCATTCATCAGCCTTGATGGTGGGCTCTGAGACATCTGCGGATGTGCAGCTGCAGGCATGTGTGACCTGCCCTGTACATTGTGATTCGAAAACAACATCACTTTGTTCACAGTACTTGTAGCAGCACTTGTGTGCTGAGAGATTTGCTTAGTATTATCACTGGTGGCAATGAACGCCTGGGCTATCGCTGTGGCCTTACTCAAGGTTGGGGTCTCTATAGTCAAATGTTTGCGAAGTATGGTTTTGTGGCCAATGTCAAGTATGAAAAAGTCTCTGAGCATGTGCTCCAAATGTCCTTCAAATTCGCAATGTCCTGCAAGGCGTCTCAGCTCGGCGACATAACTCGCCACTTCCTGGCCTTAGACTTTTTGTAGGTGTAGAACCGGTACCTCGCCATCAGAACATTTCCTTCGGGTTCAAATGCTCTCAGACCAGTGTGCACAAATCATCGTACGATTTCTCCATGGGTTTCACTGGAGTGAGCAGACTCTTCATGAGGCAATACATTGGTGCCCCACAGACGGTGAAACATAGAAACATAGAAAATAGGTGCAGGAGTAGGCCATTTGGCCCTTTGAGCCTGCACCACCATTCAATAAGATCATGGCTGATCATTCACCTCAGTACCCCTTTCCTGCTTTCCCTCCATACTCCTTGATCCCTTTAGCCGTAAGGGCCATATCTAACTCCCTTTTGAATATATCCAATGAACTGGCATCAACAAATCTCTGCGGTAGGGAATTCCACTGGTTAACAACTCTCTGAGTGAAGAAGTTTCTCCTCATCTCAGTCCTAAATGGCTTAGCCCTTTCCCTTAGAATATGTCCCCTGGTTCTGGACTTCCCCAACATCGGGAACATTCTTCCTGCATCTAACCTGTCCAATCCCATCAGAATTTTACATGTTTCTATGAGATCCTTCTAAACTCCAGTGAATACAGGCCCAGTTGATCCAGTCTCTCCTCATATGTCAGTCCTGCCATCCTGTGAATCAGTCTGGTGAACCTTCGCTGCACTCCCTCAATAGCAAGAATGTCCTTCCTCAGATTAGGAGACCAAAACTGAACACAATATTCCAGATGAGGCCTCACTAAGGCCCTGTACAACTGCAGTAAGACCTCCTTGCTCCTATACTCAAATCCCCTAGCTATGAAGGCCAACATACCATTTGCCTTATTCACCGCCTGCTGTATCTGTATGCCAACTTTCAATGACTGATGTACCATGATACCCAGGTCTCATTGCATCTCGCCTTTTCCTAATCTGTCTTTTCCTGATTCAGATAATATTCTGCCTTTGTGTTTTTGCCCCCAAAGTGGATAACCTCACATTTATCCACATTATACTGCATCTGCCATGCATTTCCCCAGTCACCTAACCTGTCCAAGTCCCCCTGCAGCCTCTTGGCATCCTCCTTACGGCTCACACCGCCACCCAGCTTAGTGTCATCTGCTAACTTGGAGACATTACTCTCAATTCCTTCATCTAAATCATTGATGTATATTGTAAATAGCTGGGGTCCCAGCATTGAACCCTGCGGCACCTCACTAGTCACTGCCTGCCATTCTGAAAAGGACCTGTTTATCCCGGCTCTCTGCTTCCTGTCTGCCAACCAATTCTCTATCCACATCAGCACATTACCCCCAATACCATGTGCTTTAATTTTGCACACCAATCTCTTGTGTGGGACCTTGTCAAAAGACTTTTGATAGTCCAAATACACCACATCCCCTGCTTCTCCCTTGTCCACTCTACTAGTTACATTCTCAAAAAATTCTAGAAGATTTGTCAAGCATGATTTCCCTTTCATAAATCCATGCTGACTTGGACCGATCCTGTCACTGCTTTCCAAATGCGCTGCTATTTCATCTTTACTAATTGATTCCAACATTTTCACCACTACTGATGTCAGGCTAACCAGTCTATAATTCCCCATTTTCTCTCTCCCTCCTTTTTTAAAAAGTGGTGTTACATTAGCTACCCTTCAGTAAGAACTGATCCAGAGTCGATAGACTGTTGTAAAATGACCATCAATGCATCCACTATTTTTAGGGCCACTTCCTTAAGTACTCTGGGTGCAGACTATCAGGCCTCTGGGATTTATCGGCCTTCAATCCCATCAATTTCCTGGACACAATTTCCTGACTAATAAGGATTTCCTTCAGTTCCTCCTTCTCACTAGACCCTCGGTCCCCTAGTATTTCCGGAAGGTTATTTGTGTCTTCCTTAGTGAAGACAGAACCAAAGTATTTGTTTAACTGGTCTGCCATTTCTTTGTTCCCCATTATAAATTCACCTGAATCTGACTGCAAGGGACCTACGTTTGTCTTCACTAATCTTTTTCTCTTCACATATCTATAGAAGCTTTTGCAGTCAGATTTTATATTCCCAGCAAGCTTCCTTTCATACTCTATTTTCCCACTCCTAATTAAGCCCTTTGTCCTCCTCTGCTGAATTATAAAATTCTCCCAGTCCTCAGGTTTGGTGCTTTTTCTGGCCAATTTATATGCCTCCTCCTTGGATTTAACGCTATCCTTAATTTCCCTTGTTAGCCACGGTTGAGCCACCTTCCCCGTTTTATTTTTACTCCAGACAGGGATGTACAATTGTTGAAGTTCATCCATGTGAACTTTAAACGTTTGCCATTGCCTATCCATCGTCAACCCTTTAAGTATCACTCGCCAGACTATTCTAGCCAATTCACGTCTTATACCATCGAAGTTACCTTTCCTTAAGTTCAGGAGCCTAGTCTCTAAATTAACTGTGTCCCTCTCCATCTAAATAAAGAATTCTACCATATTATGGTCACTCTTCCCCAAGAGGCCTGGCACAACAAGATTGCTAATTGGTCCTTTCTCATGACATATCACCCAGTCTAGGATGGCCAGCCCTCTAGTTGGTTCCTCGTCATATTGGTCTAGAAAACCATCCCTAATACACTCCAGGAAATCCTCCTCCCACACATTGCTACCAGTTTGGTTAGCCCAATCAATATGTAGATTAAAGTCGCCCATGATAACTGCTGTACCCTTATTGCACCCATCCCTTATTTCTTGTTTGATGCTGTCCCCAACCTCAGGGGAGGAGGATCGCCTTTCGTTTGGTAGCGCTCGCTTCCCCATCTAGCTCATTGGCCATGAAGTATTGGTCGAGTTGCTCCACAAAAGTTTCCCAATCATCTCCCTCCGAGAATTTCTCCAGGATGCCCACTGTTCTCTGCCTTTTTGGGTTCGCTATCTGTATCTCGTCACCAGTTGTTATGTATGGAGAAGGAGTCAGACTGAACACTGTGAGCTCAAAGTAATGCCTGACCTTAGTCTTTTATTGCAGGTCTCCTGAGTGCCTCTCCAACCTGTGAGGCCTTCTTAAATACCTGTGCTCCCAAAGGATTATGGGATCCCTTGGGACTCCAGGGGATGAGCCCTCTGGTGGCTGTACAGAGTAAATACAAGTTTACATATAAAACACCCCACTCCTGTAACTCTCCACACCCCATGATCCCTTAACCATAAGGGCCACATCTAACTTCCCTTTGAATATATCCAACATACTGGACTCAAAAACTTTCTGTGGTAGAAAATTCCATAGGTTCACAATTCTCTGGGTGAAAATGTTTCTCCTCATCTTGATCCTATATGGCTTACTCCTTATCCTTAGACTGTGACCCCTGGTTCTGGACTTCTCCAATATCGGGAACATTCTTCCTGCATCTAACCTGTCCAATCCCGTCAGAATGTTATTCTGTGAGATACCCCCTCATTCTTCTAAATTCCAGTGGATATAAGCCTAGTCAATCCAGTCTTTCTTCATATGTCAGTCCTGCCATCCCCGGAATCAGTCTGGTTAACCTTCGCTGCGCTCCCTCAATAGCAAGAACGTCCTTCCTCAGATTAGGAGACCAAAACTGCACACAATATTCAAGGTATGGTCTCACCAAGGCCCTGTACAACTGCAGCAAGACCTCCCTGTTCCTGTACTCAAAGCCTCTCGCTATAAGGCCAGCATGCCATTTGCTTTCTTTACTGCCTGCTGTACCTGTATGCCAACTTTCAATGACTGATCTGCCATGACACCCAGGTCTCGTTCCACCTCCTCTTTTACTAATCTGTCATCATTCAGATAATAATCTGCCTTCCTGTTTTTGCTACCAAAGTGGATAACCTAACACTTATCCACATTATACTGCATCTGCCATGCATTTGCCCACTCAGCTAATCTGCCCAAGTTACCCTGCAGCCTCTTAGCATCCTCCTCATAACTCACACTGCCACCCAGCTTAGTGATATTACATTCAATTCCTTCATCTAAACCATTAATATATGTTGTAAATAGCTGGGGTCCCAGCGCTGAACCTTGTGGTACCCCACTAGTCACTGCCTGTCATTCTGAAAAGGACCCGTTTATTCCTACTCTTTGCTTCCTGTCTGCCAACCAGTTCTCTATCCACGTCAGTACATTACTCCCAATACCATGTGCCTTAATTTTGCACACTAATCTCTTGTGTGGGACCTTGTCAAAAGCCTTTTGAAAGTCCAAATACACCACATCCACTGGTTTTCCCTTATCCACTCTACTAGTTACATCCCCAAAAAACTCTAGAAGATTTGTCAAGCATGATTTCCCTTTCATAAATCCATGCTGATTTGGACCGATCCTGTCACTGCTTTCCAAATGCGCCGCTATTACATCTTTAATAATTGATTCCAGCATTTTCCCCACTTCTGGTGCCAGGCTAACCGGTCTATAATTCCCTGTTTTCTCTTTCCCTCCTTTTTTAAAAAGTGGGGTTAAATTGCTATCCTCCAATCCATAGGAACTTATCTAGAGTCCATGGGATGTTGGAAAATGACCACCAATGCAACTACTATTTCTAGGGCCACTTCCTTAAATACTCTAGGATGCAGACTATCAGGCCCTGGGGATTTATCGGCCTTCAGTCCCTTCAATTTCCCTAACACTATTTCCTGACTGATGAGGATTTCCCTCAGTTCCCCCTTCTCACTAGACCCTCAGTGCCCTAATATTTTCGGGAGGTTATTCGTGTCTTCCTCAGTGAAGACAGAACCAAAGTATCTGTTCAATTGGTCTGCCATTTCCTTGTTCCCCATTATGAATTCACCTGATTCTGACTGCAAGGGACCTACATTAGTCTTCACTAATCTTTTTCTCTTCACATATCTATAGAAGCTTTTGCAGTCAGTTTTTATGTTCCCTGCAAGCTTACTCTCATACTCTATTTTCCCCCTCCTAATTAAACCCTTAGTCCTCCTCTGCTGAATTCTAAATTTCTCCCAAGCCTCAGGTTTGCTGCTTTTTCTGGCCAATTTATATACCTCTTCCTTGGATTTAATACTATCCCTAATTTCCCTTGTTAGCCACGGTTGAGCCACCTTCCCCATTTTATTTTTACGCCAGACAGGGATGTACAATTGTTTTAGTTCATCCATGTGATTTTTAAATGTCTGCCATTGCCTATCTACTGTCAACCCTTTATGTATCATTCACCAGTCTATCCGAGCCAATTAACGTCTCATACCATCAAAGTTAGCATTCTTTAAGTTCAGGACCCTAGTCTCTGAATTAACTGTGTCTCTCTCCATCTTAATGAAGAATTCTACCATATTATGGTCACTCTTCCCCAAGGGGCCTCGCACGACAAGATTGCTAATTAATCCTCTCTCATTACACAAGACCCAGTCTAGGATGGCCAGCTCACTAGTTGGTTCCTCGACATATTGATCAGGAAAAACATCCCTTATACACTCCAGGAAATCCTCCTCCACAGTTTGCTTAGCCCAATCTATATGTAGATCAAAGTCACCCATGATAACTGCTATACCTTTATTGTATGCATCCCTGATTTCCTGTTTGATGCCATCCCCAACCTCACTACTACTGTTTGGTGGTCTGTACACAATTCCACTATTATTTTCTGCCCTTTAGTTTTTCGCAGCTCTACCCATATAGATTCCACATCATCCAAGCTATTGCGTTAATCTCCTCTTTAACCAGAAACACTACCCCATCTCCTTTTCCTTTCTGTCTATCCTTCCTGAATATTGAATACCCCTGGATGTTGAGTTCCCAGCCTTGGTCACCCTGGAGCCATGTCTCCGTAATCCCAATTACATCATACCTGTTATCAGCTATCTGCGCAGTTAATTCATCCACCTTATCACGAATGCGCCTCACATTGAGACACAGAACCTTCAGGCTTGATTTTTAAGAACTCTTTGTCCTTTGAGAATTATGTTGTAATGTGGCCCTTTTAGATTTTTGCCCTTGATTTCTCTGCCCTCCATTCTTACTTTTCTCCTTCCTACCTTTTGCTTCTGCCCCCTTTTTACTTCCCTTTGCCTCCCTGCATAGATTCCCATCCACCTGCCATATTCGTTTAACCCCTCCCCAACAGCATTAGCAAACACTCCGCCTAGGACATCGGTTCCGGTCCTGCCCAGGTGCAGTTTGTACTGGTTCCACCTCCCCCAGAACCGGTTCCAGTGTCCCAAGAATCCCTCCCCCTTCCACCATTCCTCAAGCCATGTATTCTTCTGAACTATCCAGCTATTCCTACTCTGACTAGCACGTGGCACTGGCAGCAATCCTGAGATTACTACCTTTGAGGTCCTACTTTTTAATTTAACTCCTAGCTCCCTAAATTCAGCTTGTAAGACCTCATCCAGTTTTTTACCTATATCGTTGGTACCTATATGCACCATGACAGCTGGCAGTTCACCCTCCCCCTCCAGAATGCCCTGCAGCCACTGCGAGACATCCTTGACCCTTGCACCAGGGAGGCAACATACCATCCTGGAGTCTCGTATGCGGATGCAGAAACACCAATCTATTCCCCTTACAATAGAATCCATAATAATAAATCGTGAACCACACCATCATACGACACCTTGATTACTGCACTGCCAATCACCGGTATGAGTTCCTGAGTGTAAGTACGCAACTTGGCATTGACTGGACTTAGCTTAGGCTTCACAGCCTCAGTGTCCCACAGCTTGTCGAATGTCCTTTCGCTCATTATCGACTGACTCACACCCATGTCAAGCTCCATTGTTACAGGCACAGCTTCACATTAACCATTATCGGTTGGCTCTTTATCAAGAACGAATACAGGCCGTACACTTCCTCCTTGGGTATCTTGGGTTGCATATCTGGGCCAGCACTGAGCTGGTAATCATCATCAATGTGATGAGCGGCAGCACGCTTGCTCAGTTATGGGCATATTTGCTGAAGATGCCCCACTTTCGAACATCCTTTACAGATGTACTGTTTAAACCGACACTGATGAGGCCGATGATTGTCCCCATAATGCCAACATGGTGAAATCAGATTCATACCAGTTGACGGACTTTGAGCAGCTACAGGTTTCACATAAGCAGTTGATTAGGCCCTGCCATAAGCAGCTCTACCAGACGACGATACAATCTTGTTTACAGTACTTGCCATGGAGCTCTGACTCTTCGATGATATCTGCCTTACATTATCATCAGTCGCCATGCATGCCTGGGCAGTCGCGATGGCCCTGCTCAAATCCAGTGTTTCTGCAGCCAATAATTTCTGAAGGATCACATCATGGTTGATGCCTATCACGAAGAAATCTCGCAGCATGTCTTCCAACACGTTTCCGAACTTACATGACTCAGCCAGACGTCTTAGGTCAGTGACGAATCCCGACACATCCTGGCCCTCAGCATGAACATGCGTGTAGAAGCGATAGCGTGAGATGATGATCCCCTCTTTTGGCTTGAGACGTTCACGTACCAGAGCGCACAAATCCCCATACTCTTTGTCCATTGGACGTGCAGGTGAGAGAACATTCTTTATGAGGCCATAAATTTTTGGACCACAAACGGTGAGGAAAACCGCCCTGCACCTAACTGCATCACCAGATTCCTCCATTTTGTTGGCCACAAAATACTGATCCAGGCGGTCGATAAAATCCGCCCAATCCTTGCCATCCACGAATCTCTCCAGAATTCCAATGGTGCCCATTGTGCATGCGAAGGTCCTTAACTTATCTCATCGCCAAATGTAATATAATGACTCGAAAGACTTGCTACTGTAAACTCACTCAGGTGCAAACCTGGTTCAACTTTATTCGCGCCTAAAGTGTGCACATGACATGGGACTCGCTCTTATATACCAGAGCCCGCACTCACGCACGTACAGCCCGATGACGTCCGACAGTGGCGCTCCCTGGTATCTGGTGACCCCAAGCATCAATACATAACAATAGGGTAGATGTAGAGATATTTCCACGTGTGGGGAAACCAAAACTGGGGCAATAAATATAAAATTGACGGCAATAAATCCAAATAGGAATTCAAGAGAAACTTCTTTACCCAAACAGTGGTAACAATGTGGAACTCACTACCACAAGGAGTAGTTGGGACGACTTGCTTCGATAAATTTAAGAAGATGCTCGATAAGCACTTGAGGGAGAAAGGAATAGAAGGTTATGCTGATATGGTGAGATAAAGAGTGGTGGGAGAAGGTTTGTGTGGAGTATAAACATCAGCATAGACCAGAATGGCCTATTTCTGTGTTGTAAATTCTATGTAAAATATAACATACACAAATGAAGTATAAAAATTCAAATGATTGTATGATCTGTGTCACCTTTTGGATCATAGAAACATAGAAACATAGAAAGTAGGTGCAGGAGCAGGCCATTCGGCTCTTCAAGCCTGCACCACCATTCAACATGATCGTGGCTGATCATGCAACTTCAGTACCCCACTCCTGCCTTCTGTCCATACCCCCCGATTCTGTTAGCCAGAAGGGCCACATCTAACTCCCTTTTGAATATATCCAATGAACTGGACTCAACAACTTTCTGTGGTAGAGAATTCCACAGGTTCACAATTCTCTGGGTGAAAAAGTTTCTCCTCATCTCGGTCCTATATGGCTTACCCCTTATCCTTAAACTGTGACCCCTGGTTCTGGACTTCCCCAAATCGGGAACATTCTTCCTGCATCTAACCTGTCCAATCCCGTCAGAATTTTATATGCTTCTATGAGATCCCTCCTCATTCTTCTAAATTCCAGTGAATATAAACCTAGTCAATCCAGTCTTTCTTCATATGTCAGTCCTGCCATCCCGGGTCTGGTGAACCTTTGCTGCACTCCCTCATAGCAAGAATGTCCTTCCTCAGATTAGGAGACCAAAACTGCACACAATACTCAAGGTGTGGTCTCACCAAGGCCCTGTACAACTGCAGCAAGACTTCCCTGATCCTATACTCAAATCCTCTCGCTATGAAGGCCAGCATGACATTTGCTTTCTTTACTGCCTACTTTCAATGACTGATCTACCATAACACCCAGATCTCATTGCACCTCCCCTTTTACTAATCTGTCACCATACAGATAATAATCTGCCTTCTTGTTTTTGCCACCAAAGTGGATAAACTCACACTTATCCACATTATACTTGGTGGTCATTTTCCAAAATTCCATGGACTCTGGATCAGTTCCTATGGATTGGAGGGTAGCTAATGTAACCCCACTTTTTAAAAAAGGAGGGAGAGAGAAAACAGAATTATAGACTGGTTAGCCTGACATCGATGGTGGGGAAAATGCTGGAATCAATTATTAATAGCAGCGCATTTGGAAAGCAGTGACAGCATCAGTCCATGGTTTTATGAAAGGGAAATCATGCTTGACAAATCTTCTAGAGTTTTTTGAGGATGTAACTAGTAGAGTGGATAAGGGAAAACCAGTGAATGTGGTGTAGTTGGACTTTCAAAAGGCTTTTGACAAGATCCCACACAAGAGATTAGTGTGCAAAATTAAAGCACATGGTATTGGGGGTAAATGTATTGACGTGGATAGAGAACTGGTTGGCAGACAGGAAGCAGAGAGTGGGAATAAATAGGTCCTTTTCAGAATGGCAGGCAGTGACTAATGGGATGCCGCAAGGTTCAGTGCTGGGATCCCAGCTATTTACAATATACATCAATGAGTTGGACGAAGGAATTGAATGTAATATCTCCAAGTTTTCAGATGACACTAAGCTGGGTGGCGGTGTGAGCTGTGAGGAGGATGCCAAGAGGCTGCAGGGTGACTTGGACAGGGTAGGTGAATGGGCAAATGCATGGCAGATGCAGTATAATGTGGATAAATGTGAGGTTATCCACATTGGTGGCAAAAACAGGAAGGCAGATTATTATCTGAATGGTGACAGATTAGTCAAAGGGGAGGTGCAACGAGACCTGGGTCTCATGGTACATCAGTCACTGAAGGTAGGCATGCAGGTACAGTAGGCAGTGAAGAAAGCAAATGGCATACTGGCCTTCATAGCGAGAGGATTTGAGTATAGGAGCAGGGAGGTCTTACTGCAGTTGTACAGGGCCTTGGTGAGACCAAACCTTGAGTATTGTGTGCAGTTTTGGTCTCCTAATCTGTGGAAGGATATTCTTGCTATTGAGGAAGTGCAGCAAAGGTTCACCAGACTAATTCCCGGGATGGCAGGATTGACATATGAAGAAAGGTTGGATCGGCTAAGCTTATACTGACTGGAATTTTGAAGAATGAGAGGGGATCTCATAGAAACATAAAATTCTGACAAGACTGGACAGGTTAGATGCAGGAAGAATGTTCCCGATGCTGGGGAAGTCCAGAACCAGGGGTCACAGTCTAAGGATAAGGGGTAAGCCATACAGGACCAACATGAGGAGAAACTTTTACACCCAGAGAGTGGTGAATCTGTGGAATTCTCTATCACAGAAAGTTGTTGAGTCCAGTTCGTTGGATATATTCAAGAGGGAGTTAGATGTGGCCCTTACGGCTAACGGGATCAGGGGATATGGAGAGAAGGCGGGAGTGGGGTACTGAAGTTGCATGATCAGCCATTCTCATATTGAATGGCGGTGCAGGCTTGAAGGGATTAATGGCCTACTCCTGCTTCTATTTTCTATGTTTCTATGTTTAAGTACTCTGGGATGCAGACTATCAGGCCTTGGGGAATTATCAGCCTTCAATCCCATCAATTTCCCTAACACCATTTCCTGACTAATAAGGATTTCCCTCAGTTCCCTCAGTTCCTCCTTCTCGCTAGACCCTCGATCCTCTAGTATTTTCGGGAGGTTATTCGTGTCTTCCTTAGTGAAGACAGAACCAAAGTATTTGTTCAATTGGTCTGCCATTTCCTTGATCCCCATTATGAATTTACCTGAATCTGACTGCAAGGGACTTACATTAGTCTTCACTAATCTTTTTCTCTTCACATATCTATAGAAGCTTTTGCAGTCAGTTTTTATGTTCCTTGCAAGCTTACACTCATACTCTATTTTCCCCCTTCTAATTGAACCCTTAGTCCTCCTCTGCTGAATTCTAAATTTCTCCCAGACCTCAGGTTTGCCGCTTTTTCTGGTTAATTTATATGCCTCTTCCTTGCTTCGGTATTTCTGAAACTAGGCAGATTTATGCTTTAGTCCTTTGACCATTAGGAATTGAGCTCAAGCTATCCAAAACTTCTTTCATTTTGGACCCTAACGACCAGCAGAAAGAATAATGTCATCCAACAGGCAACCCACAACCTTCTGAAGCTGCTGAGAGTGTTTACTACTGAGCCAAACTCACACTTGGGTTTGTGCCTCTGTGTTCAGCACCTTCTCAAGATCGCCAATCATTCCAACTCTTTTGAGCCGAGAGTATGCAGAAAACAAGCGCAGGCAGCGGAAGGAGCATGCGGCAAACCAGACACCCACCCTTTCCTCCAACCACTGTCTGTCCCACCTGCGACCGAGACTGTAATTCCCATATTGGACTGTTCAGTCACCTGAGAACTCACTTTTGGAGTGGAAGCAAGTCTTCCTCGATTTCGAGGGACTGCCAATGATGATGATGATTATGAGGTGCAGGGAGAAGGAATGGTATGATGAGTGTTCCGTGCTGAGAGTCGCTATGCAACCTGAATGCTCTCTAGCGATTGAATGTGGCAGGCATCCGAATACCTTCTGGTCTCAAAAACAATCAGGTAGATTTTCAGCTTGGCTCTAGGGTGCAAAACTGACGTTGTGGATCTTCCACCCATTATGGGGAATGCCCCAGTTTCCACCTCTATTAAAATCAATGGGAATCAGCCGGCCGATCCATTGCTTTTCACAAGTTGAAAATGTACATCAGTGTTGTTTATTGGATAGGGGGACAAATCAGGCCTTTTTGGTGCCCCATAGCACGCCTGAAAGAATTAAGTGAGGATTTAAATGAGGAATAACAGCAACATTGTATTTATATAGCACCTTTAATGTAGCAAAACATCTCAGGGCGCTTCACAGTACCAGAATCAAACAAAATATGACACTGAGCCACGTGAAGAGATATTCGAGCAGATGACCAAAAGCTTGGTCAAAGAGGTAGGTTTTAAGGAGGGTCTTAAAGGAGGGAAGAGAGATAGAGAGGCGGTGAGGTTTAGGGTCTTGGTAGCTGACATCATGGCTGCCAATGGTTGAGCGATTATAATCAGGGATGCTCAACAGGCCAGAATTAGAGGAATGCAGAGATCTCGGGGGGTTGTGGGGCTGCAGGAGATTACAGTGGTAGGGAGGGGCAAGGCCATGGAGCGATTTGAAAACAAGGATGAGAATTTTAAAATTGAGGCGTTGCATTACAAGGAGCTAATGTCGGGGTGATGGGTGGACGGAACTTGGTGCGCGTTAGGACACGGGCAGTAGAGTTTGGATGACCTCAAATTTATGGAGGGTAGCACATGGGAGGCCAGCCAGGTATGCGTTGGAATAGTCAACAAAGGCATAAATGAGGTTTTCACCAGCAGTTGAGCTGAGGCAGGGGTGGAGTCAGCCAATGCTATAGAGGTGGAAATAGACGGTATTTGTGATGGCGCGAATATGTGATGGAAGCTCATTTCGGGGTTAAATATGACACCGAGTTTATCAACAGTCTGATTCTGCCTCAAACAATTGCCAGGGAGAGGGATGGAGTCAGTGGCTAGGGAACGGAGTTTGTAGAGAGGACTGAAGATTCAAAGTCGACAGCTCCAAATCTCTCAAAATGATGGTACACATATACCACTCCGACTTGGACATATATCGCCATGCGTTCATAAGAACATAAGAACATAAGAATTAGGAACAGGAGTAGGCCATCTAGCCCCTCAAGCCTGCTCTGCCATTCAATAAGATCATGGCTGATCTGGCCGTGGACTCAGCTCCACTTACTCGCCCTCTCCCCGTAACCCTTAATTCCCTTATTGGTTAAAAATCTATCTATCTGTGACTTGAATACATTCAATGAGCTAGCCTCAACTGCTTCCTTGGGCAGAGAATTCCACAGATTCACAACCCTCTGGGAGAAGAAATTCCTTCTAACTCGGTTTTAAATTGGCTCCCCTGTATTTTGAGGCTGTGCCCCCTAGTTCTAGTCTCCCCTACCAGTGGAAACAACCTCTCTGTCTCCATCTTGTCTATCCCTTTCATGATTTTAAATGTTTCTATAAGATCACCCCTCATCCTTCTGAACTCCAACAAGTAAAGACCCAGTCTACTCAATCTATCATCATAAGGTAACCCCCTCATCTCCAGGATCAGCTTAGTGAATCGTCTCTGTACCCCCTCCAAAGCTAGTATATCCTTCCTTAAGTAAGGTGACCAAAACTGCACACAGTACTCCAGGTGCGGCCTTACCAATACCCTATACAGTTGCAGCAGGACCTCCCTGCTTTTGTACTCCATCCCTCTCGCAATGAAGGCCAACATTCCATTCGCCTTCCTGATTACCTGCTGCACCTGCAAACTAACTTTTTGGGATTCATGCACAAGGACCCCCAGGTCCCTCTGCACCTCAGCATGTTGTAATTTCTCCCCATTCAAATAATATTCCCTTTTACTGTTTTTTTTCTCAAGGTGGATGACCTCACACTTTCTGACATTGTATTCTATCTGCCAAACCTTAACCCATTCGCTTAACCTATCCAAATCTCTTTGCAGCCTCTCTGTGTCCTCTACACAACCCACTTTCCCACTAATCTTAGTGTCATCTGCAAATGTTGTTACACTACACTCTGTCCCCCCTTTCAGCTCATCTATGTATATTGTAAACAGTTGTGGTCCCAGCACCAATCTCTGTGGCACACCACTAACCACCGATTTCCAACCCAAAAAGGACCCATTTATCCCGACTCTCTGCTTTCTGTTTGCCAGCCAATTCTCTATCCATGCTGTTAGATCTCTTAATTTCCAATGAAATACGAACTCCGATTGTAGTTTTAATGTCACTTTATTTCTTGGCAGACAGCAACAAGCTCTTGGCTTTAAGCCAGGTCTTTGTCCTTCTGAGACCACATGGTCAAAATGGCTGTACTTATACCTGGATCAATTTACAGAAAAAAACTCACCTTCTTTGACCTTATTGGCTCAATTAATAGTCTTTTAACCTTTTAATTGGCTCGCTACCCAAGGTCCTAAAATGTCAAGTTGATTGATGACTTAATGCAACATGTTGAACTGCACGTAGACATGGGAGTCTGTGTTTTCTCAACCTGTCTAAATGCAGCCTGTTTGAATTCTCTATCAATCCCCCCTTTGATTCTTTCACAAACGGAATCATAAAACATCAGGTATCACTGGTTAAACATTCTACAATATAATTTCAGACATGTTACTAGAGTTTCCTTCTAAAATTTATTGATCTGTTTCGCCACATGTCCGGACTAGTAGCTTCCACACAAATTTACACCAACCCGAGTTCATCGTGGCCACAATGGAAGTCTGGTTTTAGTAGGTTAATTAACCTTATTCCAATTTAATCCAAATCAATATCTTAGTTCAACCAGTAAACAACCTTCCCTTAAGCATAACATACCCCTGTGCCGCGTACAGACGGTCTGCTGGGACCCGCAAGGTGTCTCACCTGCGGGACAGCAGCTACAGCCGCCTGGTCGCAACAACATTTAATCAACATAAACAAACAATATAAAAGTAAAACAATTACAACAAATAGAATTAAACCTTCCACCAATGAAGTTCCTATTGAACCTAGCCATTCAGTGGCTCCACTCCACAAAGTGAATGATGGGGGTTGCTTAAGTTTTTCTACCTCCTTTTGGATATACTCCGCTAAGTGGGTAATTTCTTCGGAGCTATCTGGGATATATGTGCAACACTCAGTTCCGAGTAGGGCGCAAGTACCTCCCTTTTCAGCCAGGATGCAATCAAGGGCCAGTCTATTCTGTAGGGCTACTGTGCGGATTGCTACCATTTCTGCATTGATTTTAACTAGGGCCTCTGAGATATCATTGGCTACCCGTTCCACAACGGATGCCATGTTAATGGATTCCCTTGCCAGTCTGGCGGTTCCATACCTGGGGATCAGAATGGCAAAGAACCTCTCTGTTTCTGTGATAGCTCTCTTAGGACGGTGTAAATGTTCCGACAGTGACTTTATATGATACATATAAGGCACAATGTAGGCTAAATAGCAGGATCCCGTCCAATTCTGGGGCAGCCAAGGGTAGGCCTTGTGGCCACACACCCAATAGGTGCCATTACAGGCAATGAAGGTTAGTTGTTTCTTTGTCAGCAACACTCCAGGGCCAGTCCAGGCTTTTCCATCTGTTTTATTCAGAATCTCCGTTACATTAAAAAATCCCACATCGGCCAAGTTTGGACTCTTCCGTGACTTGATTATATTATAATTTCGGGAGCAGTTACTATACCCCATATTTTGGCTTCCTTTGATGTTTCTAATCAGACAGACCGATTCCCCCGGTCTTCCTATTCCCGTTGTATTAGTGATAACAAAAAATGGGGGCCGTTTGGAATTATTGTTGCACGGTTGGTATCCTCCTTCAAAGGTAGTCTGATTGTAACCTGCTGACTTCCATTTACGTGCCCAGTTTTCCGTATCCTGAAACGCATTGCCTGTTTTATTTTGATTAATTATCCACTCAGCCATTTCCGAGATATTCAAGGGAACTGGCCTCAAGGGAATCCCTTCCTTTGAGTGAATAGGAATATGCGCACACACCCAACAACTAGAAATGTTACCTTGTTTGGCATAAATGTATGACATATATAAAAAGGTATTTACATGTAATTCCCTTGCTACCCTACTATTTCCCTTTGGTGCAGAGGGTGGGCTAGTAAGAAGTAGGCCTATGCCTAGAATACCTACAATCAGTAATACAGCGCGTCGGCGGCAGTCGGGAGCAGCGTCGAGGTGCGTTGGTGAGGCCTATAAAAGGCACAGCAGGGAGTCCGGGGCCCAGTGTCGGCGGCAGTCGGGAGCAGCGTCGAGGAGCGTTGGTGAGGCCTATAAAAGGCACAGCAGGGAGTCCGGGGCCCAGCGTCGGCGGCAATCAGAGCAGTGTCGAGGAGGTGCGTTGGTGAGGCCTATAAAAGGCGTACTTGTGCAGCTACAGAGAGAAGGCAAAAAAGAAGTAGAAAGAAACAGAAAGGTGACATCACAGCCAAGGGGGTAAGTGATTGGCTGGTGATTGGTGAGTAGTTTTTCTTTTTTCTCTTCTATAACAGTGAGTAATCTTTAGCATTGTTGTTGCCTATCTAAGGCTTAAGTCATGGCAGGAGAGCTCGGTCACGTGTTATGCTCCTCCTGTACCATGTGGGAACTCAGGGACAACTCCAGTGTCCCTGATGACTACGTGTGCGGGAAGTGTATCCGCCTCCAGCTCCTGATGGACCGCATTGCGGAGTTGGAGCTGAGGGTGGATTCACTCTGGAGCATCCACGATGCTGAGTAGCACGTGTAGCAAGTTGCTCTTACCGCAGGTAAAGGGTCCACAGCCAGCTAGAGAATGGAAGACCAGCAGGAAGAGCAGTGCAAGGAAGGTAGTGCAGGGGTCCCCTGTGGTCATCCCCCTGCAAAACAGATACACTGCTTTGAGTACTGTTGAGGGGGATGACTCATCAGGGGAGGGCAGCAGCAGCCAAGTTCATGGCACCGTGGCTGGCTCTGTTGCACAGGAGGGCAGGAAAAAGAGTGGGAGTGCGATAGTGATAGAGGATTTAATTGTAAGGGGAATAGATAGGTGTTTCTGTGGCCGCAACCGAGACTCCAGGATGGTATGTTGCCTCCCTGGTGCAAGGATCAAGGATGTCTCGGAGCGGGTGCAGGATATTCTAAAAAGGGAGGGAGAACAGCCAGTTGTCGTGGTGCATATTGGTACCAACGACATAGGTAAAAAAAGGCATGAGGTCCTACGAAACGAATTTAAGGAGCTAGGAGCTAAATTAAAAAGTAGGACCTCAAAAGTAGTAATCTCGGGATTGCTACCAGTGCCACGTGCTAGTCAGAGTAGGAATCGCAGGATAGTGCAGATGAATACGTGGCTTGAGCAGTGGTCTTCTGGACAAATATTCTGGAATTTTTTGAGGATGTTTCCAGTAGAGTGGACAAGGGAGAACCAGTTGATGTGGTATATTTGGACTTTCAGAAGGCTTTCGACAAGGTCCCACACAAGAGATTAATGTGCAAAGTTAAAGCACATGGGATTGGGGGCAGTGTGCTGACATGGATTGAGAACTGGTTGTCAGACAGGAAGCAAAGAGTAGGAGTAAATAGGTACTTTTCAGAATGGCAGGCAGTGACTAGTGGGGTACCGCAAGGTTCTGTGCTGGGGCCCCAGCTGTTTACACTGTACATTAATGATTTAGACAAGGGGATTAAATGTAGTATCTCCAAATTTGCGGATGACACTAAGTTGGGTGGCAGTGTGAGCTGCGAGGAGTATGATATGAGGCTGCAGAGCGACTTGGATAGGTTAGGTGAGTGGAAAAATGCATGGCAGATGAAGTATAATGTGGATAAATGTGAGGTTATCCACTTTGGTGGTAAAAACAGAGAGACAGACTATTATCTGAATGGTGACAGATTAGGAAAAGGGGAGGTGCAACGAGACCTGGGTGTCATGGTACATCAGTCATTGAAGGTTGGCATGCAGGTACAGCAGGCGGTTAAGAAAGCAAATGGCATGTTGGCCTTCATAGCGAGGGGATTTGAGTACAGGGGCAGGGAGGTGTTTCTACAGTTGTACAGGGCCTTGGTGAGGCCACACTTGGAGTATTGTGCACAGTTTTGGTCTCCTAACTTGAGGAAGGACATTCTTGCTATTGAGGGAGTGCAGCGAAGGTTCACCGGACTGATTCCCGGGATGGCGGGACTGACATAACAAGAAAGACTGGATCAACTGGGCTTGTATTCACTGGAGTTCAGAAGAATGAGAGGGGACCTCATAGAAACGTTTAAAATTCTGACGGGTTTGGACAGGTTAGATGCAGGAAGAATGTTCCCAATGTTGGGGAAGTCCAGAACCAAGGGTCACAGTCTAAGGATAAGGGATAAGCCATTTAGGACCGAGATGAGGAGAAACTTCTTCACCCAGAGAGTGGTGAACCTGTGGAATTCTCTACCACAGGATGTTGTTGAAGCCAATTCACTAAATATATTCAAAAAGGAGTTAGATGAAGTCCTTACTACTAGGGGGATCAAGGGGTATGGCGAGAAAGCAGGAAGGGGGTACTGAAGTTGCATGTTCAGCCATGAACTCATTGAATGGCGGTGCAGGCTCGAAGGGCCGAATGGCCTACTCCTGCACCTATTTTCTATGTTTCTATGTTTCTAAATTTATATATTTTGGCAAAAAGTAATTGTCCTTATTAGATTTCAGCTTCAGTTACGGGTGCTCGTTTAACGTGTGAAGCGTGGATCCAGGCTTTCTTTCCTTGGACTCTAACAGCTGCCTGGGTGGTCAATAACACTTGATAAGGTCCCTCCCACTTGGCACCCAAAGGTTCTTTATGCAACTTTTTCACATACACCCAAACTCCCGGGATGATGTCGTGTCCTCCTTCGGGTGGATTACTCCAAGCTGCCGATACCTGTCGGGAAACAGAACTAATTGCATTGGTTAAGTTCTGACAGTATGATAACAAAGTGTCACTCATTAAGTGAACATCAGCTTTCCGCAAATCGATAGTTCCTGGCAGCGACATGGGTCTTTCTGTTATAATTTCAAATGGGTTTAGACCTGTAGTTCTGTTCGGGGTTGCCCTAATGCTACATAGCACTATTGGTAGTGCCTGGGGCCATGGTGTTCCTTCTTGGTGATATTTGGCAAGCTGTTGTTTCAGAGTTCGATTCATTCGCTCTACTTGTCCTGATGACTGTGGATGATAAGGACAGTGTAAATCCCATGTAATGTTCAGTAACCTACAGACTTCTTGGCAGACAGCACCTGTGAAGTGTGTTCCCTGATCTGAGTCAATGCTACTCGGGACTCCCCATCGGGGAATGTAATCCTTACACAAGACCTTTGCAGTGTGATTGGCTGTGGCTCTTTTAGTTGGGACAGCTTCTACCCATCTAGAGAATCTGTCGACCATAACAAGAATGTTAGTGTATCCTTGGCATGAAGGAAGAGATATATAATCAACCTGCAGATGCTGGAATGGTCCGACAGGGGCAGGGGGCCTCAGTTGGGGCATTACCGTGATGGGTCCGAATTATTTTTCTGATAGACCACACAGCAGTCTGTTACCAGCTGGGCATGTTTTTTAAATCCCCGACCCCACCAGCTTTTCTGGAACCGTGCTGTCATCTGTTGTGAGGCCAAGTGTCCCCACGAGTGGATCTGTTGGGCTAAAAAAGGCATAAGTGCTTGTGGCGCGACTGGCTTGTCGGTAACTCTTTGTCTCCAGACACCATCTTCACATAGCTTAATTCCTGCCTCAATCCATGTCCATTTTTCCTCTCGGGAGCATTCGCCTTGCATTGTTTGAAGGTCTCGTGTCAGAGTCCTGAGTGCTTTCAATCTGCACATCTGTGTTGGTTCTTCTGGAGGAACGCCCTGTGAGGCGGCATCTTTAGCTGCCTGGTCGGCTAGGGCATTTCCCTGAGCTTCTGTGGTATTTTCCTTGGTATGGGCCTTACACTTCAGGATGGACACTTCCTGAGGTAATTATATGGCTCCAGTAAGTCTCGGACTTCTTTTCCATTTCGGATAGGTGTACCAGCAGCAGTGAGGAATCCTCTTTTCCGCCATAACAGACCAAAGTCGTGAGCAACTCCAAAAGCATAACGCGAATCTGTGTAGACATTAGCTGTCTGTCCTTCTGCTATTCGACATGCTTCTGACAGGGCCCGTAACTCGGCCTGTTGTGCTGACGTTCCTGAGGGTAAACATTCTTTTGCCATTACCTCATCTAAGGTTGTAACTGCCCATCCTGCTTTTCTGGTACCATTGTCAACAAAGGAGGAGCCATCTGTAAACAGGATGAGGTCTGGGTTGTGCAGAGGCTCCTCTGCTGCTAAGGCTGCTTCTTCTGTTTCTTTTAAAATCTCCACGCAGTCATGCTTTTCACATTCTCCCCCCTCTTGCTCTCTCGATTCTGACATCGGGAGCATAGTTGCGGGATTAACCGGGCTGGCCTGGACGATATGGAGATTAGGAGCTTCCAAAACTGCTGTCCAGCGGGTCCATTGAGCTGCCGTCACCTGAGACATTCTATTCATAGACAGCAAAGCGTATACGGTGTGGGGACATTTGACAATCAGCTTTTGGTCGAGGACTAAACCCGCAGTGATCATTACCGCTCGATATGTAGCTTCCATGGCCCTTGGGCAACTTCCCCATCCGAGGGCTACCGCATCCAGTTTTGCCAAATAATAGCCAATAGGTCTTTGCCGATCCCCATGTTCTTGTGTCAGTATAGCTGTCATATATCCTTCTTTCTCATGGACAAACAGGGTAAATGGCTTACCACTGTCGGGGATTCCCAGAGCCGGTGCCGAACACAAAGCCTTTTTCAAACTGAGGAAGGCGTCTTGCTGTTCCTTAGTGAGGGTGATGGCTTCTTTAGAGGCACGTTTCCCCTTTAAAATATCATTCAATGGCTGAGCAAGCTGTGTGAAGGAGTCAATCCAATTTCTGTTAAAGTTACACAATCCCAAAAAAGACCTTAGTTCCTGAATAGTGGTGGGTTTTTTAGCAGCCCGAATGGCTGCAGTTCTATCCTGGGTAAGTTCTCTCTTTCCTTGTGAAATCTTTTGTCCCAGGTATACAACCTCTTCTTGGGATATTTGTGCTTTGTCGATGCTGGCTTTATGTCCTTTCAGCCGAAGGTGGTCCAGCAAAGCTCGTAAATCTTGTTCATGCTGTTCCTCCGTGTTTGAAGCTAGCAAGATATCATCTACATATTGGATGACTGTGGATGACAGGGGAGGTAATTCTCGCAAATGGCTTTGTAAAGCCATGTGGAATACCGTAGGGCTGTTGTGGAAACCCTGCAGTAACCGGGTCCAAGTATACTGTTGTCCTTGGACAGTGAAAGCAAACCACTGTCAAACCTCCGGTGCCAGAGGCACCGACCAAAATCCGTTGGCCATATCTATAACCGAGAAATATTTATGTTCCGGTTTGAGGGCATTAAAAATGATGGAGGGATCTGCGACCAAAGGAGCTTTTTGATCAATACACTTGTTAGCTTTCCTATAATCGACAGTCAAACGGCAAGTCTCATTAGATTTCTGTACTGGCCACACGGGGCTATTGGAGGAGCTATGCGTTTTAATAAGCACCCCTTGTTTCTCCAATTGCTGAATAACCGGTAAGATTCCCGCAATGGCAGTTGGACTGATGGGATACTGTTTAGTGCATGGAGGCTTGGTCCCAGTAAATGACGCAGGCTCCATCTGGAGTAGGCCACAATCATTCTTATCTTTAGCCCATATCGGGTGTTCCTTCAATTCTTCTTTCTTCAAAGTTCTAATTGACCATGTCACCCGACCATCCTCGAAATGCAACGATGAATCTATTTGGATTAGAATGTCCATTCCCAAAAGGGGTTGATCTACTGGGCCTATCCAGACCAGCGTGGTTAGTTCATGTGGACCCAGCCCTATAAGTACCGGTGTTGTCCTTTTAATTTCCATTTTATGGCCCCCAACTCCATAGGCTGTACGTGCCCTACCATCCAATGGCAAAAAGTCTCCATATTGTAGGGGTAAGCATGTTAATTCCGCCCCTGTGTCTAAAAGACAGTCCACATCCTTATCGCCCACCCTCACAGTTATATATAGCCCATCTCCCCTCTGTTGTATTAGTGCAAGGAGGGGGGCCAGGGTGGGCTCTAATCGTTTTTTGCTATCCCAAGTAACTCCTTCTGTTGTTGTATTGTCAGTCGCTTAAATGCTTCTATGAGGTCGGTATCTTGTGACAAGCCTGGCTTGTTGGCTGAATTGTATCCCTGGCTGCGTCCTCTTCCCCAGCCACGACCTTTCTGTTTTGCCCTGCACGTCTTGGCCCAGTGACCTTCTTTCCCACAATAATGACATTTTCTGGGTAATTTTCCTTATAACTGTTTATCGGAATCCTGGGATTTCCATCCCATAGCCTGTACAGCTCGGACTTTAGCTCCCATATCCCGATCTAATTGGTTACATCGATCCACCAATGCTGCAAAGGTAGTTCCTCTACCTTCCCAGTCCGGTAGCACTACCTTAAGCATTTTGGACAGTTCTGGCTTTAGACCTGCCACGAAAGCTGCTTTCAGGGGTCCAAACACTTGTTCATCCATTTCCTCATCCGTATTATTCATACCCGAATGTTCTAGCCACGTGCATCTAAACCGCTCGTCATACTCCAGGACCTCCTCTGTTCCTTTCTGTTGGCAGGCTGCAATTTTTCCCCAGTCTGTCTTAGCTGGACTGAAGGCTTGCAGCCAGTGTTTAATCGCCTCCCATCCTGCGTCTAATTCTTGCTCATCCTGCCCCAAAGCTTCTTCTACCTTGTCGTGCAATTTTCTTCCCTGTGTTTTTGGCACCATTATGGTCAAAATTTGCACTCCGTCCCAGGGATGAAGTTGATATATATTTCTTAAGCGGTCCAATTGGTCCCACGTTTTCACTTCCCCTTTCTTTGGATTGGGCAATTCCTTGGACCATTTATCAATTTTCTCTGGGTCTGCCGGATCATGAACTAAGTATTTTTATACAGCCTCTTCTTCGTTTATTTGGTTCCGCCCTCATCCGCAGTCTTTTCTGATTTGACTACAACTCGTCTTTTTTTAAACGGGGCAAAGAGCACCCCTAATTCTTCATCCTCCGACCCTGTATCGTCGGAGGATTCAGAATCCGTATCTATTCCTCGGTCGTGTCTTCGGGTTTGCGCTTTTAATTTATCCAAACATGGGTACCCTGGGAATTGACCGATACATTTTCCTTTTCCTATTACTGCCTCTTGACCTAATGATTTTTTCCATTCTTTAATTTCACCTTTAAGATCTTTAACTTCCGCTTCCAGCTTTTCAAGTTCAAGCTTTTTCTGTCGCAGCTGCGCACAAACAGCTTGCAATTGATCCTTTATACTGGTCAGTTCTCGATCATGTTGGGAACGCATTATAATTTCATTCCGCTTTCGAATCTGCCCCATAACTGCTAGGGACCATCTAGTTCGCTCTTTATTTTTCATACGGGTCGTTTTTCCCCAGACCCTTTTAATCTCGTCCAAGGACCATTGTCCTTTGGAGGTTCCGTACTTTTGTTCGATCTTAATACAGGTTTTAGATAAGTTGAATTCTTGCTCTATGTATTCTTTCAACTGTTCGAGAATTAAACCTAGTGAAACCTCAGGTGGTGCTTGTAGGCAATTCTTTGCTCCTATCTCCTGCTGCCATAATACTGATTTCTTTACTGGAGTCTCGAGTCGTAGGCTTTCTAGCCGATCAATAGGTCGGTGATTAATTAACTAACACACCGCCGAAGTTTAGACGTCTATGGGACCTCGAGCCGACTACCAACCGGAGGGTTCACAAACCGGAGGCTTTTGGAATCGCGTAGAAGGAGAGGCGAATTTAGACTTTTGACTGAGGACTTTTATAAAGAGGAGTCCTTACCTCAGTATGTAGGTCAGATGTCCAAAATTCAGTTTCTTTCCTCAGCGATCGTGTTCGTGACGCCAAAATTGTTCGATCTCTTCATTTCCAATGAAATACGAACTCCGATTGTAGTTTTAATGTCACTTTATTTCTTGGCAGACAACAACAAGCTCTTGGCTTTAAGCCAGGTCTTTGTCCTTCTGAGACCACATGGTCAAAATGGCTGTACTTATACCTGGATCAATTTACAGAAAAGAACTTGCCTTCTTTGACCTTATTGGCTCAATTAATAGTCTTTTAACCTTTTAATTGGCTCGCTACCCAAGGTCCTAAAATGTTAAGTTGATTGATGACTTAATGCAACATGCTGAACTGCACGTAGACATGGGAGTCTGTGTTTTCTCAACCTGTCTAAATGCAGCCTGTTTGAATTCTCTATCACATGCTAATACATTTTGCTAATACATTTCCTCTGACTCCGCGTACCTCTATCTTCTGCAGTAACCTTTTGTGTGGCACCTTATCGAATGTCTTTTGGAAATCTAAATACACCACATCCATCGGTACACCTCTATCATCATTGCTGGGTCTAAATGCTGGAACTCCCTCCCTAACAGCGCTGTTGGAGAACTTTCACCACATGGACTGCAGCAGTTTAAGTGGAAGGCTCACCATAACCTTCTCAAGGGCAAATAAGGATGGGCAACAAAAGCTGGTCTTGCCAGCGACACCCACATCCCAAGGATGAATGGCCCAAAATAATGAAATGTCCTTAAAATAAATGAAGTCCCTTAGAGCTGATCTACTAAATAACTAACTATTCCCCCTTTCAAATGTAAACTGAGTGAAAGAAACTGTGTGTGGTACAGAATTGTGCTCATTGTATTAGCACTGGTGCACTCCATTAATTCTCTGCACATTCCTGTAGATGGGGTTGCATGAATATCTAAACAAACTACAATGGAATTTATACCAGAAAGCTTTTATATCAGAATAATGGCACATTAACTCATTGACATTTTGAAAGATTCGCAGTAGTCGATGTTTGGCAGCGACTACCCATATACTTCATTGCTTATGTTGGAGTTTGGGGGTCCTGATTGCCATTACTTTCTCTCCCTTACTCTCTGACATAAAAGTTATACCCTGACTTTTGAACCAGGACGACAAAGTAGGGGAATATCAAGCTGCCAATTTTTAGTCCATGGAGCTCGTAGGGAGGCACTTAGGTCTTGGTGTGGAAGATGGCGACATTGGTGGCATTTTGCCGTTGCCAGGACACCCACTGACCACCTACACAATTGCTCTGGCAACCCTGTGAAATATATAGCCACTATCTTCTGCCCCAACGCCAATGTCTCCTTAATCCCAGTGGGAGTGTTACCCATTCTTAGCCTATCTCTTCCTTCCTTGCAAACTCTATGCAACAGGTAACATAGGAGGAGGAGGAGGAAGATGATGGTGAAAAGTATGATGAGGAATAAGCCGCCTAGGAGTTGCAGCTGCCTGACACTGCCATCTCTCAGGATAGCAGCATCTGCCACGCCTTCAGTAGTCCCCCTCATAGCATTACACCGATGCAATGTGGGAGGAGACACCAAGGCCCCTATTTTCGTCATCATTGAGCGCCGTTTTATTAGCGCCTGGTGATTTTTTTTGGCGAAATGGGTCAGTTTAAATTTTCCCCAAAGTTTTGGCGCTGGTGGCGACTATCAGCACTAGAGTTTTTGGCACCAGATATTTTGCCGCTGGTCAATGTTGTAAAGTGACTTCGTGCCGTTTCTGGCCATTTAGGTCATTTTCCCCAGCAACCATTTTTTTTTTAAACGGCACACAGAAACCTTAGAGCCCATTTTTAAAAAGCCTACCTTAAGTGAATGAAATTGGCGCTAGTCCGCTTCTATCCCTGGCTTAAGGTCCTCCACGCCAGACTGAACAACGAACTCCAGGCACGTTGAAAAATAAACTTCCAGAAGAGCCTTGATTTTACAAACAAGACTGATGGGGGCAATTTTCAACTTTGCCCCAACGGGATCAGCTGGCAGAGCCGATAACAGCTTACAGAAGCTGCCCCTGTTTCATTTAAACATATATTTTTTTAAACTCCATATTTTTTAATAAAATTAATGTTACACTCATAATAAAGGGTGAGGCTGAGTACTGTGTGTAATGAGCAAGTGTGACCTTAGCTCCTTTAATAAGATTCCAGAGTGCAGGTACCTCGTGGGTGGCCTGTATATATACTGTGCTCCCAAGGGATGCTGGGATCCCTTAGGACTCCAACATGTGGGCCCTCTGGTGGTCAGGTGTCATGCAGATTACAAAGGGTTAAATACATAACAGTTAACAGCATTCACTAGGTTAACTTTTATATACTTTATTGCCTTTATTAAAGTTTTTATATGTAGGCGTATCATAAGTGCTTGTAGTTTCAAGTTAATGAATTAGTTTTCTGACCTTTACCCAGTTTGGTTACAAGACAGAGGGAGGCCATTTGGCCTGTCGAATCCGTGACATAATCTAGAAAGATTTTCTAGTGCTGGATTCAAAAATTAATGTACAAGATTCTGGTTAAATGTAAAAAATAAATATGTTTATTAACATTTGTTCAGTACAGTTGTACTTAATTTAACTTAACTTCTAACTTTAATAACTTTTGTATCAAACTTTTCAATGATGAAACAAACAAGCCATCTCTCCTCCCCCTTAGCGCTGTGCGCCACTCCTGCCCCTGTTGCTGCCTCTACCCCTGCCCATGCCCGTTATTGCAAACTTCTGCTTCCTCGCCCCCCCCCGAACCCAAGGTTTTTTCTGTTTTCTTTCCGCTGGCGCGTTTGTTGTTGGTGGGTTGCGACAGGGACAGAGCGAGCAGACGTCATTGTGGAAGGCCCGGGTTCCTCTTCAGCCTGTGGATCAACCCCTGACTTTGGTCTGGGGGTTAGAATGTTAGTGGCAGCAATGACAGCCTGGGTGTGCCTCCTTATTGTTGCTACTACCTCTGACATCCCCTCCCTCATCTGTCCCGACAGTGTTGCTACTTCTGATGACAGTGCTGCAATTTCTCCCCTCATCTCACCCATTTCTCCAGCCAGTGTTGCTACTTCAAGTGTGTCAGTCCCGCTAATTCTACCCTCACCCCACCCAAGGTTTCCAGGAGTGATCTCGTTAGCTGGATACTCTCCCCACATCCCCACAAGCTGTCCTATGTTCCCTGCATTCTGTATTTCAGGTTCAGCTCTCCCTCCCACACTCCTGAAGGAATGCAACATTCACAAGAAACCCCCCCCCCCCACTGTGATTGGGCTCATTAGAAAGGAAATTTAATTTGGGACTATCTACCGAAAAGTTTGGAACTCTAAAGTGCTTATGGAAGAAACGACGAACTTTAATAGAATTATGAACTTTTACAAGACAAATTCAAGGCTGTGGGCGGACCTAAAGAACCCATAGGAGACACCCTGATTAATGGGTCTGCCTAGGTGCTGGAACTGAAGTAACTTTGTCTGGAGAATTGAGTAGTCAAGAATCTTTCTCCACAAGGAACATTAACATTACAAAATTGCTACCCACCAACATGGGTCTGGACAACCATTTCAGCATATACATCACAAAAAGGCCCAATCCAGCCTGTATGTGAAAGACTAAGCACAAAAGGACATTGCAATTACCAAACTAATATTTCCATCAGGAAACGGTTTTCGAACATCAACCCACCCAAGACATATCAACTTTTAACGAGCCTGACAAAATATTACAAAGAAGAACCAAGCTCGCCAAAATTATACAAAGGATTTTGAAGAGATTTGGTGCTAAGAATAGAACCACTGAAATCGTATAACTGGCCACTGTTTTCAACAAGGTGAGGGTAGCTGCTAGGTACTACAAGGCTGCCACTATCTCATCAAGACAAGGAGAGAAACCAATGCGACAGTTGTAAACTAACTTCTCCAGCCTCGAAATTTTGAAGTCCTGAAGGAAGGAAGAAAATCACCATCTACCATTAACTATCAAAAGGATTGGTAATCAGAAGTCCCTGCCTGCCCTGGTGTCTAACCTAGCTAGAATTAGGTATTGGGAGGTGGGAGGTATAATTTTACTGCAACCCCCTTTGAATGTGGAGTGTATGGTACTTTATTAGAGTGATTATAAGTTTGACCTTGTACCTTTCCTTGTATTGTTCTTTATTAGAGTGGTTATAAGTTTGACCTTGTATCTTTCCTTGTACTGTCCTTTATTAGAGTGATTGTAAGTTTGGCTGTGTATTTTCTTACTAGAGTAATAAGTCTGTATTACCTTGACCGTAATAAAAACAAAGTTCTTTGCATCAAGCCAGTGTCCTCTACACTTTTGTCACGCACCCCAAATAAATCCAGAGTACAGAACCCAAGGGAGTGGGAGTGATTCGAACCGCTCAAGTTGGTCAGAAGGGAACCTGACCCCTTCATAGAGACACAACACCGCCCCCCTTACATTCCTCTGTGGTCTCCCAGGTGTGGCTTGCTGCGACACACTGGGACACGCAGCCTCAAACGATGCACCTTGAAATGTCGCGTGGGTTGAATCGCTCAGGAAAGGGCTTGCAATCCTCGGGTTCACCATCTCCAATTCCAGTGTAAACATCTCAGTATCGGGGTCTTCATAGAATCAGAGCAATTTGCAGCATGGAAGGAGGCCATTTCAGCTCATCATGTCCGTGCTGGCCAACAAGAGGCTATCCAGCCTAATCCCACTGTCCAGCTCTAGATCCGTAGCCCTGCAGGTTACAGCACTTCAAGTGCACATCCAAGTATTTTTCAAATGTGGTGAGGGTTTCTGCCTCTACCACCCTTTCAGGCAGTGAGTTCCAGACCCCCACAACCCTCTGGGTGAAGAAATTTCCCCTCAAATCCCCTCTAAATCTTCTACCAATTACTTTAAATTTATGCCCCCTGGTTGTTGACCCATCTGCTAAGGAAAATAAGCCTTTCTATCCACTATATCTAGGCCCCTCATAATTTCATATGCCTCAATGAGGTCTCCCCACAGCCTCCTCCGTTCCAAGGAAAACAAACCCAGCCTATCCAATCTGTCCTGCTGTCCTTCATTCTACTGATGTAAATGAACAATATCTGGGACCGACAGCTTCCTGATCATGCTCTTCTTCTACTTCAGCTGCATCTTCTGTCTCTTCCTGATGCGTAACATCTGCAAAACATAACAGAGCAGAAGCTTGGTTAGCAGTAGCGGAGGAAGCGGAAGTGTAGCCATCACACGCAGTACTTAACATTTAGCCAACCCAGACTGTTAAATTTGCAGGGCTTACCCTCTCTTGGTAACCTGGGCCCAGCGTCCACGTTGGTGGTTGATCTTCTACTGTGAGATTTAATCATAGATGCTATCCTCTGTTCCACGGCTGTTAGTTGCCGGACCTCCTCCAGTTTGTGACCATTCTCGGTTGATCTGTGACATCATCTTCTGCAAAGTTGAAAATAGAACTTTTTAAGAGAGGGTCCTTATGCACACACACACACATTAGTCACATTTACAAATGTTATTGCTGTGCATAAATATAAATATAAATATAAATTTAAATTAAAATATTACTTACAGTCACTGCTTGTCCAAGGTCCTGCCATTTCCTTTTGAGCTGTGCGCTGCTTCTCGGAGTAATGGACAATGCATTAAACGCTACTGCAACTTGGTCCCAAATTTTTGCGAGTACAGAGGGTTTCAGTTTCTTTTGGCCCATTCTCCCTTTGTTTTCAAGCACATCCCATTTCCTCTCAATTATGTCTACCAGGGGTTCAATTTCTTCTGAGAGAAATCTCTTGGTCCTTACAGCTTCCCCTTCTTCATCGCTACCCTTTTGACCTTCTCTGTCCCCTTCCCTTGCATCCATTTTTTGTTTGAAACTATATTTTCAATCTGTAAATCTACCTCTGCTACCAATGGGTTCTCACTGGTGATCCAGACCAGGCAGACCCATCACGTGCAAAAAATGATTTTTTTTTTCAGCGCATGCACAGTGATTTTTCGGCACACACTATAAGCTCCTCCCCCAGAATTGGCCTCGGGTAGCATGGCGCTGAAAATAACTTTTACTTCGTGGAAAGTGCCGGATTTTTTTTGTCACTAATGGTGGGGGGGGGGGGGCGGGCAGGGGGCGGGGGGGTGGGGGTTGGGGGAACATACATTATCGTATTTGAGCGGCAGAAATCTTAATTGTAGAAAATAAGGGCCATAATTTCCAAAGGAGAAACTGACATAAGGGGAGGTCTACCTCACTCCCCTGAGCCTTCCATGCACGAGCAGCCAACCATCTCCTGGGACTCCCGCCTTCAAGTGGCACCTAGAAGAAGCAGGAGGATAGGTAAATAAAGATAAAGGCTCAGGTAGGCACCCAGGGGATGCATGATGTTAAAGAGTAAGTTGATTTTTTGCACTTTGGATTCACCATATTAAAATCGAATGTGCATTCACTTACCGCTTTGTTATTGACAGAGCTAAGGGTTATCCAAGGAAGTGTGTCCTGGATTGATTCCTGGGATGAGAGTGTTGTCCAATGAGGAGAGATTGAGTAGATTTGATCTATACTCTAGAGTTTAGAAGAATGAGCGGTGATATTGAAACGTATAAGAGGATAATTGACAGGGTAGATGCTCAGAGGCTCTTTTCCCTGGCTGGAGAGTCTGGAATTAGGATACCTAGTCTCAGGATAAGGGGTCAGCCATTTAGGACTGAGATGAGGAGAAATTTCCTCACTCAGAGGGTTGTGAAGTTGTGAACCTTTGGAACTCTCTACCCCATTTGGGCTGTGGATGCTCAGTCGATGAGTATCTTCAAGGCTGAGATGGATAGATTTTTGGGCACTAAGGGATATGTGGATTGGTGGGAAAGTGGAGTTGAGCTTGAAGATCAGCCATGTTCTTATTGAATGGCGGAGCAGGCTTGAGGGGCTGTATGGCCTATTCCTGTTCCTAATTCTTATGTTCTTAGGTAGTGTTGATATCTTCACTCAGGTGATACGGTCATGTAATGGCAAAGAATGCTGATGAATTGTCTTGTGGTAGTCTGAGTAGTGGTTTGAGGGAATGTCCCTTTATTTGAAAGTGGGGGAGAAGGAGGCAAGGTTTCGGAACACAAGAGCTGGAGTCGGCCATTGAGCCCCTCAAGCCTGTTCTGCCAATCAATTAGATCATGGCTAATCTGTATCTTAACTCCATCTATCCGCCTCGGTTCCATAACCATTAATATCCTTGACGAACAAAAACCAATCATTCTCAGTTTTCAAATTTTCAATTGACCCCCAAGCCTCAACAGTTTTTTGGAGGAGAAAGTTCTAGATTTCCACTATCCTTTGTGTGAAGAAATGCTTCCTGACATTAGCCCTGAAAATGCCTAGTTCTAATTTTAACTTTATTCCCATTGTTCTGGACCCCCACCAGAGAAAGTATTTTCTCTGTATCTACCCTATCAACTCCTTTAAGCATCTTGAACACTTCAATTAGATCACCCCTTAACCTTCTATACTCAAGGGAAGACTAGTCTATGGAACATGCCCTCATAAGTAGACTTTGTTCCACAGAAGGGAAGAAGGGAATACTTCATTGATGACATGTGCTATGATGCTTAAATCTGCCCAAGTCGGCTTTGTTCCATCCTATGGTGCTAGATCCCACTCTGATAATGGCGTATAAGAATACACCCATCGCAAATGCCATACCTGCTCCTGAGATGCCCTGACACTGGGTAGCGGGTGGGGGGGAAGTGGGTGGGGGTGTTGGGGAAGTAGCCTAAAATTCTGTGAGAAGCACGCCCTGGTGTATATAGACAAAATGGGAAAATTAAAAATGCTTCAAAGAGCATTGCTCAGTTGCACCAATTTGAATCCACAGATCTCCAGATGTATCTGTGCCAGGAATTCCTCAGCCACGACTGTGTCAGGAACTCCTCACCTCTGCCTGTGTCAGGAACTCCTCACCTCCGCCTGTGTCAGGAACTCCCCCACATCCGCCTGTGTCAGGAATTCCTCCCGCTCGGACACATTCAAATTAGGCTGATGACGACTCGCCAGGCAAATGGTGGGTAGGCTCAAAAAGAGCGAGGAAACTGGCAGGAAAGCTTTTTATTGGGGGAACTCTGGAGAGGCGGCTTCAACCTGAAGTGCCTGACTGAAGAAATCTCCTGTGCCATTCCTGCCCGGTAAATCCACCAAACATGGTAAGAAAATTCACCCCCCCACCCCTCCCGTGTTTCCTGCACTGATGCCATTCCTATCTATCAATGTTCATTCAAACTGTATATTCATGACGGGTTTACGAGGATGTTGCCAGGACTGGAGAATTTTAGCTATGAGGAAAGAGTGGATAGGCTGGGGTTGTTTTCTTTGGAACAGAGGAGGATGAGGGGAGATAAAATTGACATGTATAAAATTATATGGGGCCTAGATAGAGTTGACAGGAAGGACCTATTTCCCTTAGCAGAAGGGTCAAGAACCAGGGGGCATAGATTTAAAGTAATTGGTAAGAGGTTTAGAGGGGTGTTGAGGGGAGATCACTTCACCCAGAGGGTGATGGGAGTCTGGAACTCACTGCCTGAAAGGGTGGTAGAGGCAGAAAACCTCACCACATTTAAAAAGTACTTGAATATGCACTTGAAGTGCCATAAACTGCAAGGCTACGGACCAAGAGCTGGAAAGTGGGATTAGGCTAGATAGCTCTTTTTTAGCCGGCGCGGACACAATGGGCCAAAAGGCCTCCTTCTGTGGTGTAAATTTCTATGATTCTATGATGCTACGTTTGGCGCAGGTGTAGAGCATTCTTTGACAAGGTTAACCTAATTCTTGTAAGTACAGAGTTTATTTTGACTGTTCTGATCTCAGACGCCGGACAATTAGGAAAAGACAGGAGCAGTACTGGAAACTTAGGAATGTTTGGGACCTCTATGATTATCCTTCTTAATTCTGCACGACTAAAGTCTCTCCTCTGACAGTTTCATGCACGGCGTGAACACGACCAGCTTTTTTTTTGTCGATTTGGATACCCTCTCGTTGAGAACATTAATCAATGGTGAAGAAAGCCCAGGGTACCTATCATCGCTTTAGCATACTCTCTGAAAAACCCACCTCATCAGTTCTTCAGCACACGCTCTGCAGCACAAGTGACAACTCTCAGAGCTGCCCTTGCATTGCGAGGCTGCTGTTGGCAGCTTACACCATTGGTGTGTGTCAGATGACATGAAGAAAATAGGCTATGCTGATGTAAAAACCGTATTCTGCCCTTATTCCCCTTAAACAGAGCTGATTGTCTGATTCTACCCTCAAGTGCTACACATGATGCGATGTTCCAAAATGAGATTTTCAGACCTCTTGCTTTAATACAATACTGTTCGGCCTCATTGGGTTATCAAACGCTTGAAAAGAAAAACCCTGTTCCATTTTTCATTCCCGTCTTTTCCTTCTTTCGGTTGCTTTGCTAGACGTTGCAACCAATTTAATCTCGTAGATTTCCTGAGCAGCTGCTACAAAGTAAGATAAAAAAGAAAGACTTGCATTTCCAAAGCACCTTTCACGACCTCAGCACGTCCCAAAGCGCCAATGGAGTACTTTTGAAGTAACTGATACAGTCATCAGCACTCTCGCCTCTGAGTCAGAAGGTTGTGGGTTCAAGTCCCACTCCAGGTACTTGAGCACAAAAATCTAGGCTGACACTCCAGTGCAGTGCCGAGGGAGTGCTTCACTGTCGGAGGTGCCGTAGTTCGGCTGAGACGTTAAACCGAGGCCCCGTCTGCTCTCTCAAGTGGACATCAAAGATCTCATGGCACTATTTCGAGGAAGAGCAGGGGAGTTATCCCCAGCGTCCTGGCCAATATTAATTCCACAATCTACCTCACTAAAAGCAGATTATCTGGTCATTATCACATTGCTGTTTGTGGGAGCTTGCTGTGTGTAAATTGACTGCTGCATTTCTTATATTACAACAGTGATTACACTCCAAAGGTACTTAATTGGCTGTAAAGTGCTTTGAGATGTCTGGGTGGACATGAAAGGTGCTATATAAATGCAAGTCTTTCTTTCTTTCTTTATATGTTACTGATCAGCTTCTCTGGAGCTCTGTCTATACTACGGTTGCGGGATCGCATGTGCTGTGCATTTGCAATTGACAAGCAGCCCCGTTAGAAAGAAAATTTAGCCTCTTGAACTTGGTGCAACTCTAGTCTTTTTGATTGGAGACATGTGAAGCAGCCTATTAATATTTTATAACTTTCCCATTTCATTTCTCATTGTCCTCAGGCCCATTTGGTGTTCACTTCCCTCCTGCTGAAGAAGGCAACCAACCTCGGCCTAAAGGATGGATTCGCCATTCCACTTTCCCTCCCTCTGCAAGGAGACTTCATGGCCTAGTATTTTACTCGCTCCACCATTGGTGGCCGTGCCTTCAGCTGCCAAGGCCCTAAGCTCTGGAATTCTCTCCCTAAAACTCTCCGCTTCTCTACCTTTCTCTCCTCCTTTAAGGTGCTCCTCAAAACCTACCTTTGCCCTAGTATTGCTATGTGGCTCGGTGTCAAATTTTGTTTGATAACGCTCCTGTGAAGCCCCTTGGGACATTTTACTACGTTAAAGGCGCTATATAAATACAAGTTGTAGTAATTTGACCACGCAGGAACTATTCAAGCAGTACATTATTGCATCTAAGTAAAAGTCGTATTATTGTTGGAGGACAATTTTGTGAAACCCCGTCTACCCAAGCACGTGACTCGCCATGTGATGAACTAGCTGAGCATCTCCTGACACTATGGGCTAGATATTCGGTTTGAGGGTTCCTAAACCGCTAATGTCGGGCTGTCGCCAAATTTAATGCTGGAAAATCTTTAGCGACGGGAACAGCAAAATTCAGTTTTTGCGCCCTGAGAGTGGAGTGGAGCACTAAGGGAAGCGTTCCACACTTCTCTTCGGGCGCTAAGCCAGATGAGCAACTAAAGATCCTGCGCTAAAGAGCCGGCTTCGGAGCGCCCTAAGAGAGGCCTCCCTGCAAAAAAAAAGGAACAAAAACATAAAAAAACATTCTCGATACATTACTCACCCTAAATAAAGTTAAATCACAAAAAAAAACAATCACACTTTCCTCATGCAGTCATTCCTTCCCTTAGTGCCCCGGCATAGCTCTGCATACCAGCTTTCTCTGGTGGCGTCACTAGGGGGCGCTACAGGGTACCACGCAAACCAAATTTTGCTTCTGTGTCGATACCAGGGGCGTTGCACACCGGTGCGACGCTCCTGGGCGATACTCCTCATTGCCGCCAGTATCGGCGCACTGAAATTGTTGAGCGGTGCGAATGTCAGTGCTCATGGCTGCAAACCCTTTAACGCCCCTGTAGCACCCCTCGCTATCCAAACAAATTTCTCCCCCTAACAGTCAGTAAGGATGCTGCAGGAGTGCTATTTAAAGGGCTCATCTCCTCTATACAGGTTAGTTGTTGGTTTGTCCTCGTGGGCTGTTAGTTAACTTCTGGGCCTTTTCTCTCTTGCTATTATCTGCAGTCCACAAATGAATTCTAACTTTTGGGAACAACCGTGTCCTGGTCTGGACTGCTTCGGACTACATTGGAAAGACTTTATTCCAGTCATGGATGGACTGGTGGGTCTGCCTTTGGGGCTGGAGGAAATGGGGGAATAGTGAAGAAAACAGCAGAGAGTCAGAGTGGCTGGGAGGAAGGAAAAGGATGGAGGAGGATATGGCACAGGAGGCCATACCCACAGTGGATCTTCAGGAAGGTTTTCCCCGACCTCACCATCACTAAGCAGCAATGTGTGAGGTAGCTGCGCTTTACCAAGGACGCTATCCCCGAGCTATGTCAGCTGCTGCAGCTACAACTGAAGCCCCAAAACTGCACATGGACAGTGGAATGTATTTGCTTCATGGGTTCCATGAAGCCACTCCCACTCAACAGTTCTAACAAAGCTGAGTGACCCCCTTTTAAAGGGAAACTAAAACCCACAAATTAATAATAAACCTTTAATTGAACCTTAAACGATCAAATTAAAATTTGGTTGCCGGGGTGCTGATGCAATCCAATCTCTCCGATGCCCATCTCTCGCGGAAGGCGGCCAACGTACCAGTGGACACCGCATGTTGCATGTCCAGGGATACCCTGGCGCGAACCTAGCCGCGGAAGTGAGGCAGGCAGTCGGGCTGAACGACCCCCTCGACCGCCCGCTACCTGGATCTGTTAATGGCCACCTTGGCCAGGCCCAGGAGCGGTCCCACGAGGAGGCCCTCCGACTTGCCCGCTCCCCTCTGCACCGGGTGTCCAAAGATCAGGAGTGTGGGACTGAGCTGCAACCAGAATTTGAGGAGCAGCCCCTTCAGATAATGGAATAGGGGCTGCAACCTCGCACATTGGATGTAAACATGGAACATGGACTCCTGAATCAATAGCTCTACAACTCTTTTGTTGTGAACAAAATAAACGTTAAATCAAGTGCCCCCTGATCTGGGGGACACTCGAAACACTTTCAAACAAGTGCCCCCTTGTTTTAACAGCTCTACAACTACTTTTGTAGAAAACAATAAATCAATTAAATCAAGTGCCCCCTAATTAAAGGGAGGGAGACACTCCAAACACTTTTCAAGTGCCCTTTTTTTTGTTTTGCTTTTGGGTTTTATTTAGGGCACTAAAAAACACAAATTATACAAGTTCCCCCTGGCTAAAAGGAGAAGGGGGGGGAACTAAAACTGGCACAATAAACAAATTAAACTTTAATCAATAATAATCAAATTCAAATTTGGTTGCCGGGGGTGAGGTGGGGAGAAGAAGGGGAGGGGGAAAGGAAAGTGAGGTGCATGTGCGCAGGTGATGGCTGTGTTATATCTCCATCTGGGTGTATGCAATTTGTTGCAATGTATGGGGGCTGGGGACCACACTCCTGCTTTGCCTTTGTATTCTGTGTTGCTGGACATGTTGAACATGTGATTTATGTCAATGGTGGAAAAAATGGGGTGTGGCTGGGGGTTGGGTGTTATTGGCTGTGATACTTATGATTTCAGACCAATGTTGGTATTAAGCTTTTGTTATTGAACATAATCTTGTTGCGCATTGTCTCAGATAACTGGACCATTACACCCTGGGGATTCTTTACCATGAAAGGGTTAAATACAACTTAACATCAATCAACGTAAACTTTAACTGGCACCAAGATGATGGGCACCATTGATGTCTGAGTTGTACACACACAGCAGTGTGTCAGCGTTGTCACTCACATCAGCGCTCTTTCAGGCAAATCTTTCAGATATCAGTTCTTCATGTAAGAGTGGGATTTAACAAGTGCCAGCCACACCGCTGGCATTCGTTCCGGATAGTTCCACTTTTTGTGGGCGTTTTTTTGAGCGAGCGATATTGTGGGCGATATGTGTGCGAGGTGGTGAAATTGACAATAGGCGACCTCCATGGCTGCTAGTTTGGGTAAATATGCTCTTTACGACAAAAACAGGGGACGGGCGTTATTATTGAGAGGGCGGTAATATTTTTTCCCGGCGTTAATCACATTGGGAAAATAACGCTCGGCAATAAGTCTCCTAAAATAGCCCGCCACTTTCCTTATTGTGCCAAAATGGGCGATATCTGGGCGATATATGTCATGTCAGCAGCAAAATGACCGTTTAGTGTACGTTAAGCATGCAAAAAAAGTGGAGATTCTAATCCATTGTCTTAGAATGAGGGGCTGCCCATTTAAAACTGAGGTGAGGAGAAATTTCTTCTCTCAGAGGGCTATAAATCTATGGAATTCTCTGTCCCAGAGAGCTGTGGAGGCTGGGTCATTCAATATATTCAAGGCGGAGATAGACAGATTTTTGAGTGATAATGAAATAAAGGTTTATAGGCAGCGGGCAGGGAAGTGGAGCTGAATCCATGATCAGATCAGCCATGATCTTATTGAATGGCGGAGCAGGCTTGAGAGGCCAAATTGCCTACTCCTGCTCCTATTTCTTATGTTCTTATGTTCTTATGCGGGTGCGGGAAGTGTGTCCGCCTCCAGCTCCTGACGAACCGCATTGCGAAACTGGAACTGCAGGTGGATTCACTCTGGAGCATGCACAATGCTGAGAATGACGTGAATAGCACGTTTAGTGAGTTGGTCTCACCGCAGGTAAAGGGTACACAGATAGGGAATGGAAGACCAACAGGAAGAGCAGTGCAAGGAAGGTAATGCAGAGATCCCCTGCAGTCACCCCCTGCAAAACAGATACACCACTTTGAATACTGTTGAGGGGGATGACTCATCAGGGGGGAGCAGCAGCAGCCAAGTTCATGGCACCGTGGCTGGCTCTGTTGCACAGGAGAGCAGGAAAAAGAGTGGGAGAGTGATAGTGATAGGGGATTCAATTGTAAGGGGAATAGATAGGTGTTTCTGCGGCCGCAACCGAGACTCCAGGATGGTATGTTGCCTCCCTGGTGCAAGGGTCAAGGATGTCTCGGAGCAGGTGCAGGACATTCTGAAAAGGAGGGTGAACAGCCAGTTGTCGTGGTGCATATAGGTACCAACGACATAGGTAAAAAACGGGATGAAGTCCTACAAGGCGAATTTAGGGAGCTGGAGCTAAATTAAAAAGTAGGACCTCAAAAGTAGTAATCTCAGGATTGCTACCAGTGCCACGTGCTAGTCAGAGTAGGAATCGCAGGATAGCGCAGATGAATACGTGGCTTGAGGAGTGGTGCAGAAGGGAGAGATTCAAATTCCTGGGACATTGGAACCGGTTCTAGGGGAGGTGGGACCAGTACAAACCGAATGGTCTGCACCTGGGCAGGACCGGAACCAATGTCCTAGGGGGAGCGTTTGCTAGTGCTGTTGGGGAGGAGTTAAACTAATATGGCAGGGGGATGGGAACCTATGCAGGGAGACAGAGGGAAATAAAAAGGAGCAAAATATAGAAAGGAGAATAGTAAAAGTGGAGGGCAGGGAAACCCAAGGCAAAAAACAAAAAGGGCCACATTACAGTAAAATTCTAAAGGAGCAAAGTGTGTTAAAAAAAACAAGCCTGAAGGCTCTGTGCCTCAATGCGAGGAGTATTCGGAATAAGGTCGATGAATTAACTGCGCAGATAGCAGTTAACGGATACGATGTGATTGGCATCACGGAGACATGACTCCAGGGGGACTCAGGCTGGGAACTCAACATCCAAGGGTATTCAGCATTTCGGAAGGATAGACAGAAAGGAAAAGGAGGCGGGGTGGCATTGCTAGTTAAATATGAAATCAATGCAATTGTAAGGAAGGACATTAGCCTGGATGATGTGGAATCGGTATGGGTGGAGCTGCGGAATTCCAAAGGGCAGAAAATGCTAGTGGGAGTTGTGTATAGACCATCAAATAGTAGTAGTGAGGTTGGGACAGCATCAAACAAGAAATAAGGGCTGTGTGCAATAAAGGTACACAGTAATCATGGGCGACTTTAATCTACACATTGATTGGGCTAACCTAACTGGTTAGCAATGCGGTGAAGGAGGATTTCCTGGAGTGTATTAGGGATGGTTTTCTAGACCAATATGTCGAGGAACCAACCAGGGAGCTGACCATCCTAGACTGGGTGATGTGTAATGAGAAGGGATTAATTAGCAATTTTGTTGTGCGAGACCCCTTGGGGAAAAGTGACCATAATATGGCAGAATTCCTTATTAAGATGGAGAGTGACAAAGTTAATTCGGAAACGGGTCCTGAACTTAAGGAAAGGTAACTTCGACGGTATGATGCCTGAATTGGCTAGAATAGACTGGCAAACGATACTAAAAGGGTTGACGGTGGATAAGCAATGGCAAACATTTCAAGATCACATGAATGAACTTCAGCAAATGTACATCCCTGTCTGGAGTAAAAATAAAACTGGGAAGGTGGCTCAACCGTGGCTAACAAAGGAAATTAAGGATAGTGTTAAATCCAAGGAAGAGGCATATAAATTTGCTGGAAAAAGCAACAAACCTGAGGACTGGGAGAAATTTAGAATTCAACAGAGGAGGACTAAGGGTTTAATTAAGAGGGGGAAAAGAGAGTACGAGAGGAAGCTTGCAGGGAATATAAAAACTGACTGTAAAAGCTTCTATAAATATGTGAAGAGAAAAAGATTAGTAAAGACAAACGTAGGTCCCTTGCAGTCGGATTCAGGTGAAATTATAACGGGGAACAAAGAAATGGCAGACCAATTGAACCCAATACTTCGGTTCTGTCTTCACGAAGGAAGATATAAATAACCTTCCGAAGGTACTAGGCGACAGTGGGTCTAGTGGGAAGGAGGAACTGAAGCATACCCTTATTAGGCGGGAAATTGATGGGATTGAAGGCTGATAAATCCCCGGAGCCTGATGGTCTGCATCCCAGAGTGCTCAAGGAAGTGGCCCTAGAAATAGTGGATGCATTGCTGATCATTTTCCAACAGATTATCGACTCTGGATCAGTTCCCATGGACTGGAGGGTAGCTAATGTAACACCACTTTTTAAAAAAGGAGGGAGAGAGAAAACGGGTAATTATAGACCGGTTAGCTTGACATCAGTAGTGCGGAAAATGTTGGAATCGATCATGAAGGATGAAATAGCAGCGCATTTGGAAAGCGGTGACAGGATCGGACCAAGTCAGCATGGATTTATGAAAGGGAAATCATGCTTGACGAATCTTCTGGAATTTTTTGAGGATGTAACTAGCAGAGTGGACAAGGGAGAACCAGTGGATGTGATGTATTTGGACTTTCTGAAGGCTTTTGACAAGGTCCTGCACAAGAGATTGTTGTGCAAAATCAAAGCACATGGTATTGGGGGTAATATACTGATGTGGAAAGGGAACTGGTTGGCAGACATGAAGCAGAGAGTCAGGATAAACGTGTCCTTTTCAGAATGGCAGGCAGTAACTAGTGGAGTGCCGCAGGGTTCAGTGCTGGGACCCCAGCACTTTACAATATACATTAACGATTTGGATGAAGGAATAGAGTGTAATATCTCCAAGTTTGCAGATGACACTAAACTGGGCGGCAGTGTAAGCTGTGAGGAGGACGCTAAGAGGCTGCAGGGTGACTTGGAAAGTTTAGGTGAGTGGGCAAATGCAGGGCAGATGCAGTAGAATGTGGATAAATGTGAAGTTATCCATTTTGGGGGCAAAAACACGAAGGCAGAATATTATCTGAATGGCGGCAGATTAGGAAAAGAGGAGGTGCAACGAGACCTGGGTGTCATGGTTCATCAGTCACTGAAAGTGGGCACGCAGGTACAGCAGGCGGTGAAGAAGGCAAATGGTATGTTGGCCTTCATAGCTAGGGGATTTGAATATAGAAGCAGGGAGGTCTTACTGCAGTTGTACAGGGCCTTAGTGAGGCCTCACCTGGAATATTGTGTTCAGTTTTGGTCTCCTAGTCTGAGGAAGGACGTTCTTGCTATTGAGGGAGTGCAGCGAAGGTTCACCAGACTGATTCCAGGGATGGCTGGGCTGTCATATGAGGAGAGACTGGATCAACTGGGCCTTTATTCACTGGAGTTTAGAAGGATGAGAGGGGATCTCATAGAAACATACAAAATTCTGACGGGACTGACAGGTTAGATGCGGGAAGAATGTTCCCAATTTTGGGGAACTCCAGAACCAGGGGGACATAGTCTTCGGATAAGGAGTAGGCCATTTAGGACTGAGATGAGGAGAAACTTCTTCACTCAGAGAGTTGTTAACCTGTGGAATTCCCTGCCGCAGAGAGTTGTTGGTACCAGTTCATTGGATATATTCAAGAGGGAGTTAAATATGGCCCTTACGGTTAAGGGGATCAAGGGGTATGGAGAAAAAGCAGGAAAGGGATACTGAAGGAATGATCAGCCATGATCTTATTGAATGGCGGTGTAGGCTCGAAGGGCCGAATGGCCTACTCCTGCACCTATTTTTCTATGTTTCTATGTTTCTTATACCTATCTACCAACATCCCAGACGCATCCCTCACTGTCCCTGGGTATGTCCTTTCCTATCGGCAGGACAGACTCACCAGAGGTGGTAGCACAGTGGTATAAAGTCGGGAGGTAGTGGCCCTGGGAGTCCTCAACATTGACTCTGGATCCCATGAAGTCTAATGGCATCCAGTCAATGGGCAAGGAAACCTCCTGCTGATTATCACCTGCCGCCATCCTTCAGCTGATAAATCAGTACTCCTCCATGTTGACAACCACTTGGAAGGAGTATTAAGAGCAACTAGGTCACAGAATGCACACTAGGTGGGAACTCCAATTTCCAACATCAAGAGTAGCTTGGAAACACCACTACAGACCGAGCTGGTTGAATCCTGAAGGAAAAACCTACTTGACCTTGTCTTCACCAATCTACCTGGATATGGCAAAGTCTAATGGCCCTGACAAAATCCTGGCTGTAGTGCTGAAAACTTGTGCTCCAGAACTAGCTGCGCCTCTAGCCAAGCTGTTCCAGCACAGCTGCAACACTGGCATCTCCCCGACAATGTAGAAAACTGCCCAGGTATATCGTGTCCATAAAAAGCAAGACAAATCCAATCCAGCCAATTACCGCCCCATCAGTCTGCTCTCAATCATCAGCAAAGTGATGGAAGGTAACTTCGACAGTGCTATCAAGTGGCACTTACTCACCAATAACCTGCTCATCGATGCCCAGTTTGGGTTCTGCCAGAACCACTCAGCTCCAGAGCTCATAACAATCTTTGATCCAAACATAGGAAACAACTGAATTCTAGAGGTGAGGTGAGAGTGACTGCCCTTGACATCAAGGCAGCATTTGATTGAGTGTGGCACCCAGCAGCCCTAGTAAAAATGAAATCAATGCCAATCAAGGGGAAAACTCTCCACTAGCTGGAGTCATACCTAGCACAAAGGAAAATGGTTGTGGTTTTTGGAGGCCCATCTTCTCAGCCCCAGGACATCACTGCAGGAGTTCCTCAGGGCAATGTCCCAGGCCCAACCATCTTCAACTGCTCCATTAATGACCTTCCCTCCATCATAAGGTCAGAAGTGGGGATGTTCGCTGATAGTTGCACAATGTTCAGTGCCATTTACATTGTTATGTCTGCAATGTACTTATGAATGACTCCACAAGGCAATGTGTTGTACTCAAACTGTAGCGACCTTGGTCCTTTATTCGTAACTCCAAAGTGAGGCACAAGCATAGTGGGCAGCCTTTTATACTGGGCCCTGCACCCTTATACAGGTGACCCTCAGGTCTCCCACCGCAGTGCCCTCTGGTGGACCGCCTCTGTCACAGAGGCAGGAAACCCCGGTCTCCACCAGTTGCACCCTCTAGTGGTGCCAGCATAGTATATACACAGTGTAAACCTTATTGAAAGTACATCAGGTAACAAGTCTCCATCTTATGCAACTATACAGTGACTACACAGAGAGTATATCTATAGTCTGCATATATAACATCACTCTCCCCCAAGTCCTTTGTGCCGATCACCTTTGCATTATGTGCTCTGGCTTAGCTCTCCCGATTTAAGTGCCAATAGCCCTTGCATCTTGGCTGTGCTTTGGCTTGGCTCTCTCCCTGTTAACCCCCAGGTCCTTTTGCCACAATCTTGGGCACTGGTTACCAGTTTGGATGGTTCGATGATGCAGTGGAGGTTCCAGTGGGTTCTGGGTGTGATCCATGTGTGTGTCCATGGCTACATACATCCATTTCCCTCCCCCCCCCCCGCCGCCCCCCACAGTGAGATCATGCAGCAGGCCCGTTACATTAACATGCAGGATCAGACACTGTGCAAGTACAAAGCAAGGAAGTTACAGTTGGTATCGTGACACTTTGGTTCAATGACTTACATTCGTTACGTTTTGTGGTCGTGCGCCAGGATTGGGTAGATTGCATTCATGGTTCAGTCATGGTAAATACTGAGGTAGCAGTCAAGGTATGCAAGGACGCAGGTTCCAGGGCAACCAGATGGGGTCCTAGTCATCTGATAGCGGTGCTGCATCCCCTGCTGGCATGGTGGGTTTGGTTCACTCACCTTGCCGGGACTCAGGTCGTTTGCCGTTGCCGAGTGGTGGGCAGAGCCACAGATGTGTGTGGCCTCCCTGTCCTCCTTTGAGGGCTGCAGAATCTTCTACCTGTTCTCTAACGGTGTTGGGAATCTGGGTGTTCCAAGTCCCATTTGGAGAACTCGTTGGTTCTGACCTTTCACTCCCGGACATGGCTGCGGTAGCGACTGGGTCTGGGGGCTGCGCCATCTCCACCCGGATGGTGGGCAACGGCGGCCGACTGCGCGTATTGGCGCCATTTTCGTTTCCAGGTCCGTGTTGAATAGTGCCATCGGGTGCCTGCAGCATAGGGTAGACCTGGGCCAGGGTATCAGGATCAGTGCCTTCACCCTCCTGAAGTGGCTGGTCTATAACTTGTGGGGACACCTGGGGTAGGGCATCAGGATCAGTGCCTTTACCCTCCTGAATTCGCTCATTTGCTATATTTGGGGACACTTGATTCCCGATATCTCGCAACAACATTTTGTTCTTTACATTAGGACAAGTACCAACATCTTGCAACAACATTTTGTTCACAATCTTAATCGATTTGTTGCATTGATTGTCATGCATACAATGTCTCTTTAAGTTCACTTGGTTGCAGGTCTTCTTTAAGAGAACCCTGCTGGCTTTACCCCAGTCAAATCCTTTGTTAGACACCACGTGATGGTCCCTCAACGTTGCACCTCGTGATATGGCCGTGGACATCTTTTTTTTCAGCCAAGCTGCACCTTGCTGCAGCAGGGACGCCATCTTGCCTCTGTCCTCGAGGTTGACTGCCTTGATCCTTTTCTCCCGCGATTCTGCCACAATAGCTGGAAGAGTGCCTGTGAATTCGATCTTCCTCCCCAGGATTCCTGCCACTGGAGCCGGGAAGGTACTTTTAGGTCATTCCGGTTGTATCATTGCCATGCAGTCGTGATGGACAGTCTGTGCCTCAGGTGCTGCGCTGGTCTGTTCTCTGGTGCCTGGCCCAAGCGAAGGTGAGGTTTTGCTCGGCCTCTGAACACGGGAGAAATCGATTGCTGGAGTGAAGAGGTCTTCCTATTTCTACTGGATCTTCCCCATCCACCTTCTTCAGAGTAGCGTTGGACCATCAGCTGCAACAATCCACAGAGGTAACTTGTGCACCACGCCATTATGGATTACACTTACATCCGCACTACCAAGGACTGGGATCAGCTCCTTTGTGTAGGTGCGCAACTTTTCTTGTACTGGAACCAGCTCGGGTCGTTTTTCATTCCATAGCCTCTCAAAGGCATCTTGGCTCATCACTGACTGGCTCGCTCCCGTGTCCACTTCCATGAAGACTGGAACGCCGTTTATCTCGACTTCCATCTTCACTGGAGGACAATTGGTGGTGCAGGTATACACGCCATACACTTCTTCTTGGGGCTGAGCTGCCTCTCTGGCCAAATCTGGTTTGAAAGTCATCTACCGACTCCTCTGCTAGACGGTAAGTCGTATTTCTTTTACACATACGCTGGAGGTGGCCCTTCGTGTTGCAGGCTTTGCATACGTACTCAGCAAACCGACACTGGTGAGCCCTATAGTTTCCTCCACAACGCCAGCATGGTGCTACTCGATTAGCACCCCTCGGCATACTCTGAGTTCTGGAACCCTGAGGTCTGTGCTCTCTGCCCTGGGCAGAGCTACATTCTACAGTCTTGCCTGTGAAAGGCGCCATTCTGTACACAGTACTTGCCGGATTTGAGTCCACAGGATGAATAAATTGCTTGGCGCTGCAGGACGAGGTCATGAACGCCTGACTGATGCTGATGGCCTTCTGCAGGTTGACTGTGGTGTCGGCAGATATTAGCTTGTGAAGGAGGCCCTCGTGGTCAATTCCCATAACAAAGATACCGCTCAATGCTTCGTTGAGGTGTGTACCGAAATCACACGGTGCCGTAAGCCTCCTGAGGTCGGCAGCATATTTTGCAATCTCCTGGCCCTCAGGTCTGCAGTGAGTGTAGAATTTGTGCCTGGCCATGAGGATGCTCTGTTTTGGTTTTAGTTGGTCACAAATTAGTTCAGTCAGGTCATCGTATGTCTTATGGGTGTCAGCAAGTCCCTGACGAGGCGGTAGAGCTCGGGCCCACAACTGGTCAATAGTATAGCCTTGCACTTCTCTGCCAATGTGCCCGTCTCCCCTGCCAGGTCATATTGCTCGAGCCTTTCCGTGAAGGCATCCCAATCATCACCCTCCGCAAAGTCTTTTAGTGTGCCAAAGGTAGCCATAATCGCGTGAAGGTCCGTATTCTCCAGTTGTTATGTCTGTAATGCATTTATGAATGACTCCATGAGGCAATGTGTTGTACATAAACTGTAGTGACCTTGGTCTTTTTTCGTAATTCCAGACTGAGGCACAAGCATGGTGGGCAGCCTTTTATACTGAGCCCTGCACCCCTATGCAGGTGACCCTCAGGTCTCGCACCGCAGTGCCCTCTAGTGGACAGCCTCTGCCTCAGGGGCAGGAAACCCTGGTCTCCACCAGTTGCACCCTCTAGTGGTGCCAGCATAGTATATACACAGTGTAAACCTTATTGAAAGTACATCAGGTAACAAGTCTCCATCTTATGCAATTATATAGTGACTACATAGAGAGTATATCTATGGTCTGCATATATAACACACATTTTTTAGATAATGAAGCAATCTGTGTCTGCATGCAGCAAGACCTGGACAACATCCAGGATTGGGTTGATAAATGGTAAATAACAATTGCGGCAGTGACCCTCTACAACAAGAGAGAGTCTAACCACCCCTTTGACATTCAATGGCATTAGCAATATTGAATCCCTCACCATCAAAATATTGGGAAGTCACCGTTGACCAGAAATTTAACTGGACCAGCCACATAAATACTATGGCTACAAGAGTAGGTCAGAGGCTGGATATTCTACAGCAAGTGATTCACCTCCTGACTCTCCAAAGCCTCTCTACCATCTACAAGGCACAAGTCAGGAGTGTGGTGGAATACTCTCCAGTTGCCTAGATGAGTGCCGCTCCAACAATACTCAAGAAGCTCAACACCATTCAGGACAAAGCAGCCTGCTTGATCCCATCCACCACCTTAAACATTCACTCTCCCCAGCACTGGTGCACCGTGGTTGCAGTGTGTACCATCTACAAGATGCACTCCAGCAACTCACCAATTCTTCAGCAGCACCTCCCAAACCCACAACCTCTATCTCTAGGGAGGTAGAAGGACAGGGGCAGCAGGTTTGTGAGAACAACTCTACCTCTAAGTTCCCCTCCAAGTCACACCCATCATGACTTGGAAATATATCGGCGTTCCTTCATCGTCGGTGCCTCAAAAATCCTGGAACTCCTTGCCTGACAATGGGAGCACCTTCACCGCACGGACTGCAGCTGCACAAGAAGACGGCTCACCACCGCTTTCTCAAGGGAAATTAGGGACGGACAATAAATGCTGACCTTGCCAGCGATGCCCACATCAAAAAATGAATACATTTTTTTAAATTGCCCGCCTACCCGGTTTCCGCTGGGGAGAGAGGGTTAAAATTGCTTGCGTAGCACAACAACATCTCCATTTTCACCAGTTGCAGACCTGAAAATGCACTTCTGTGTCGGGGTGGAAATTTAGTTCTACATGTGGAGTGGAAAATGATGCAGTATTACAGCAGAACAGGCTGTGATATGTTGCTGGCTTACCAAGTGGCAAGGAACTCAAAGTACAGAATATCTGTAAACGCTAACATTGAACTATAGGTTTGGTTGAGGCTCTTTACACATCACCTCACGCAGTAGGATTAATTTGGGCAAATGTTTTAAATGGGCGATATTGATTCAGCCAAACATAACACATCCGTCCCGATTACGTTTCCGTTGAAGTCACTGATCAACTGGGTGTGAGTCACAAGGCTGAAAATTTAAGTTGGACTTTTGGAATGGAAGCTTTTAATTTGCTCCCATGTATCTCCCATTTCATGTACTACATGGGCTGCTTCAATAATGTAATTTAAAATCTGTCTGTGTAATGTGGTGACTGAGCCCCAAGAACATAAGAACATAAGAAATAGGACTAGGTGTAGGCCATTCGGCCCCTCGAGCATGCCCCGCCATTCAATGAGATCATGATTGATCTTCTACCTCAACTGCACTCTCCTATCCCCATATCCCTCGATTCCCTTTGTGTCCAAAAAGCTATCGATCTCTGTCTTGAATATACTCAATGACTGAGCTTCCACAGCCGTGTGTGGTAGAGAATTCCAGATTGATTAACCATCCTCTGAGTGAAGACATTTCTTCTGGACGTGCATGTTGATGGAAAAATGTATTTCTAATATGCTAGTTTTTAAGTTTCTCTTCTGTTTGCTTGATTTGTTTTGTTTGCTGTGACATAGGGATCAAAACTATGTTAGTGTAAATTGTTTCCAGTGGCAGAAGGGTCAGTAACCAGTGGACACACACACACAGATTTAAGGTAATTGGCAAAAGAACCAGAGGTGACATGAAACAAAATAAAATGTAAGCAGCCATCTGGGAATGCACTGCCTGAAACGGTGGTGGAAACAGATTGAGTAATAACTTTCAAAAGGGAATTGTGTAAATAGTTGGAAGGAAAAAGTTTACAGGGCTACGGGGAAAGAGCAGGCGAGTGGGACTAATTGGATAGCTCTTTCAAAGAGCGGGTGCAGGCACGATGGGTCAAATAGCCTCCTTCTGTGCTGTATCATTCTGCGATTCTATGATTACAGAGCTGGTCCACTTTCAGAATATTTTATAAACCAGGCAAATACAGTGTGCTAAAACAACTTCTTATTTTGCCTTGTACAATAATTTTATCTCTCCTGCCTTCCACCCTATCTCAGACCTTCCCTTTTGTTCTTTCCTCCCCTCCCTCCTTTTCTTGCCCCTGCACTTGCTTAAAACCCGTTACATCTCTAAGTTCTTCCAGTTCTGACGAAAGGTCACTGACCTGAAACGTTAACTCTGTTTCTCTCTCTGACCTGCTGAGTATTTGCAGCCTTTTCTGCTTTTCTTTAACATACTGCGGGTACATTATTCAGTAGGTTAATCATTCCAGGAGCATGTCATAGAAGTGGGCAGTGTTCAGTAGGAAGGACATTTAAAACTAAATCTGCTCAAAATATCTAGTAGGTGCATCACTAATAGAAGATTATGGGCTAGATTTTACACTTTTGTGCAGATCACCCAAAAATGGGGCATATTTCTGGTGTGGGCGGTAAAAATGGGTTTTCAGATCGCTGGCTTGTCGTCCATTCTCAAAGCCCCTAGTCTTCATTTTTGAAATTGAGTGTTACCGCGAACGATATGAAATGGGTGGTAGCGTTAAATCTCTCTGAGCTTCTGCCATAAAGTGACGCCATCCTTAGCAACAGCATGGCAACGCTTGATTCCCGTGATTCAGGAGGTCAAGGGTCATCATGACATGCACAGAAGAGGAGACAGAGAGAGAGAGGGCTGAGAGGGACTGAAGGCGCGTAATGTTGTGGTGTGGCTGCTTTGGGAGGAAGGAGGGAGAGTTTGGAACTTTAGAGAAAATAGGGAAACAAAAATGAGCTGTTACCAGCCAAATATTTGCCCGAAGTTGGCCTATAATGGAGGGAGAGGAGGAGGTGTCATAGCACACTGTGGAGACGAGAGCAGTGAGCTGGGAGAGGAGCACATTGGAGGGCGCAAAAGAGCGAGGAGGTTCTCGGACAAGGCAAATGCCTCCCTCCTGCAGGAGGTCGAGTCACACTGGGGTGATTTGACCCAGGGAGGGCGTGGGAAGCCCACCCCAAAGGTTGACCAGAAGATATGGACAGAGATAGCAGAGGTGGTCTCGTTGGCGACCAACGAGGTGCGTGAGGGCAACCAATGCCGCAAACGATGGAACGACCTTGTGGGATCTGCAAGAGTAAGTATTACATTGATTTACATGTACTTATGTATTTATATAATTTGATTTGTAACAGTCATGAGTGACTATCATCAGCTGTGAGGTCTTTCACTTTTACCGGGAATGTTGTAGTCAAAGTCTGCGGTCACGGTATACGTCTTTAGGTAAAGAATGATAATTATCATAATAATCATGATTACATCCATCAGTTATGTGTTGTATCAGTCTCTGTGACAGCACCTAGCAATGATATCATGCAATGATCTCGTACCATGTTGTTTTGTCACCTTTTACAGAAGAAGCTATCAACGATGAGGTCCATGCAGAAGCGAAGGGGTGGGGGGCCACCAGTCATCAGTGACATCACTGACATGAAGGAGCGGGTGCTCACACTCATGGAGAAGCACCCCCGGACGGCCACGCATGCATCTACAGACCCTGAAGTGATGCCACGTGAGTAAAGTTTACACCATTGCATGATGTAAAGCCAATAGATGCCACACCAACTCATATCCGAACAATCATATTTGATAGATGATTTATAAAATTGCCCTATAAATAATGCTGGCCTAATGAAAATCATTGCAATGCACAATGTGTTGATGGTCATGAAATGTGATGTGTGATAATTTTGATAGCGGTGGTGCTTTTGTCGTGCATATGCTGTGTGTAGCGCTGGACTCACCTTGTCATCCTAGCACTCTCTTCTCCTCTAATAACCTCATTTGTGTTTTGCAGCTCAGCCAACAGCGCGGCCCCAGGCAAGAACACAGAGGCCAGAAGGTGGGGGCACGAGGCTGGACTCGCCGGACGATTCTACATCTGGTGCTGAGGAGCTCCTAATCTCGGCCATCAAAACACTGGGTCTGTTCGAGAGCACAGACATCGAGGAACCTGCATCACCACGCTCCAGAAGCTATTCTACCCCAAGGCCATCTAGTGCTCCTCTGGTCATTCCCGCCTCCACTCTGGAGGTACCAGCCGCAAGCACCTCGCCACAAGGCACACCATTTATCCCCAGGACGGCGCCAAGCCCGCGGAGGTTTCGCGGACGTGGCAGGTCTGGTCCATGAGCGCCACATGAGAGCGGAGAGATGGTACATTTGTCCAGGAGGACTGTAGACATTGATGACCAGATCCTCGCAGCATTGGGGGGCATATCGCGACAGCTGGCCACCATGACTGAGTATGTTCCACGGATAGCGGAGGCCCTGGAGGTGATAACCAGAACTCTGCTGGCACAGGCTTTCCAGTGGTCCCTGAGTGCAGCACTCCACCCCTAGGTTCCGCACCACCACTGCAAATGACAGATGAGAGGCAGGACCAAGATCCTGCTTCTGGATCAGAGAATGTTCCCCCCTCGGCACCCCCCCCCCACCCCGCTCCCGTACCCGTCCAACCACCGCCTCTGCCTTCATTCCCCCAATGAGGTCCTAGGTCAGCATCCAGCCCCTCATTGTCCTCTTCCTCTTTCTCCTGAGGTGGAGCATCAGTCCCTTCTGGCAATTCTTGGCCCCTCCTGATAGCCAGATTGTGCAGTATTGGGCACACGACCACGAATTTAGCTACTTGCTCAGGGTTGTATTCTAGCTCCCCCCCTGAGTGGTCCAGGCATCTGAAGCGCTGCTAAGCACAGTTTTTGCTTAGCACAGGATGTGAGCCTCATCGAAGCTGCCCGGACATTTGGCATTCACTGCCATTATGATCTGGTTGTGGTCGACGACTAGTTGGACCTTCAGGGAGTTAAATCCTTTTGAGATACGGAAAAGCTTTGAGTCCTGAGAAGGTGCCCGCATGGCGATGTGAGTGCACTGTATTGCTCCCTGCAGCCTGGGGAACTTAGCTATGCGGTAGAATGCTCCAGCCCTGTCAATCTGAGCCTCGGTGGTCATGGGGAAGCTGATAAAGTCCATCCTTTGCGCATTCAGGGCCTCCATGACCTGTCTAATGCAGCGATGGGTGGCATGGTGAGACAGAGGGGAAATCTCAACCGCAGTGGCCCGACAGGAACCGGACACGTAGAAAGACAGTGCCGCAGTGACCTTGACCTCGACCGACACTGATGTCCTGATGGCAGGCTGCATATGTGGCCTGATGAGCTCACATATTTCATTGATCACCACCTTGTGGAAGCGCAGTCTCCGAAGGCAGGTGTGGTCGGAGACGTCGAGGTAAAACCTCTTTTCCCTGTACGTGCGGGGTGTGTATGGTCTGGCCCTCCTCCTCATCCTTGCATGTCTTTAATTGGGGACATAATGATGTGCATCACACATTGAGCCATCTGCACTCTGCAGCATCTGCGTATTAATCAATGCAGGCTGAGAAATGGCTGGCCCCATTGCAATGAAAGTATAATAGCGATTGATCAGAAGCAATAATTTCCTCACCAAACTACACCTAGAGTAAACCCCCAATAGTCCAGTGTCTGAAAATATGTCTGTTGAGATGGTCACTTCACCTGAGAAGAACTCCAGAGTCAATCCAAACTCCCCAAAAGTTGAAGCAGTCTTTTCAATGAAGCGACCTACAATTTGAAAAATGGTGCCCACACCGCTGTGATTGGTTCAGAACAGTTCCACTTTTTCTGAGCGGTGTTTTGGGCGAGCGATATTGTGGGCGAGATGTGTGCGAGGTGCTGAAAGTGACGCTGGGCGATCTCCTGGGTGTTAGTTTCGGCAAATGTGATCTTTACGACAAAAAAAAAGTGGGCGGTCGGTATTATTGAATCTCGGCGTTAATTACATGTGGAAAGTAACGCTGGGCGATATTATGGGCGTTGGTTTCGCTATTCTAATGATTCCGTCCAAAAAATGTGGGCGGGCGGTATTATTTTTTCCCGGCGTTACGCACATGGGGAAAGTAACGCTAGGCAATAAGTGTCCGAAAAATGGGCGTCAGTTTCCATTTTGTGATTAAATGGTGATATCTGGGCGTTATACGTCATTTCAGCGGTAAAATGGACCGTTAAGTGGCCGTTATGCATGCAAAAAAAGTGTAAAATCTAGCCCTATAGCACGTATGTGGTCTGAGAACTTTAGAGATTTGTTTTATATTACTATGCCAATATCATAAATCATACATTTGTCTTAAAATACACTTCAAAAGTACATATCAAGATGATGGCCAATTGTGAAAAATGAATAATACTTGCGTGAATCCGACAATACAAGATCATGTTGCTTTGGATTTATCCTGTCAGCCCCCCTAGTGAAGATATAAACTATAACGCACTGCTGGCCAGGATATATCCTCTAATATTAAAGGTTTAATTCTTAATGGTAACGTTTAATTTTTTTTTTTTAATCCATGCCTTGTTAACTCTAGACTTAACTATTCCAACGCACTCCTGGCCGGCCTCACACGTTCTACCCTCCGTAAACTTGAGATCATCCAAAATTCGGCAACCCGTGACCTAACTTACACCAAGTCCCACTCACCCATCACCTCGGTGCTCGCTGACCTACATTGGCTCCCGGTTAAGCAAAGCCTCAATTGTAAAATTCTCATCCTTGAATTCAAATCACTCCACAGCCTCGCCCCTCCCTATCTCTGCAATCTCCTCCAGCCCCACAACCCTCCGAGATGTCTGCGCTCCTCTAATTCTGGCCTGTTGAGCATCCCTGATTTTAATCGCTCCACCATTGGTGGCTGTGCCTTCTGTTGCCTAGGCCCCAAGCTCTGGAATTCCCTCCCTAAACCTCTCCGCCTCTCTACCTCTCTTTCCTCCTTTAAGACGCTCCTTAAAACTTACCTCTCTGACCAAGCTTTTGGATCATCTGCCCTAATATCTCCTTATGTGGCTTGGGGGCAAATATTGTTTGATAACGCTCCTGTGAAACACCTTGGGACATTTGACAATGTTAAAGGCGCTATACAAATACAAATTATTGTTGTTGGACAGATAACATTTGTGAAATAATGAAAACAGGATCAACAGATGATATGGTCATTTATTTCAATGCTGTTTGTGGGAGCTTGCTGTGTGCGAATTGGCTGCCGCAATTCCTACATTACAACATGGACTACATTTCGAAAGTGCTTCATTGGGTGTGAAGCACTTTGGGATGTCCTGATGTCATGAAAGGTGCTATATAAATGCAAGTTTGTTTGTTTTCAAATGAAGGAACATATGCCCACTGTTGAAGTGAGAGCTTCCACAGAAACTAGCAGTGAAGCATTTTGGCCTTAAAGAGCAATAGATTTATTGCAGCATGACATCATTTATATTCTCATCAGATAACCCTTAATAATCCCTTAATTTCCAAACGGTTTCCTGGCTGTTGCCTCCTAAGGGCCTCTCTCAAACTCGATTGTCGGTACTTAAACTCACCCTTCTAATGGAGCCAGTGTCACTTTGAAGACTGCAAATGGTTTTTTTTGCTGAAGAATCAAATTCTTCCGACACCCAAGCAGTAATAGTTTTTTTCCTGTAATTGATACCGCATTAGACGAATTTTCAGAGTGGTTCTTTGCTGCCCTCCAAGGTCCTCGCTATTATTGAACCCAATCCAACAGCTCAGAGGTGATTACAGGCTCAAGACACACTTTTGTCCCGTACAATAGTGATTACCGAGATTGAATTATTTGAGTTGAAATTCTATCAACAATGGAAATTTCATTATACAGGGTCCAATCAGTTCAGCTGAAAGTTACAAGCGGCAAAGGGAAAGATGAAGACACAAAGGACTGCATAAAGGATGATAAAGAGGTGATGTGGTTTCTGTGTAGTTTTATTAGAACAGCATTTTCTTTATGTTTAAATGATAACAGTTGGGTATCTCTACAAGGCATTAATATTACAGTGCACAGATAAATCCCCTGCTGTTTATCATCAGATCTCCCGATGCTGAGGCCAGTATCATCATCCAGAAAGTCATCCATTTTCACTTAAAAGAGAGCAAGATTAATGCAGAAGTTGGTGCAAGAGAAAGTGTGAGAGACTGCAAAGGGAAAAGGGAGATTTTACGGGTGACAACAGAGTTATAAATAACAAAAACTACTGTACGCAGCAAGTGTTCAGGGTCTGGAATGCACTGCCTGAGAGGGTGGTGGAGACAGATTCAATCACTGCTTTCAAAAGAGAATTCGATAAGTACCTGAAGAAAAAAATTTGAAGGGCTACGGGAAAAGGGCAGGGAACTAGCTGAAGTGCTGTTGCAGGGGACTGGCACGGAATTGACGGGCTGAATGGCCTCCTTCTGTGCCGTAATCATTCTATGATTCGATGTTTCAAACAATTCTCCCTGGTGCCCTCACCAACATTTCTCCCCCAACCATCACTAAATAAAATCAGATTTTCTGCTCATTATCACATTGCATCCCATGGCACTATTTCAAAGAAGAGCAGGGGAGTAAGTTATCCCCGGTGTCCTGGCCAATATTTATCCCTCGATCAACATAACAAAAAAACAGATTATCTGGTCATTATCACATTGCTGTTTGTGAAAGCTTGTGCACAAATTGGCTGCTGCGTTTCCTACATTACAACAGTGACTACACTTCAAAAGTACTTCATTGGCTGTAAAGTGCTTTGGAAGGCCTGAGGTCATACAAAGCACTATATAAATGCAAGTTCTTTCTTTCTTGTTCGATCATGACTCTGTAAAGATTTGGTTGTATCAGAACTTTGCCGGGAATGTGCATATATTTGGCTTGCCCACACTTGGATTTGGATGTGTGTGATATCATGGTTATGTCACATCATCTTTTATATTTAATTGAGATGTCTTTCATTGAGATATAGCTGGTATTCTGAAGCCATAATGCCAAAATGGATGTTTAGATAGTTATGATTCCAAATATAGGTGAAAGTTCAACAGGGTGTTGAGATGCTGTTGTAGCATAACAATTATCCTTGAAGCATTAAAAGGTAAGGATTTGTAAGTCTGTAAGAGATGGCTTTAGTTAATCATTTATAACCATAAAAAATCCATGCAAATAACCCTTTGAAAAAAATACTTGCTTTTATAATGTGCCTTTCATGATCCAGGAGGTTCAGAATGTAAGAATAAAAGTGTATGTTAATGATAAAATTGATTCAGTGTGTATGTGTAAATGTCAAAAGTGCAGATTACAGACAGGTTGCGGTTTGATCTCACAAACACAAAATGGATATCTCCAAGGTCATACCTTCTCTGGCTGGGCGGAGCTTAAGGAACAAAAGAAGCATGGCTTCGAAACTCACCAAACTAGAAAAGGTAATTGGAAAACTATTAACCTAATCAACGAATGGCTCCAATTCCTCCAGGCAATCACATGTGCGAGGAAAGCCAGTAAGGAACTTCCCTGGAACCAAGACCCAATCCTGGGGCTTTACCAACTTATGTTGAGAGACGATGGACCTTATGAGAATACAAAGGCAAGCGCAAGGCCTACTCTCACTCTTTTCTCTTTTTAATGACCACGTGGCAAAGCAGGAAACCTCCCTCTACAGAACCAGAAGCAAGGAAGATGATCGCGAGCTTTGCTTGACTCAGAGGGAAGTATATGTCTCTGTAAATCTGTAACTCATTACCTTACCTGTTGTAATTAAGTAGAGTCCATAAGATACTAGGTGACTGCCTACGTGCATGTGTGTATGTTTAATAAACTTATTCCAAATTGTTTTGAAAGAATTGGTGCTGCTGTCAATTTAATGCCAGAGAGCTATAGAAATCTTCCAGGAAGCATAGCCAAATATTGGTCAAGACACCGGGGAGAACTTCCCTGCTCTTCTTCGAAATAGTGCCATGGGATTACATCCTTGAGAGAGCAGATGGGTCTCAGTTTAACGTCTCAGCCAAAAGATTGGGCATCGGACAGTGCAGCGTTCACTCAGCACTGCACTGGAGTGTCAGCCTAGATTGTTGTTCAAGTCTCTAGAGTGGAACTTGAACCTACAACTTTCTGACTCTGAGGCGAGTGTCTTAACACTGCAGTCTTAATAGTAGCAGCACTGACAAGTTAAGAGCTTTTGACAAGAAACCAAACCATTTCTGGTCTGGGAGAAAGAACTTCACAACAAAAACACTAGAAATGAGTGTTTATGAGGCATGGTTGGCTAGACAGAGTTGTGTATTTTGAAGCTCAATGGTATTTTTTTTCTGCAGGTGCTCCATTTGTTATTACGATTACATTTGTAAAGTTCTGTCTTTGGGCAGGCTGAAGGTGTCAATCATTGCAGCTCCCCTTGTCCATCAGCTCAGACCATCCTTGCCCAGCTCCTGGAGCTGATTACAAAGCACCACAAATGAAAGTCATGGAACAGGTTGCTTGGCTACTTTCTCCACCAGAAAGAAGAAGGGGAGAAGAGACTTCAAGAGATACGGTGTCTCATTCTCAAAAATAAATAAGTTGCGTATAAATAATTAATGCAATTATAGATGGCTGTTTCTAATTAGCTGACTAAGAAATTCTTAAGTCAGCCTAGCAGCAGAATTGAAAGAGTTATGTCGCTTGCTGTTATGTGGCTCACAAGGTGGATTTAGTCCAGATACCAGAGATATGGAATAACTAGGCGGTAGTAGGAATATCTTAACAAATGATTGAAATCAATTGCGTTGCACCTTGTTCTTTATTCAAAACCACTTTTAAAATGTTTTTTGAGATCAATAATAATTTACCCGTTCTTGCCTGCACTGTGACAAGAAGAAAAGGCCTACGAGGAGAAGAGTTACTCTACACGGAGGGGATCAGACGCTGGGAGAAAGTCCAGACCCTTTCCCCTTCTTCTGTGTGACAGACTTTTGCCGGGAGTAATATTCACATCAAATTATCAGTATTAACTGAGCCTAATACGTGTGAGATTCATTGGCTAGAATGATCAGCCATGACCTTATTGAATGGCAGAGCAGGCTCTCATCATCATAGGCAGTCCCTCGAAATCGAGGAAGATGTGCTTCCACTCTAAAAGTGAGTTCTCAGGTGACTGAACAGTCCAATATGGGAATTACAGTCTCTGTCACAGGTGGGGCAGACAGTCATTGAAAGAAAGGGTGGGTGGGGAGTCTGGTTTGCCACACGCTCCTTCCGCTGCCTGCGTTTGCTTTCTGCATGCTCTCGGCGACGAGACTCGAGGTGCTCAGCGCCCTCCCGTATGCTCTTCTTTGGCCAGGGATTCCCAGGTGTCAGTGGGGATGTTGCACTCTATCAAGGAGGCTTTGAGGGTGTCCTTGAAACGTTTCCTCTGCCCACCTGGGGCTCACTTGCCATGTAGAAGTTCTGAGTAGAGCGCTTGCTTTCGGTTTCTTGTGTCAGGCATGCGGACAATGTGGCCCGCCCAGTGGAGCTGGTCGAGTGTGGTCAGTGCTTCAATGCTGGGGATGTTGGCCTGATCGAGAACACTGACATTGCTATGTCTATCCTCCCAGGGGATTTGCAGGATCTTGCGGAGACATCGTTGGTGGTATTTCTCCAATGATTTGAGGTGTCTACTGTATATGGTCCATGTTCTGAGCCATACAGGAGGGCAGGTATTACTACAGCCCTGTAGACCACGAGGGGCCAAATGGCCTACTCCTGCTCCTATTTCTTATGTTCTTAATATATTGAGAACTATTAAGGACAATAAGCAATGCAAGAAAGCACATTACCAAAGGACTGTTGAAAAAAAGGGCAATTACAACTGAAGTTGTGCAGATCATAAAATATCACCAATAATATTCTTTACTAGTTAAGTGGTCAATCAACAAATGTTCATATGTTGCTCTCTGAACTATTTAAAAACTCAGAGAATATCAAAATTAGGATCAAAAGGTATAACCCAGTTATAGACAGCAGACCATGAGTGTGCCACTCACAGCAAGACCTTCAAACACCATGGTCCATTTGGTCAAGTGTCATGTGTTGGAGTGTCTTCAGTTGTATGGAGGAGACAAAACAATTTATCTAGTGGATACAGCCAAATAAACCATCAAGTGATATCAGAAACATAATTCACTCGCCTTCTGAGTGGGTGGGTTAGGGAGCTGCAAATTATTGCTCTTCGATTGAAAGGCAGGAGGATTGTTTCTTTTCCAATATAAGTTCCGATCGCCTTATGAAACTCTGAATGTGCAGTGCTGAACATTCGATTCCTGAGATTGTATTTTTGTTCGCAGTTACAATGCACCTGTAATAAAGATCTTTCAGCACTTCTTAAGTAGCTAATGGGTGCTGCTCCAATCAACTTTCACAACGCTGTCACAACCGGGGGCGTTGCACACCGGCGCGACGCTCCCAGGTGATACTGCTCAGCGCCTCCGCAAAACTGGCACCAAATGTTCCGGCGGGGCACTGGAAACTGGCTGCCTGAGCAGTAACCATTTCCACAGCCATTACTGCCCCTCTGGGGTGCGCACAGAGGTGGCATCAGAACAAAAATCCAGCCCAATCTCATTAAAGCAATGGAATTTATGCTTCACTTGTATAAAGCTCTGGTTAGACCACACCTGGAACACTCTGTTCAGTTCTAGGCACTGTACCTCAGCAAGGTTATATTGGCCTTGGAGGGGGTGGAGTGCAGACTCAGCAGAATGATACCAGGGCTAAGAGGGTTACATTATGAGGACAGGTTGCATAGACTAGGCTTATATTCCCTGTACTATAAAAGATTAAGGGGCCGACTTTGGTGGACATACCGCCCACTACCACCCGCAGAACGCCTGCATACCGCCGAGAATTGCAAGTTTGGTGGAAAACAGATGCATGCCACCAACATACCGCCGCGTCACGACTTTGGTGACTGACATACCGCCAAGCGGTTAGCGCACCGTCCGCCGACACTGAAGACCCGACATACCGCCGAAAACTCCAACATTGGTGACTCACCGCCAACGTACCAGCCAGCAGCTTACCGTTCTGGAAAGCGGGCTGTTATGCTTCGGAAAGCAGGCGGAGTGCGTGGTGTGTTAATTTGGACATCGGGAGAAGCAGCAGCATTTGCAGATAAGCAGGAGCATTGGAGCACAGCATTGCCGTTGCATTTACAGGAAAAAAGTCAATTTTAAAGCAAAGAAGGCTTTTTTGAGGCAAAGAAGGATTTGTGTAGGTTATTTTGTTTATTTAAAAATTGTGAGACATCGTGAAAAATCGGGAACACCTGAGAGAAGCAGTACCATTTGGAGGAGAACACTGAAATTGGAGTAAGTGGCTTTAAATAGTCAGTTTAAAACAAAGAAGGCTTTTTGGAGAACATTTGTTGACCTGAGTATATTGGAGGAGATCTGTGTCAATTACAATGGGGCCTGCATTATCTCAGCCGGTATTGCTTACAACGTTTCTAATGCAGGATGCAGATGGCAGAAGGTTATTTGAAGAAAATTATCAGAGTAATGTACTAGGTCAGAGAATGAGGAGGAGGAGCAGGCCTTACCCACCAAGAAATTTCAGTGTCAAGCGCTCATACTTGGACCTGACCGAGCGACAGTGTGTTAGAAGACTGGACCAGAGTCAAACTGGGCTGCGTCATCGCCCCAACCCTCTTCTCAATCTTCCTCGCTGCCATGCTCCACCTCACAGTCATCAAGCTCCCTGCTGGAGTGGAACTAAACTACAGAACCAGTGGGAACCTGTTCAACCTGCGCCACCTCCAGGCCAGATCCAAGACCACCCCAACCTCTGGCGTCGAGCTACAGTACGCGGACGACGCCTGCGCCTGCGCACATACAGAGGCTGCACTTCAGGACATAGTCGACGTATTTACTGAGGCGTACGAAAGCATGGGACTTACGCTAAACATCCGTAAGACAAAGGTCCTCCACCAGCCTGTCCTCACCGCACAGCACTACCCCCCAGTCATCAAGATTCACGGCGCGGCCCTGAACACCGTGGACCACTTCCCATATCTCGGGAGCCTCCTATCAACGACAAGATCCAACATTGCCTCCAGTGCGCCAGTGCAGCCTTCGGTCGCCTGAGGAAAAGAGTGTTTGAAGACCAGGCCCTCAAAACTGCCACCAAGCTCATGGTTTTTAGGGCTGTAGTAATATCTGCCCTCATGTATGGCTCAGAGACATGGACCATGTACAGTAGACATCTCAAGTTGCTGGAGAAATATCACTAACGATGTCTCCACAAGATCCTACAAATCCCCTGGGAAGTCCGGCGCACCAACATCAGCGTCTTCACTCAGGCTAACATCCCCAGCATTGAAGCACTGACCACACTTGATCAGTTCTGCTGGGCAGGCCACATAGTCTGCATGCCAGACACGAGACTCCCAAAGCAAGTGCTCTACTCAGAGCTCCTTCATGGCAAATGAACCAAAGGTGGGCAGCGGAAATGCTACAAGGACACCCTCAAAGCCTCCCTGACAAAGTGCAACATCCCCACTGACACCTGGGAATCCCTGGCCCAAGACGGCCCTAAGTGGAGGAAGTACATCTGAGAGGGCGCTGAGCACTTCGAGTCAACGCCGAGAGCATGCAGAAATCAAGCACAGACAGCGGAAAGAGCGTGTGGCAAACCAATCCCACCCATCCCTTCCCTGAATGACTATCTGTCCCACCTGTGATAGAGTCTGTGGCTCTCGTATTGGACTGTTCAGCCACCTAAGAACTCATTTCAGGAGTGAAAGCAAGTCTTCCTCAATTCCGAGGAACTGCCTATGATGATGCTGGGTTAGAAGACTGTGCTTTAAAAAAAAAAGAGGTTCTGAATGAGATTTGCCAGCTCATTCAGGCAGACCTGCAGCCCAGCACCTCCAACATTACTGCATTCTCTGTGGAGAAGGTTACTGCGGTACTTTGCTTTTATGCGTCTGGATCTTTTCAGTCATCAGCTGCGGACATACGCTGCATATCCCAGCACCCTGCGCATACCAGCATTTGTCAGGTAAGCGATGCACTGTATGCACGCAGAATGGATTTTATTAAGTTTCCAATGACCAGGGAGGCACAGAGTGAGATGGCGTTGAGTTTTGCATGCATCACTGGCTTCCCAAAGATTCAGGGTGCTATAGACTGTATCCATATGGAATGGGAGCACCGTTACAGGAGGCGGAGGTATACCGAAACCGTAAGGGATTCCACTCCCTCAATGTGCAGCTAGTCTGCGACCACTTGCACTGCATCATGGCAGTGAATGCCAACTTTCCAGGGAGCATCCATGATGCTCATATCTTAAGGGAGAGCACTGTGTCCGATCTGTTGAAGTCTGAGCCACAAGGTAAATGCTGGATGCTGGGGGACAAAGGGTACGGCCTCGCCACCTGGCTCTTGACCCCCCTCCGGAATCCTCAGACAGAAGCCGAGCAACGCTATAATAAGAACCATATAGCCACACGTAATATTATTGAAAGGACAATTGGAGTGTTGAAGCAATGTTTTCGATGCCTGGACCAGTCGTGAGGCAGACAGCAATACCACCCTGAGCAGGTTGCTCAGTTCACAGTGATGTGCTGCATGTTGCATAATTAGGCATCATGCGGGGACAGGAATTGGCAGAGGGGACTGCGGGACCACCTGTGGAGAGAATGCAGCGGACAGAGGAGGAAGAAGAGAAAGATGGGGGGTGGGGGGGGGGAAGAGGATGAGGAGGAGCTTGGCGATGAAGCCATGGCACCCTGACCACCACAGCGTAAGCCTTGAGGAGAGTACGCCACCGCAAGATTGTTACGCCAACGGCTCATAAATGAACGCTTTGCTTGAATGTGGAGAGCTGCGCTTCAACTTATTCTGGACAATGTGTTATACCCTGCTGACTGTTAACCCTACCCCAAACGATTGACACTGTACACGAGTGATTAAATTCAATTGGAACGTTTATGTAGAAATAGGAAAAATATAGAAGCATTTTAAAGCTTTGTAAAACGTTACTTTGAAAAACTGTTAGAACTTTAAAACGTCACTATTTGAAAAACTGTTACAACTTTAAACTTTACTTTTTGAAAATGTTGCAACTTTAAATAACTTTAATAACTTTCAATAAACGTTTACATTTTTATAACTTTCAATATTTTCCAAAGCAACTTTACAATTAAGTGTATCTGAAAACATCACTGTCCACGACCGCGACCCTGACCGCGTACTGCCCCATCTTTCTTATCCTCGCCCCTCCCCTTGCCAGTGTCCCTGCCCACAGACCTCCCCGTGGTGGCACCAAGCCGGCATTCACCAGTACGCCCCGGCTGCTGCTGCAGTCGTTTGGGGCGAGACGTTGCAGACGCAATGAGAAGCTCCTGATGTGGAAGGCATGACTTCAGGACTGGGAGCTGCTGGCAGCTCCCCACCCTCAGGTGCTATTGACGGTGGGGTTCCGTGCCATATTCCGATCCAATCGATTGTTGAATGCCAACGGCGGAGTTGGTGTTTCGCTCCTTCACGGTGATGAGACATGGCATGTCCTCCGACTGTCCTTGGTTGAGCGTCGCGATGTTTGTGGCTATGGTAGCCATGGCCGTGAGCAGCTCGCGACCTATGTCCACGCTGTCCTGTGACCAATGCACCATGTCCTGGTACGCGCGTATCTGTCGCACCACCGGACCGTTGCTGCAACAACCTCCATCGCTGCGATAAAGGCGCTGGAATGCTGGGGGTGTCTTGCTGCTGCACACGGCTTGTTCCCACAGAATCCTCGGAGCAATTGGGGAATCCGAGGAAGACAGATTCGGTGCTGGACAATGTTTCAGCTCGGCCAGGTGCCGTTGGTCTGTCCTGCTCTGGCACCAGATCAATCTCCACCTCCACTGGCTGGAGGAAGATGTGCTGTTCCTCTTCCTCTTCATTTTCATCATCTCTGTGAGGGGTGAGGTCGCAAAGCAGGTGACACCAGAGGAGGAGGCAGTGGGTTGATCTTCTGCGCTGTGTGCAGAGGGGTGGTTTGAATCCTCCGACTCTGGAAGTACAAAACAGTAGATTAGTGCTTGGCACCAGGGGAGGGGTCAGGGTTACATGTGGAGTACAGTCACGTAGCGCCGTCTTACTTAAATGTCCTTTGTTAAATCAGAGTACCTTTGCGTTATGTTTTCCAGCAAGGCAGGTAGCTCTAGGTCATCGAAGGCCGGAGCCCTCAACCTCCCATCCTTCTCAATATTCCTGCGCTTAAACTTTTTCTTCAGGGGTTCCATGATGATATTAATTAATGTTTTGATGAATGATAGTATTATTATTACCCCGCCGAATGATTATGATTATATTACCAACCAAAGCAGCAGCCTTCGAGTGCCTCACTGCTCCTTCTCATTGTCTCTCCTCACTGCCACTCTCTGCACATGCCCAGGTGAACCTTGATCCCCGAAATCATGGCCAAATACAGCACTGCAAGAAAACAAATCTCCGCATGCGCAGTGCGCCGCGACACTGCCTTTCTCCGGCTCGACTCCACTCTGCCAGACCGCCCACTGCGCAATGCTCGCACAACGTTAGTGGACCGTCGAAAAGAAGATGACCAAAGTTGAGGCCTTGAGTCTCGGTGGTTTGTCGATGGTGAAAAACAACGGACCACCACGATACCACCGGGAACTTGGCGGACCATCGGTGAGCACCAAAGTCGGCCATAAGGAATGATCTAATTGTGATGTTGAAGATGATTAAAGGATTTGATAGGGTAGATAGAGATAGGGTAGATAGAGATAGGGTAGATAGAGATAGGGTAGATATTTCCTCTGGTGGCGGAGTCTAGAACAAGGGGGCATAAACTTAAAATTAGAGCTGGGCCGTTCAGGGGTGGTGAGGAAGCACTTCACACAAAGGGTCGTGGAAATCTGGAACATTCTCCCCAAAAAGCTGTTGATTTTTGTTAGGCAAGGGTATTAAGGGTTACGCAACAAAGATGGGTATATGGAGTTAAGATACAGATCAGCCATGATCTTATTGAATGGCAGAATAGGCTCGGAGGGTCAGCTGCTCTTATGTTCGTCTGTGCACATTCAGAGGCTGAACTCCAGGATATAGTCAATGTATTCACTGAGGCATATGAAAGCATGGGCCTTACACTTATCATCCGTAAGACAAAGGTCCTCCATCAGCCTGTCCCCGCTGCACAGCACTGCCCTCCAATCATCAAGTTTCACAGCGCGGCCCTCGACAATATGGACCATTTCCCATATCTCGGGAACTTCTTATCAACAAAGGCAGACAATGATGCAGAGATTCAACATCGCTTCCAGTGCGCCAGTGCAGCCTTCGGCCACCTGGGGAAAAGAGTGTTTGAAGACCTGGCCCTCAAATCTACCACCAAGCTCATGGTTTGCAGGGCTGTAGTAATACCCGCCCTCTTGTATGGATCTGAGGCATGGACGATGTATAGAAGGCACCTCAAATCACTGGAGATGTATCACCAACGATGTCTTTGCAAGATCCTGCAAATCCTCTGGGAGAACAGGCGCACCAACATCAGTGTCCTTGTCCAGACTAACATATCCAGTATTGAAGCACTGACCACACTCGATCAGCTTCACTGGGCAGGCCACATAGTTCGCATACCAGATACCAGACTCCCGAAGCAAATGCTTTATGTGGAGCTCCTTCATGGTAAACGAGCCAAAGGTGGGCAGCGGAAACGTTACAAGGACAGCCCCAAAGCCTCCCTGGTAAAAGTGCGACATCACCACTGACTCCTGGGAGACCCTGACCGAAGACTGCCCGAGGTGGAGAAAGTGCATCCAGGAGGACGTCGAGTTCTTCGAGTCTCAATGCAAAGAGTGTGAAGAGGTCAAGCGCAGACAGCGGAAGGAGCGCGGGGCAAACCAATCCCACCCACCCCTTCCCTCGACGAATGTCTGTCCCACCTGTGACAGGGTCTGTGGCTCTCATATTGGACTGTTCACCCACCAAAGAACTCACTTTGGGAGTGGAAGCAAGTCTTCCTCGATTCCGAGGGACTGCCTATGATGATGATGATGTAAAGGAGAAGGTAACTATGAAAATAAACTATGCACTGAAATCGCTCTCTACTCATATGCCTTATGTTTCAAAATTAAAGAGATTTCTAATCATTAAGATTAGTAGCGATGCAAATGGATGTAGTCTGTTGATATTGTAAAATGAGATTGTCACAGAACTTTGGCTCCTGGAATGCTTGTTTCGTGGTTCGCTTTGTATGATTAGACTGCACCCAGGAATTATATTTTTCCCGGACAGCAGCCATGTCAAGGCTGACTTGTGTTATTATCGTGTCTTTGGCTAATCAGCAAGTGATGACAAAAATCCATTGCTGTTCCTTGGACTTGAGGCAACCACAGAGCTGATCTGGTTACCGGCAAGTAGGAGTGAGCTTCTAAAAAAAAATGTTTTAAAAAATTGTATGAGGCAATTCTTTAATGGCAGACCCTCTCCTTCAGGCTCCAATCGTAGCTCCAAAAAAGTCAACATTTGATCAGCCCGATTTCACAATGCAAGTTTAATGCTCTCAGCAATGGCACGTCTCCTATTTACCACCACTGGGGAGCCATTATGCTAAAAGTTCTGAGCCAGCTGTTGTTTAGGTTGTCAGTCGATCCTGCAGGCTTCCCTACATGAGATCCTTACATTGCCGGGTACAAGGAGGAGAAAGTTAAAGGGCCATAAGGAAGTAGATAGACCCAAAACAAATGCTCTGATGATTTGTCTTGCAAGTCCGCTACATCAAACATTTCTCACTGTATCAACTATTGTAAATGAATACTTCATGCAGATCTTAGCTTATTTTACTTAGAAGTAACTGTGTTAAAATAGCACATTCAGAACATTTTAAATCTACATTCAGAAACCACACAGGCTCCTATCAAGCACAGCCACACTGACAGTATTGGCTTTGGAAGGATCTAAACAATGTGCTGTACACAGAACACTCAATACAGGTTGTTTATGTGAAACAGAGAGAGCAATAGCAAGAAGCTCTATATCAGTCACATAATATATCAAAGAAGGTTTCATTATTCCACTCAACAAACAAAAAAAAACCCTCATTTAAAACAACGGCTTATTAATCAAACAATGGCTTATTAATCAATATGTAATACAATAAATTAAGTGAAAATCAGCCAGCCTCATTAATGTGCACATTATTTCTCCTGGCATTATTAGGAAAAAAAACTAGCAATACAATGCCTGAAGCTTTGTTAAAAGGTGAAAAATAAAAGTGCATAAGGCTTCTCTTTGTCAGGTTGTTTTTGGCAGCGTTATTTGATTGTTAATTTACATGAACATGCTTCCAAAGTACAGTACTTGTGACGGCTGCCAAAGCCTGCACTATATGCTAAGGGACTCCAATGAGTGGGCCTCAATGTCTGCCAGCTTAGTGTCCCTCTTATATTTTACTTCCTCAGGCTTCAGAGCTAGAGGTAGCAGTGAATGGAGTTTTTATTGTGTGGGGAATTATATTTCCGCCAGTCAAGCTGAAAATAAAAGCAATGTCAGGAGGTCATTGCCTAAAGATGCCGTTTTTTAAAAACTTTTTGCACAGAAGAATGAAATAAGGTTCAAAGTAAGGACGAGCTGTCTAAGTATAAACACATCCTGATAAATGCAACCTTTTCTGTATTGAACAGGATCGTGCTTTTTTAAAAATTCCTTCTCGGGATATGGGCGTCGTTGGCAAGGCCAGCATTTATTATCCGTCCCTAGTTGCCCTTGAGAAGGTTGGTGGTGAAACTTCTTCTTGAACCGCTGCAGTCTGTGTGGTGAAGGTGCTCCCATAGTCTTGTTAGGTAGGGAGTGCCAAGAATTTGACCCAGCGACGATGATGGAAGAGGATAGTGCGTGACTTGGAGGGGAACTTGGAGGTGATGCTGTTCCCATGAACCTGCTGCCCTTGTCCCTCTAGGTGGTGAAGGTCATGGAGTTGTGAAATAAAAAGCAAGACTTGCATTTATATAGTGCCTTTCACAACCACCGGATGTTCCAAAGCACCTTACAGCCAATGAAGTACTTTTTGAAGTGTAGTCACTGTTGTAATGTAGGAAACGTGAGGTGCTGTCGAAGATGCCTTGGCGAGATTCTGCAGTGCATTCTGCAGATAGTACACACTACAACCATAGTGCGCTGGTGGTGGAAGGGGTGGATATTTAAGGTGGTGGATGAGATGCCGATCGAGTGGGCTGCTTTGTCCTGGATGCTTGCACCACAATTTTTATAAGTTGCAGGCAACTGTAGCCAATTGGGAAACTTATATCACAGTTCACAATTTCCACTCTGATTTCCATGATTGGAAGATTGATGGAAACTCCAGAGAAACAGCATAAACAGTTTCCGCTGAACTTTCACTGGAGTTACAGCGGGAGATCAGAAAAACCCTTGTGGAAATTCCAGGCGGCTGTTTGTCGAGGGTGTATTCACACTGCAAGCTCAGCTGAGGTGCAAAGAGGTGCTGTCTTCACGCTAATAGTAAACTTGTAGGTGGTAAGACCTGAACTGACTCCAAAGCGAAACAGAGAGACATTTCTACCTTGAGTAGTCTCACTCTGTTTCACTCCAGTGGTAGGTTTCTTTCCTAACTCTAAATTCAAGCTTCAATTACACCAAAGCTTCACCATCGAGGCAAGGTGTGACTGCTGCACCCCAATGCAGTGGTTATGGCACAAATGCACTGGAATTCTCGAAGGTTTGACACTAGATTGGCTGAATAAATGCTTGGAGTGATTATTTGTCACAACGTTTTTGTGTCCTTTTGAACTTGGGCTGGGGGATGGGGAAGACACTTGCATGGGGGTTGTGGGGTTGGGGGAAGGTCTTAACCTGTGAGAGTGAGCTCACACTTACACTTTGCAAATTCACTGATTACATGAATTACACTTTGCAAATTCACTGATTACGCCAGCAGGTCGGTTCTAATTACACATTCCAGAGAAACTGCTGTTTGTGTCTTATCCTCCAAGGGTTCCAATCAGCAATCAGGTCATGTGATAATTGGGACCCAATCAGAGCATTTTACTGTTGCAAATAAATGCGTCCATTAATGCTGCTCTTATATTGTTCCTTTCATTTGGATTCTGGGAACCCAGCAAACTTGCGCTCGTTCCCAGGTTTTAAAGGAAAGAATAAAGGTGTTGCATTCATAAAGTATCTTTAATGACCTCAAGACATCCTAAAGTCCTTCACAACCAGTGGATTACTTTTGATGTGTAGTCACTGTTGTTGTGTAAGAAAGAAACCGGTGGCCAATCCCCACATGAATAACCAGATTGTCCTTTTGGTTGAGGAAGGTGTTGTTGGCCAGGCCACTGGGACAACTGCTTGCCCTTCTTTGAATAGTACCGTGGTATCTTCAACATGCGCCTGAGCAGGCAGACATGGCCTCAGTTTAACATCTCACTCAAAAGACAGCACCACTAACAGTGCAAAATTCCCTCAGCACTGCACTGTCATGTTGACCTGGATTACGTCCTCAATTTCATACTGGGGCTTGAACCCACAACCTTTGGAGTCTCAGGTGAGGGTGTTAACAACTGAGCCAAGCTGATGCTTTAGACCATTAAATTAGTTTTCTGTAGTCCAGCAGCAGACGTATAGACCAGCAATAATTGGAATCTAACTGAAGAATCAAATATAGAGGTGATTAAGTGTACTGAGTAGAAAAAAAAAACATAATTTTAATATTGAACATTTGGATCGGGATTTTATATTAAGAATACTGCGATAAGCAGTTCTGGAGCAGTAAATCAAACATGGTTTGGCTTATGGAAGTTCTGCAGAGCACTGTACAGTTTGATGACTGCCTCCATAGACTTGTATTCCACTGTTTGGCTGTGTAGTTCACCATTCTATTAGCTTTGTTGATTGATGCTCTGCATTGGTTGAACATGTTTACAGTTGAATTTAAGACTCTGAGCTTCATGCTCAGTTATTTCAACATCAGTTATTTTTCTTACCTGTCTGTCGCACTTGATGCTTTTCTGCATTGAATTTCATCTGCCATTGAGGGAAATACCGGCATATTTTGTCCAACTCATTCTGTAGCTTCTGAGTTGCCTCCGCTGATTCCACTGTCCTTCCTAGTTTGGTACAACAGACCACTTTGCGGTGGGTTTCCCAATCCAGGTCATTCACGTCAATGAGAAACAATGGTACCAGCACCAGGCTCAGAGGAATAGCACCTTTCACGGCCTCAGGATGTCCCAAAGCACTTTATATCCAATGAAGTGCTTTTGAAGTGCAGTCACTGTTGTAATGTAGGAAACAGCCAATTTTCTCACAGCGAGGTCCTACAAACAGCAATGTGATAATGATCAGCTAATCTGTTTTGTGATATTGATTGAAACATAGAAACATAGAAACATAGAAAATAGGTGCAGGAGTAGGCCATTCGGCCCTTCAAGCCTGCACCACCATTCAATAAGACCCTGGCTGATCATTCACCTCAATACCCCTTTCCTGCTTTCTCTCCATACCCCTCGATCCCTTTAGTCGTAAGGGCGATATCTAACTCCCTCTTGAATATATCCAATGATGAACTGGCATCAACAACTCTCTGCAGCAGGGAATTCCACAGGTTAACAACTCTCTGAGTGAAGACGTTTCTCCTCATCTCAGTCCCAAATGGCTTACCACTTATCCTTAGATTGTGTCCCCTGGTTCTGGTATTGCCCAACATCGGGAACATTCTTCCCGCATCTAACCTGTCCCATCCCGTCAGAATCTTATACGTTTCTATGAGATCCCCTCTCATCCTTCTAAACTCCAGTGTATCAAGGCCCAGTTGATCCAATCTCTCCTCATACGTCAGTCCAGCCATCCCTGGTGAACCTTTGCTGCACTCCCTCAACAGCAAGAACGTCCTTCCTCAAATTAGGAGACCAAAACTGAACACAATATTCCAGGTGAGGCCTCACCAAGGCCCTGTACAATTGCAGTATTCCTCCCTGCTCCTATACTCAAATCCTCTAGCTATAAAGGCCAACATGCCATTTGCCTTTTTCATCGCCTGCTGTACCTGCATGTCAACTTTCAATGACTGATGAACCATGACACCCAGGTCTCGTTGCACCTCCCCTTTTCCTAGTCTGCTGCCATTCAGATAATATTCTGCCTTCATGTTATTGCCTCCAAAGTGGATAACCTCACATTTATCCACATTATACTGCATCTGCGATGCATTTGCCCACTCACCCAACCTGTCCAAATCACCCTGCAACCTCTTCGCATCCTCCTCACAATTCACACCCCCGCCCAGTTTAGTGTCATCTGCAAACTTGGAGATATTATATTCAATTCCTTCATCCAAATCATTAATGTATATTGTAAAGAGCTGGGGTCCCAGCACTGATCCCTGCAGCACTCCACTAGTCACTGCCTCCCATTCCAAAAAGGACCCGTTTATCCCAACTCTCTGCTTCCTGTCTCCCAACTAATTCTCTATCCACGCCAGTACATTACCCCCAATACCATGCACTTTGATTTTGCCAACCAATCTCTTATGTGAGACCTTGTCAAAGGCCTTTTGAAAGTCCAAATACACCACGTCCACTGGTTCTCCCTTGTCCACTCTACTAGTTACATCCTCAAAAAATTCCAGAAGATTTGTCAAGCATGATTTCCCCTTCATAAATCCATGCTGACTTGGACTGATCCTGTCACTGCTTTCCAAATGCGCTGCTATTTCATCCTTAATAATTGATTCCAACATTTTCCCCACTACTGATGTCAGGCTAACCAGTCTATAATTACCCGTTTTCTCTCTTCCCTCCTTTTTTAAAAAGTGGTGTTACATTAGCTACCTTCCAGTCCATAGGAACTGATCCCGAGTTGATAGACTGTAGGACCAATGCATCCACTATTTCTAGGGCCACTTCCTTAAGTACTCTGGGATGCAGACAATCAGGCCCCGGGGATTTATCGGCCTTCAATCCCATCAATTTCCGCAACACGATTTCCCACCTAACAAGGATATCCTTCAGTTCCTCCTTCTCTCTAGACCCTCGGTCCCCTAGTACATCCAGAAGGTTATTTATCTCTTCCTTCGTGAAGACAGAACCAAAGTATTTGTTCAATTATTCTGCCATTTCTTTATTCCCCATTATAAATTCACCTGAGTCCGACTGCAAGAGACCTACGCTTGTCTTCGCTAATCTTTTTCTCTTCACATATCTATAGAAGCTTTTGCAGTCAGTTTTTATGTCCCAGCAAGCTTCCTCTCATATTCTATTTTCCCCCTGCTAATCAAACCCTTTGTCCTCCTCTGCTGAATTCTAAATTTCTGCCAGTCCTCAGATTTGCTGCTTCTTTTGGCCAATTTATATGCCTCTTCCTTGGATCTAACACTATCCTTAATTTCCCCTGTTTGCCACGGTTGAGCCACCTTCACTGTTTTATTTGTACTCCAGACAGGGATATACAATTGTTGAAGTTCATCCATGTGATCTATAAATTTTTGCCATTGCCTATCCACCGTCAACTCTTTAAGTATCATTTGCCAGTCTATTCTAGCCAATTCACGCCTCATGCCGTCAAAGTTAGCTTTCCTTAAGTTCAGGACCCTAGTTTCTGAATTAACTGTGTCGCTCTCCATCTTAATAAAGAATTCTACCATATTATGGTCACTCTTCCGCAAGGAGCCTCGCAAAACAAGATTGCTAATTCGTCCTTTCTCATTACACATCACCCAGTCTAGGATGGCCAGCTCTCTAGTTGGTTCCTCGACATATTGGTCAAGAAAACCATCCCTAATACACTCCAGGAAATCCTCCTCCACCGCATTGCTACCAGTTTGGTTAGCCCAATCTATATGTAAATTAAAGTCGCCCATGATAACTGCTGTACCTTTATTGCACACATCCCTTATTTCTTGTTTGATGCTGTCCCAACCTCACTACTACTGTTTGGTGATCTGTACACAACTCCCACCAGCGTTTTCTGCACTTTGGTATTCCGTAGCTCCACCCATACCGATTCCACATCATCCAAGCCAATGTCCTTCCTTAAGATTGCATTAATTTCCTCTTTCACCAGTAACGCCACCCCGCCTCCTTTTCCTTTCTGTCTATCCTTCCTAAATGTTGAATACCCCTGGATGTTGAGTTCCCAGCCTTGGTCATCCTGGAGCCATGTCTCTGTGATGGCAATTACATCATATCCATTGACTGCTATCTGTGCAGTTAATTCGTCCACTTATTCCGAATACTCCTCGCATTGAGGCACAGAGCCTTCAGGCTTGTCTTTTTAACACACTTTGCCCCTTTAGAATTTTGCTGTAATGTGGCCCTTTTTATTTTTTGCCTTAGGTTTCTCTGCCCTCCACTTTTACTATTCTCCTTTCTATCTTTTGCCTCTGTCTCCCTTTTATTTCCCTCTGCCTCCCTGCATAGGTTCCCATCCCCCTGCCATATTAGTTTAACTCCTCCCCAACAGCACTAGCAAACACTCCCCCTAGGACATTGGTTCTGGTCCTGCCCAGGTGCAGACCATCCAGTTTGTACTTGTCCCACCTACCCCAGAAGGATAAATATTGTCCAGGACACGAGGGTTAACTCCCCTGCTCTTCTTCGAAATAGTGCCATGGGATCCTTTACATCCACCTGAGATAAGATGTCTCATCAAAAGACAGCACCTTCAACAGTGCAGCGCTCCCTCGGTACTGCACTGGGAGTGTCAGCCTAGACTATTGCGCTCAAGTCTCTGGAGTGGAACTTGAACCCACAACCTTCTGACTCAGGAGGCGACAATGCTACCCATGGCAGACATAGAATCATACAGCAGAGAAAGAGGTTATTTGGCCTGTGCTGGCTCTCCGAAAGAGCTATCAATTTGTCCCACTCCTCTGCTCATTTCCCATACTCCTGCAATTTCTTTTTTCTTTTTAAGCACATATTCAATTCCCTTTTGAAAGTTATTATTGAATCTGCTTCCACCACCTTTTTAGGCAGCACTTGACAGATCATAACAACTCTCTGAGTAAATCAAATTCACCTCAGCTCCCCTCTAGCTTTTTTGCCACTTATCTTAAATCTGTGTCCTCTGGTTACTGACCCTCCTGCCAGTGGAAGCAGTTTATCCCTTCTCCGCAGTCTTATGCTATAACTGCTCCAATAAGTACTTGTTTCATAGCCATTCCCAGGGTTTACTCTGAATCACCACAGCTTTGAGTTTAATTAACAGTCTTTCATGTGCAATTTTATAGAAAGCCTTTTGGAAATCGAGATACACCCGGTCACTGGGCTTACAAGAGTCTACTTGGGTTGTCACTTCCTTAAAGATGTTGAGTGCATTGGTAAGGTCGGTGTATGTATGCATCTGTGAGTATGCTCACAGGTTTGTAGAGCTGTTGCATTGTGAGTGGCTTAGCCAGTCACATTATGTTCACAAGACTCAATAAAACCCTAGTCAGTTGGGTCTAAGTCTTCCATGATGAGGACTAGTGGTGTACCGCAAGGTTCTGTGCTGGGGCCCCAGCGGTTTACTTTGTACATTAATGATTTAGACGAGGGGATTAAATGTAGTATCTCCCAATTTGCAGATGACACTAAGTTGGGTGGGGGTGTGAACTGCGAGGAAGATGCTATGAGGCTGCAGAGTGACCTGGATGGGATGGGTGAGTGGGCAAATGCATGGCAGATGAAGTATAATGTGGATAAATGTGAAGTTATTCACTTTGGTGGTAAAAACAGAGAGACAGACTATTATCTGAATGGTGACATATTAGGAAAAGAGAAGGTGCAACGAGACCTAGGTGTCAAGGTACATCAGTCATTGAAGGTTGGCATGCAGGTACAGCAAGCGGTTAAGAAAGCAAATGGCATGTTAGCCTTCACTGCGAGGGGATTTGAGCACAGGGGCAGGGAGGTGTTACTACAGTTGTACAGGGCCTTGGTGAGGCCACACTTGGAGTATTGTGTACAGTTTTGGTCTCCTAACTTGAGGAAGGACATTCTTGCTATTGAGGGAGTGCAGCGAAGGTTCACCAGACTGATTCCCGGGATGGCGGGACTGACATAACAAGAAAGACTGGATCAACTGGGCTTGTATTCACTGGAGTTCAGAAGAATGTGAAGGGATCTCATAGAGACGTTCTGATGGGTTTAGACAGGTTAGATGCAGGAAGAATGTTCCCAATGTTGGGGAAGTCCAGAACCGGGGGTCACAGTCTAAGGATAAGGGGTAAGTCATTTAGGACCAAGATGAGGAGAAACTTCTTCACCCAGAGTGTGGTGAACCTGTGGAATTCTCTGCCACAGAAAGTTGTTTAGGCCAATTCACTAAATATATTCAAAAAGGAGTTAGATGTAGTCCTTACTACTAGGGGGATCAAGGGGTATGGCGAGAAAGCAGGAATGGGGTACTGAAGCTGCATGTTCAGCCATGAACTCATTGAATGGCGGTGCAGGCTCGAAGGGCCGAATGGCCTACTCCTGCACCTTTTTTCTATGTTTCTATGTATGCAGTTGTGAGCCTAGTGGATTAACTTGTAATGTGTAGTGTGATTATTAAACTTTTGTTAATAAACCAACTAGTTCTTAATAGCAATGTGTTGCTATGAATTCTTAAGCAACGAACCCATGAAGCAAATACATTACAGTCGGATCTTCCCCTTCTGAAGCCATGCTGAATGCTTCGAATTAGTTAATATTGTATAGATGATTCTCAAGTTTGCTTGATTATTTTTGCATGGAATTAAGTTACCTCTGTCTGAACCAAGGTGGATAAATGGAGTTAAGCTATGATCTAATTGAATGACAGAACAGGCTCGAGGGGCTGAATGGCCACCTCCTATTCCAACCTTTTTGAATAAGGGTAACCTGATGCCAATTACTAATTTCTCATTCGAGGACAAACTACACTCTAACCAATTTTTCTTGTAAACAGATGGCATTTCTAAAGTTATAAAAGTATATTTCATTTTATATAAATAAATATAAGACCCTTCCTCTCCAATAATGTGGTCTTTACTAGAAATACAGACAAATTTCACGATCACTGCCTTACTGGACAGATTACGGGTCTGTTCCCATATTCACATTTTTGCTGTTAAAGTGAGTACATTATCTTATATCATGTGGCGAGGTAATGTGATATTTGAAATTGCTCAAACCAGCTTAATCTGCTATCACAATGTAATAACAGTACTTAACACTGCATCATTCACAGTATGACATGTGAATGGCGCTGCACATGACAATGTACTGCTCAATAATAATACATGCGGCCTATACTCGTTGGTATAGATGCTGTTTGCTCCAATGCAAAGGTTAGCAGGGACAGCCCAGCACTGTATGATGTGAGGCGCTGCGATAAAGGGCCCTCAGTTTGAATCATGGCCTCCACTGGCATTCCTGTTTGGGGTTCCCCAGAAGCTAAACTTGTCAACGTTGGCAGGTCAAGCAGGAGGAGGAAGAGAGAATAGGCCGAAAGAGACTCAAGGTCACAGCTTGCTGCTTCAGCCCATCAGCAACATTGTCGGTGTTTGTGAAAACATTTGCACTCTGAACCGAGTCCCACACTCCGTGGCTAGCTCGGCTGTGAAGGTAAAACATGGAAAGGCAATTTTAAAAAGGATTACTTTTTGCCAATTTCAAGAGTATGGTGTTTTGTAAAAGAATATATTTAAAGGACATTCTACTTCAGAAATCAGAATAGAATCATACGTCACAGAAAGAAAGAAGAAAGATTTGCATTTGTATAGCACCTTTCATGACCATCAGACATCTCAAAGCGCGTTACAGCTAATGAAGTACTATTTGAGTGTGGTCACTGTTCCAATGTTGGAAATGTGGCAGTCAATTGCGCACAGTAAGCTCCCACAAATAGCAATGTGATAATGACCAGATAATCTGTTTTTGTTATGTTGATTGACGGATAAATATTAGCCAGGACACGTCTGCCCTCTCAGGTGGACGTAAAAGATCCCATGGCACTATTTCGATGAAGAGCAGGGGAGTTATCCCCAGTGTCCTGGCCAATATCTATCCCTCAATCTACATAATCAAAAACAGATTATCCAGTCATTATCACATTGCTATATGAGGAAGTTTGGAAGTTTGCTACGCACAAGTTGGCTGCCGCGTTTCCCACATTACAACAGTGACTACACTCCAAAAGTACTTCATTGGCTGCAATGTGCTTTGAGACGACCGGTGGTCATGAAAGGACTATATAAATGCAAGTCCTTCTTTTTCTTTTTAAACTAGTTGGGCTGAATGGCCAGTTTCTGTGCTGTAAATTCCATGTGAAATCTATGCAAACATCATCCCTAGAGCATTACTGGAGAGAATAACATCCCTTAACTTTGCCAAAGTTTGGGATGGCACACGAGGTTGTCAGCAAGACATCAATACAGCGCAAGATGTCAACTTAAAAAAAAATTCAGGCTGCAATGCACTTGCCGTTCTCTCTGCACCTGTCCCTTCAGAAGGCACTCAAATCAGCTTGTTTCTCCAGTCTTAAACAAGCAGTCAATTTAAATTAACTTGGTTCTCAGGAATCGTTGGCATTTGTAGATACTTGGCTCAGAGCCAATTCCCCCAAGCGTTACTGATCAATTTCTCTGCAAAAATGCAGAGGAGTATGTTTGACTCATGGTCACATCTGAATACAGTATAAGCAGCAAAAAAATAGCAATAATTCTACATCTCTATATCAAGTAAGGTACTTGTTTTTGCTAAGGATATTTAAAAATATATATCAAATAACATCGTCTAAGGAATAAAGCGTTGCTGTGGCTTGGAATACATTATCTAACTGCCCTTTAAGCTGTTTCTAAATGGCAGCTGTTAGATTTTTATGGAGTAGTTTCTGAGTTGAAACTGTCAAAAATTGATAGGGTGATTCTGAGACAAACTCCTTGAGACATCATTAAGGTTACAGCAAATGTGCATTACATTTTCAAGAAACGAGAGACCTCTTCCACTAATGTTGTTTGGGGACATACAGGAGGCTGGGACCATCACCATTTTTCATTGGGCTTCAGATACTACTCTGCCGCCCCAGGCTACAGCCAAATGTGCGATTAGAGTTGATAACAATCTGAACTGTGTGCACTTCAGGACATCTCCAGCACAGGACCAGAGAATATGAAAATGTCCCTAACTGGCACTCCTGATACCCACTGAATGAGACCTAATTACTCCCATTGTGCACCCACCCAAACCAATGCTAATGTCCTACAGGTCGCTTCATCTGACAAATGTCATTTAAACATCTCGACACGATGCAAAATGAATTAAAATTCAGCCGAACTGGAACTGCCCAAGAAAAAACAAAAAGAAAAGAAAACACCCACAAAAATCTAAATGTGGATCATAAAATCTTAGCGAAAAATGTATTAAGCAATGTCGGGTTCTGTCAGTATTTAAAATCAGATACACAAATAGTCGTGCTAGAACAGTGCTCCAGTTGCTCCCAGGCGAACTGACAATAAACTGCAACCTTGAGTATTATTACACATTATTACATCCTTGGGCGAGAATCTTAAATGTCAGTGGCTGGAAGGAGGTCACGTGTCAAACTATATTTTTTTCCGCGATTGTCTCCTAATTCTGCAGCCAACAGACGTTTGGCTTAATTGAACAAATTATCAGGGGGCAAAATGACAAAAGAATAGCTTTTTGATATATCGCAGGGTGACGTCTGAAGGGGCCAAAACATAACGACACGCAAGTCTCGGTTATTCTGTTTATCAGCTGGGAAGTGGGTTGAAATCTGTCTGGTGAAATTGAGTAGGACCCATCTCTCATTGTCAGACGGTAATTCTCCAGATTGGGAGATTTCTTTGCCAATAAGTCCTTTTACCTGAGCAAAGGCAGTATGTCTTTTTTAAAAAAAAAATTTTGTTCCTATCTGAATAGAGTTCTGCTCGTTTTAAAGTTGGTAACACAAAACCACCCAATGCAATTGTTTTTTGGCATTGGGGTCTTAAGATCGCTTTGGGCGGGCAACATCGTCCGCATGCCCGATACAAGACTCCCAAAACATGCGCTCTACTCGGAACTCCGACAAGGCAAACGAGCCCCAGGTGGGCAGAGGAAACACTTCAAGGACATCCTCAAGGTCTCCTTGAAAAAGTGCAAAATCCCCACCGACACCTGGGAATCCCTGGCACAAGACCGCTCAAAATGGAAGAGAATAATCCGGGAAGGCGCTGAACATCTCGAGTCTCTTCGCCGGGAGCAAGCGGAGATCAAGCACAACAGTGGAAGGAGCGCATGACAACCCAAGCACCCCACCCACCCGTCCCTTCAACCCTGTCCCGTCCCGCCCCACCTGTGACAGAGATTGTAGGTCCCGCATCGGACTCATCGGTTACCTGAGAACTCATTTTTAGTGTGGAAGCATCCCCGACTACGAGGGACTGCCTAAGAAGGTTGCGAAATGTTGGCAGAGGGAAATGCAGAGGCTTTGAATTGGCCTGGGATTGTCAGTGCCGTGTAAAGCCAGGTATACTTTACAAATTCCGAGTGCTCGTATGCAGAATAGAAGTTAAGAGGATGACTTCATTGGTCAGATCCTTTCAATGGCCATGACGAATCAACCCAAAAGATTGCTCACTCTCTTAACTGCATGTGTAAGATGTTAGCAGCCCTGCCTCGGTCACTTGCAGTTAATGGCCCACAGCAGTATGAGAATTGAATGAAATTCAATTGCACTGGTATTACAAATACATTTTTCATGATATTTTCCAAAATGCAGATATTAGGTATCAAAGGACACTGCAATATTCAACATTATTTCGCACCAATGACTGGAAACAGTGCTAGAGGATGCATAAAGCAGAAAGGAGACTCTCACATTCCACCAAACAAAATGTAATATTATTTGTTTGCAAAGGTATTTATGGCCCATTAGTGATAAAGTGATACTGTCTGAAAGTTGTTGCTGGGTTAGGGATGAACGACAAGAGTGCGAAAGTGAAGTTGTACCTCAGCTCCTGGTCTCAGACTGGCTCCTGTGAAATATTTTGTCGTGCAACTGGCAGAACAGAGTTATACGGCTAGCTGCGCATCCACCCAAGTTGCACTGAAGGCAGCCGCAGGTGGTGCGTTCATGGTCGCAAGGGCTCTGTTCCTTAAGGGGGTCTTCTTTTAAATTTAGGACCGCACATGTTCCCCACAAAACATTAAAAACATTCCAAAAGATCCCTGCAGCTTTACACCAGATTAAAGTTGTACCGAAGCTAATGTGAAGCTTAATCGGCATGAGATGGCCTCTGAGTGACGATTCCATATTGCCTGTCTTTAATGCATTCAGGCGTCAGATCAAGATCAGGCACTTGTATCACACTGCCATTGTTGTGCCAACTAATATCCAAAACCGCTTTGTATCAACTTCAGATTACAGGTTGGCTTTGGTCAAGTGCACGACTGATGCAACTGCATGTCCACAAACAAGCAACAATGAATACAAAGCTCAAAAAAGGGAGTGAAGGGTTATGGGGAGCGGGCGGGGAAATGGAGCTGAGCCCAGGATCAGATCAGCCATGATTTTATTAAATGGCGGAGCGGGTTCAAGGGGCCAAATGCCCTACTCCTGCTCCTATTTCTTATGTTCTTAAAATGAACTCTCCTCCAGTTCTGGCCATCTCTTACTTTGTAATTTATAAGATATGAAATGCATTTATTTTCTTACATGCCCGTCATGATTCTATCTTCTTCTTCTTCTTCTTCTTAGGCGGTCCCTCAAATCGAGAATGACTTGCTTCCACGCCAAAAAGGGATGAGTTCAATGAGTTCACAGGTGTTTCAATAAAGGACCTAATATTCCAGGTCCTGAATTGCATATTGAATAGTGGATGATTCTATCCCTCCCTATCTCAGTAGGTTCCTCCAGTCCTAAAACCCTCTGAGATTTCTGCGCTCCTCCAATTCTGGCCTCTTGCGTATTTCTGATTTTCATCGCTCCACCATTGGCGGCCGTGCCTTCAGCTGCCTCGGCTCTAACTTCTGAACTCCCTCCCTAAACCTCTCTGCCTCTCCAGCTCTCTCTTCACATTTAAAATGCTCCTTAAAATGTACCTCTCTGACCAAGCTTTTGGTCACCTGTCTTAATACCTCCTTATGTGGCTTGATGCCTAATTTTGTTTGATAACGCTCTTGTGAAACACCTTGGGACGTTTTAATATGTTAAAGGAGCTATATCAATGCAAGTGATTGTTATTGCTGTTGATTCTGCAGGTAAAGGGTCTAGCAGTGAAAAGAAACATTGGTACGTGATGTCCCAGAATATACGACATCCAAGACCAGAGATGCAAAGATATGGGAACAACCTTCAATGAAATCAAAATAAGGCGGATGCTGGAAATCTGAAATAAAAACAGAAAATGCTGGAAATACTCAGCACGTCAGGCAACATTTGTGGAGAGAGAAACAGAGTTAACGGGCCCAAGTTTCCACACGATAAAAAACGGGCGCCCCTCCGAGCTGGGCGCCCGTTTTTCGCGCCTAAAACAGCGTCGGAAAAAAAACTCGCGATTCTGGAGAGCCCAGCAGCTCCTTGTCTGTTTGGCGCGGCGCCCAGGGGGGGCGGAGCCTACACTCGCGCCGATTTTGTAAGTGGGAGGGGGCGGGTACTATTTAAATTAGTTTTTTTCCTGCCAGCAACGCTGCGCGTGCGCGTTGGAGCGTTCGCGCACGCGCAGTGCGAAGGAAACATTGGCACTCGGCCATTTTTGTAGTTCTTTGTGGCTGTTTAATTTTTGAACATTTTTTAATAAAAGCACATTGCCATCAGCACATCAGCACTGAGGCTTCCTGCAGCCTTCTCACTGTCTCCTTCCCGCCCGCCGTCTGGAATGGCTTCCTGCCCCCCCCCCCCCCCCGCTGCGGTCGTGCCCGCCCGCCGTCGGGAACATCTTCCTACCCCCCCCCCCTCCTGCGGTCGTGCCCGCCCGGCGTCGGGAACGAACGAACGAACTTGTGAGGCTGGCTGAAGCACTTTCACACAGGTAGGAAGATGGTTTATTTAATCTTTTCTTGGCTTATAAATGTTTATTCAGGTTGGATTTATTTGTATAATGTTTGTAGAAGTATAAATAAGGATTTATTGTAGAATTTAATGACTTCCCTTCCCCCCCCCCCCCACCCCATCTCGTCTGGACGCCTAATTTGTAACCTGCGCCTGATTTTTTAATGTGTAGAACAGGTTTTTTCAGTTCGACAAAAGTATTCACTTGCTCCATTCTAAGTTAGTTTGGAGTACATTTTCACTGTGGAAACTTTCAAATCAGGCGTCAGTGGCCGGACACGCCCCCTTTTGAAGAAAAAATTCTGTTCCAAAGTAGAACTGTTCTACCTGACTAGAACTGCAGAAAAAAAAATGTGGAGAATTGCGATTTCTAAGATAGTCCGTTCTCCACCAGTTGCTCCTAAAAATCAGGCGCAAATCATGTGGAAACTTGGGCCCAACGTTTCAGCTTAATGACCTTTCACCAGTTCAGGGGACCCCATCAAGGTAACTCACTGAAAAGAAAAACATTTTAAATTGTTTACTAACCTTTTTTTTCAGCTCTTCATACCTACCGTCGGGGTCAGAGCATACTCCTCGCAGCCGTCCATCCCTGTCCTGACGCCAACTCCCGCCTGCACCAATCTGGCATCTCGGTGGACGGGAGTTCACTTATGCCACTCGGCCGTCCGCTGACATCACCGGGCAGTTCCCAGCGGTTCTCCCCTCCCGCCCGCTCCAGACCAGATCGAAACTGACATTGGGCACAACTCGAGGAGGAATGTCAGCGGCAGTCGGCGGCAGTCAGCGGCAGTGGGCGGTAAGGCCATCAATTTCGGCCCCCATGACTTTATTTATTCATTGGCATTTGATTCCTGAGTACACAGAAATCAGTGATTGATTTCACATTTCTGAAACAGATTCGAAACTGACAGGGGGATCATTATAATTTGATACAGCTAGGTTAACCTCTTACTACTTAATTGAGATCCTAGAGATTTGGAAAAAAAACCACATTGACATTAATAGATTAGCAAGGGTCAATCTATCATTGAATGTAGCAATCAACAAAAAAACAACACCGCAGTTTTATGACTCCCTAGGCTGAATTTCTTTTTCATACTTCATCCTACTTAAATTACAACATCTATATCCATCGAATGTATTAACAATATTATACCTGTGTACACTTCCTATCAACTTTTACCAATGTGACTTCCTATGTCCGTATTTATCATGGGAGCTGCCTATGTAAACATGTCACATTGTAGTTACACTTTCCCACCAGTGATGGCAATGCCAGAGAGTATAATTACTGACCAACAGTTTCCATTATAATTGTGGAAGTAGGAGCTTTGACTGAAGGAAAAATGATCTGACATCAAACAAAAACATGTCCCTCTATGAAAGAAAGATTTGCATTTCTATAGCGCCTTTCACAATTACCAGACTACTCAAAGCGCTTAACAGCCAACGAAGTACTTTTTGGAGTGTAGTCACTGTTGTAATGTGGGAAATGCGGCAGCCAATTTGCACACAGCAAGCTCCCACAAACAATAACCAAATAGTTTTAATGTTGATTGAGAGATAAATATTGGCCAGTGCAACGGGGATAACTCCTCTCCTCTATGGTTAAAATGCAGATGTCACCAAATTAGGTAGGTTTGCTGATTAATGAAAGTTAATGTTGACAAGTAAGTGATGAACAATTGTTGTCATTTACTATAACTGTTTTAATTGACGTCCATTTTTATTACGTCTCTGTAAAGCACTTTGGAATGCTTTTCTCCATTAAGGGCACTATTCAAATGAAAGTTGTTGCTGTTTAAATGAAGGCTGCTGTGACAAAAGAGCAAGACATTTGATGAAGCTATTTGGACTGTACTGGGGCGGATTTGGAAATGTCCCTATAACCTCGGCTAGTGAGCTCTGTTTGCTCAGCATGACATGTGGAACAGAGAAGGCTAAGAGGAGATTTGATAGAGGGGTTTAAAATCATGAAGGGTTTCGATAGCGTAAATGAGGATAAACTGTTTCCAATGGCCGAAGCAACGAGTGGTCAGGATTTGTAATGCACCGCCTGATAGGGTTGGGGATACAGATTCAATAGTAGCCTTCAATGGGGAATGGGATAAATATTTGAAGGAGAAAAAAATGGCAAGGATATGGGGAAAGAGCGGGGGGAGTGGGACTGACGGGATTGCCCTTCGAAAGATCCGGCGCAGACTCGATGGGCCGAATGGCCTCCTTCTGTGCTATACTATTCTGTGATTCTAGGTACTTCCCAATCATGCAATAAAAGTTGTAGCAAAACTATCAGCGGTTAGACTGATGCAAGACATTCCATACAAGGATTAAAAGGGATATGTTGAGTGCAGAAAATGGCCTTGTGTGTTAAAATGAATTGCATGTGAACTGCTTTCTCCTCCCACGTCCTCAAGTGAGGTGAACATTCCTTTAAATGAATATTTATCTTGAGATGATGCTCTGGTACAGTTTCCTTTGTATATACAATTTTCAAGGACAGATAGGAGGCATCTGTCAGCAGGAAATAAAAACTGTAGGATGAAGACTGCCTGCTACCAGAAGCCTGGCTCTGATTCGGAGAGAAAAAAAAAGCCCCCTGAGCTCCACAGACCTCTCCTGTGAGGAAAATGAAGTGTGTTTCACTGTAAAGTGTCACTTCAAGAGTGAGGAGCAGGCCACCTCCTCAGATTGGATGTGCTCTCGTTCTTGCCCTTGCTCCAGCTGTGTGATGTGTAAAGTCGAACAACGGTGTCTGGGTAAAAGAATATCTCTATCAATAGTGCCTGCACTGTAGAGTCAGTTTGTTCCCTTATGGACTGGTCTCTCCGGGTTTATAAAACATCTGCATTGATCTCAAAAGGTCAATAGTATTTCTATGCCTTTTCTGTAACTGCAGTCAGGAGACGAGTGCCTTTTGGGAGTTTTATCTTGTTTATTCTTTATCAGTCATGAAGTAGCCATATATTAACAAACATGTGGTTTGATGGAAATAAAGCTATTGTGGCTTATTGTTACTTATTCGGTTGCATCACATTTTTCTCATATTCTATGGGGGAGAAATTTGGTTGGATAGCACCCCTTGCGGGGGGGGGGGGGGAGTGGGATACAGGGGTACTAAAGGGTTTGCAGTCGCGACCGCCGGCATTAATGCCGCTGGGCAAATTCAGTGTGCCGCTAACAGCGACGCTGAGGAGTATCGTCCGGGAGTGTTGCACCAGTGTGCAACGCCCCTGGTATCGACACGGAAGCAAAATTTGGTTTGCGCTGCACTCGTAGCGCCCCCTAGTGACCCCGCTAGAGAAAGCTGCCGTGCAAAGCTGTCCCAGGGCTCTAAAGGAAGGAATGTCTGCATGAGGTAAGTGTCATTGATATTTCTTTTTTGCGGTTTATCTTTATTTGGGGGTGAGTAATGTATAGGGAATATTTTTTGTGTTTTTTGTTCCGATTTTTTGTTTTTGCAGGGAGGCCTCTCCGAGCGCGCTGCGAAGCCAGCACTTTAGCACGGGATATTCAGTTGCTCACCCGGCCTAGCGCCCTAAGAGAAGTGTGGAACACTTCCCTTAGTGCTCCATTCCACAGGACGCAAAAACTGAATTTTGTTCTTCCCGTCGCTAAAAATATTCTGGCACTAAATTTAGTGGCTGCCCAACATTAGCGCCTCAGGAACCCTGCAACAGAATTTCTAGCCTTAAATCGTTCATTAGTTTCACCCTCTTTTAGCTTTATGTATTTAATCTGCATTCTTTCCTCTTCACAGTCTTTAGTCAGGCGTTGGTTGGACTCTGGTCAAGAGGATGAGGCTATGTATATATGAGTCTTTGATAATGCGACTCTGTGGCAGTGATGGTGAAGGATGACCTGAGGTGAAGCCGCAATTGATTTTGCTTTGTACCAGCTAGACATCTTGCCTCTTTTAACTCCTGCTTCCAGTGATGAAGCCAAGATTGGCGGTGAAGCATTTACAGGCAATCCCAAATGCAGCTGTCAGATGAGACTAGAATTCAAACTGGGAAACTGCATCTCGCAACGAAGTGTACTAACGTGTTGCACTCAGGAGCTGTCTGGCAGATTAATTTATTTATCTGATAATGTCAAGGCTTATCCCCTGTCATCTCACTTTTATTATTTTCTTGTCACAGCGGCCAAGGTGCAAGTGCTCACAGATTTGTCCAAATGGACAGTGTCATCGCAAATATCACAACTGCAATAGCAGCCAAGGCAAAAGTAATTTAAATATTTTGTAGAACAATCATTACATGATATCTCTGGGGTAAATATCGTATTGGAGGGAAGCCCTGTTCTGTCACTTTATGCCTATTGTCACTCTTCTGACTGACAAACTGATAGCACCGGTAACAAATATATTTCCAAACAGTTCTAACACATTGAAATTGTAGTTGTCGATGAGCTGTTTTTTTTTATTCGTTCCTGGGATGTGGGCGTCACTGGCAAGGCCGGCATTTATTGCCCATCCCTAATTTCCCTTGAGAAGGTGGTGGTGAGCCGCCTTCTTGAACCACTGCAGTCCGTGTGGTGAAGGTACTCCCACAATGCTGTTAGGGAGGGAGTTCCAGGATTTGAGCAAAGTGCAGTCATAAGGTAAAATCATACAGCTGCTGCCTGGATTAACGGCGTAAGTCCCTATTTTGCCGCCGGCCACCCTTTCAAGGACCTTTTTGTTGAAAACCCCACCCAGAGTACCGTCAGGTATCTCGCCGGCCACCGGCGGTTCTTTGGGCGGCCCTTGGCCTTCAACAATTTTGGCCCCATGATATTCAGCAAAAACCCCAACTGTACCATACACCAGGATAAAAAGCCACAGTAAAACTCAATGTTGTGCAGTATAAGAATGCTTGATAATATTCAGAGATTCACCACAGGTGACAAATCACAGTAATACACCATACTGCCCAAAAAATGGCTAAGGAAGAAAATGCTAAAAAATATGCAGTAGCACGCTCACAGTTCTGTCCTCTTGTCCTGTCAACTGGTTCTGTGGGGCAATTCAGTAATTTTGAACTGCATTATATCCCCTTAGGTCTGCTCACTTGGAAGCACTTTTGTCTCCGAGTCAGAAGCCCCATTCCAAAAGAAAAAGAAAAAAAGACTTGCATTTATATAGCGCCTTTCACTACCACCAGACGTCTCAAAGCGCTTTCCAGCCAATTAAGTACTTTTGGAGTGTAGTCACTGTTGTAATGTGGGAAACGCGGAATAAATATTGGCCAGGATATCGGGGATAACTCCCCTGCTCTACTTTGAAAGAGTGCCCTGGGATCTTCTACGTTCAACCGAGAGCGCAGACGGGGCCTCGGTTTAATGTCTCATCTGATAGACGGCACCTCCGACAGTGCAGCACTCCCTCAGCACTGCACTGGAGTATCAGCCTAGATTTATTAGCTCGTCCTTGGAGTGGGACTTGAAGCCACAGCCTTCTGACTCAGAGGCGAATGCTCTACCCACTGAGCCACAGCTGACACTATCGACAATATCATGGATGTCTACAGCACTGAAAGAGGCCATTCAGCCCATCATGCCTGTGCTGGCTCTTTGCTAAAAAAATCCAAAACTAATCTCACTGCTCTGCTCTCTCCCCAGGACCCTGTTATCTTCCTCTGCTTATCTGTTATTCAACTTACAGGGTATGGTAGCACAGTGGTTATATTACTGGACTAGTAATTAATGATCTGGCGACATGAGTTCAAATCCCACCACAGGAAATTTATATTCAGTTAATTAAATAAATCTGGGATTAAAAAGCCAGTGTCAGCAATGGTGACCATGAAACTACCGGATTGTTGTAAAAACCCATCTGGTTCACTAATTTCCTTTTGGGAAGGAAATCTCCTGTCCGTACCCTGGCCTATGTGTGACACCCACCAATTTCTGAAGGGCAATAAATAAGAAATAGGAGCAAGAGTGGCCTGCTCTGCCATCCAATGAGATCATGGCTGATCTTCTACCTCAAATCCACTATCCCCGTATCCTTTGATTCCATTAATATCCAAAAATCTATCGATCTCTGTTTTGAATATACTCAACGACGGAGCCTCCACAGCACTCTGCGGTAGAGAATTCCAAAGATTCATCACCTCTGAGTGAAGAAATTTCTCCTAAATGGCCGACCCTGTGATATCTTCACAGAGCACAGCCCACACAGCTCCGAACATGGCAGGCAGCTCTCTCGGAAGCCTCCAGAATCTGCCTGGTTCTGTTAATTATTAACTCTGCAGTTGCAGTACACAATACGTCCACATCCACAGTGTGGAGCTACAAACATTACAAGCTTACAGACATTACACTTCTCCCTCCTTAATGAAGAAGTTATTATAACAAACATCATACATAACTTTCATGTTTATACATAACACAGGATAGAATTTTTTTTTTCCATATTTACAAATTTAACTTTACCACTTGTTTTCTGTTTCTTGAACAGAACCTTCCAAACATGGTGTTGAATCGAAACTCATTCGAGGCTCATCCTGAGGAACGTTTTCCTCCAAGGGATACCCGTGATTTTCATTTGAACTCTCTCTAACTTCAGGCTCTTTGTTTTCCTGACTCGGACTCAGACTTTCATTCTGATTCTCTCCTGGATTTGTTTCCAGTACACTGGATTTAGGATTTGCTACTGATGTATCAAAACAATCTGACGAGTCAGAAATAACTGAATCATTCCCACCTTCAACTCCTTCCATGTCTGTAGGTAAAATATGATCAATATGAACAAACCTAACTTGTCCATTATCAAACACCTTTACCAAATATGTGCGAGGACCACCTATCTTCACCACTCTTCCTAGTAACCACTTTACCTATTTATGGTGATGGTTCTTCACTCTCACCTTCTGGTTTAATTTCACACTACTCTCTTTTACTCTACCTCTATCAAGATTCTCTTTCTGTCTTAATTGTGTCTCTTCTACGGACTGTGCCAAATTTGGCTTTAACAACGAGAATCTGGTTCGTAGCTGTTGTTTGAGAAACAACTCTGCTGGTGTTCTACCAATAGTTGTATGAGGAATATTTCGATATGTAACCAAAAAATTAGCCAATTGTGATCCAATGATAACTGTCGTTTCCTTGGATTTGGATCTGACATTTGTTTTATGAGGGCACGTTTTACAATTTGTACAGTGCGCTCTGCTGCACCATTCAAAGCAGGATGGTATGGTGGAACCTTGGTATGTTTCACACCATTTTTGCTCGTGAATTGTGCAACTTCTTCTGAATGAAATTCTAGTCCATTATCCAAAACAATTTCTTCAGGGAGGCCAAATGAAGAAAATAATTTTTGTAAAATGTCCAATGTTTTACTTGTTATTTTCCATATTGGAAACACCTCAAACAACTTTGAATGGCTATCAATCACAATGAACAATTGTTGTCCTTCTAACTCAGCAAAATCAATATGTAGTCTTTGCCACACCCTGGGAGGCCATTTCCATGGCTGTAATGGTATTGGTGGTGGTTGCTTGCTTACCGATTGACATGTTGTACACTGACTCACGATGTACTCTATTTCTTTATCAAGACCGGGCCACCATAAATAACTGTGTGCAAAATTCTTGGTCAAGCATATTCCCAGGTGCTGGTCATGGAGGTCTCCTAATAATTTGGACCTGAATTTATTTGGTATAACCACTCTTGCGCCCCACTTGATACAATCTTTATCGACTGATAATTCATTCCTACGAATGAAGAATGGATGTGTATCTTCATCTGTTACCTGGTTTGGCCATCCATTTGCAATATACTCATATACCTTTGACATCACTGGGTCACGTTTGGTTGCTCCATCATTCTCTTCAGCTGTGACTGACAGTTCATCAATGTATGAAAAATAAAACACTTCTTCCCTATTGGGTGTAACTTGTGATGGGGAAGGCAATCTAGACATTGCATCAGCATTACTGTGATCAGCTGATCGTCTGTATTCAATATCATATGTATATGCTGACAAAATCATAGCCCATCTCTGCATTCGGGCTGCAGCTAATGTTGGAACTGGGGACTTTGGATGGAGGATTGCTGTTAGGGGCTTATGGTCCGTAACGATGGTAAACGTACGACCATACAAGTATTTGTGAAACTGCTTGACCGCAAAAATTAATGCCAAAGTTTCCCTTTCAATTTGTGCATAATTACTCTCACTGGCACTGAGAGTGCGTGAAGCAAAAGCAATTGGTCTTTCCTCCCCACTACGTGATACATGAGAGATCACTGCCCCAACTCCATATGGAAAGGCATCACATGCAAGCTTAATCTCGTTAGATATGTCATAGTGAACTAACAATTTGCTTTAACACTCCTTGAATGCTGTATCGCATTCTTTTGACCACTTCCAATGGATTTTTTTTTCCAAAGTTCATTCAGTGGATGTAATACTGTAGCTAAATTTGGTAGGAACTTCCCATAATAGTTCAAAAGACCCAAGAATGAACGAAGTTCAGTGACATTCCTGGGAGTGGGTGCATTTCTAATTGCATCCAATTTTTCCATGGTTGGATGTAAACCATCTTTGTCTACTCTGAACCCTAAGTACTCCATTGAGTTTTTAAATAACTCATACTTACGAGCAGACACTCGTACTCTATGCTTCTCTAGCCATTTGAGGACTTCATTCAATATGTTATTATGAATTTCCTATCTGGTGCTGAAATTAGTATGTCATTCAAATAACATACCAACCCTTCAATACCTTGCAAAATCTGATTCATCACCCCTTGGAATATGGCAGGGGCGGAAGACACTCCAAATGGTAGCCTATTAAATTGATATAGGCCTAGATGAGTATTTATAGTGAAACATGCCTTGGACTCCTCATCTAGTTCAAGCTGTAAGTAGGCATTCGTAAGATCCAGTTTTGAGAAGATCTGACCACCTGTCAAGTGTTGTGAACAAATCTTCTATATTCGGCAATGTATTGGGGACATTACCCTCTAGAACCTGGTTTACGGTTACTTTATAATCACCACACAATCTTACCTTACCATTGGACTTAGGTACAACAACAATGGGTGTAGCCCAATTACATTGATCTATCTTACAAATAATGTTCTCAGTCTCTAGTCTTTTGAGTTCTTGCTCAACTTTCTCCTTGAGTGCATATGGTACGGAACGTGGCTTGTAGTAAACCGATCTAGCGTCCTTCTGTACCCTGACATTCGCCTTGAAGCCTTGGATCGGACTGCCCAATTCGCAGAACACCTTTGGATACTTCTTGATAAGCTCATCCGTGATGAAAATCTCGCTTCAACACAAAAAATCTTACTCCAATCCAGCTTCAGCAAGCTCAACCAATTTCTTCCTCGTAAGGTAGACTTGTCTCCTTTCACTACTATTAGAGGCAAGTTCTGAAATTGATCTTTATATTTCACCAGTATGGTGATACGACCTACCACAGGAATTTTCTCTCCTAAGTAGCCTCGCAGCTCTATCTTGGATTGCTCCAGTTGAAAATCACGCAATTTGTCGCGATATGATGACTCTGGTACTGCACTCACGGATGCACCCATGTCGATTTAGATTGGTATCTTGAATCTCGCAACATCTATGTGGATTTTGATGCTTTCCGAATCGCTGTCCATTAACCTCATGCTCCTGATGTGTAACTCTACTATCTCCTCGTCCTGTTGTTGTTCTTCCATGCTATGTAGTCTCTTGGAATTTCTACTCATAGCTTTGAATGCTGGACTCATAGATTTGGAAGCTGGTTTACCCTTCAGTCAGCATGCCTTCGTAAGATGCCCAGTCTTCCTGCAGAAGTAAAACTCTGCCTTCACATATGGACAACTTTGAGCAATGTGTTGTCCCAGGCACCTATAGCACGACTTCGACGTTCTGTTAGAATTTCCAGCTTCTGAGACTTTGGGCGCCCACCGTCTTTTACTTTGAACCTGCAGGTGATTTACCTCGGTTGACTGACAACCGTAATCATTATTTAATTCTTGGAAATATTGTTCGGCCATGCCCATCAACCCCGCTGCCTGACAAGCAATCTCAAAAGTCAAGTCATCCAACGTCAATAACTTCCTTCTGATCGCATCATTTTTCACCCCACAAACAAAACGATCCCGTAATGCTTGGTTTTGAAAGTTTCCAAAATGACAGTGCATTGATAGCTTTTTTAATGCTACGATGTAATCACTGATACTTCCATCAGCCTTTTGATTCCAAATCCCAAAATGATAGCTTTCAGCAATTTCTAATGGTTTGAGGTTGTAGTGCTGCTCCAGCTTCGTTAAAATCTCTTTAAGCATTGTGTCCTTTGGCTCGTCAGGCACAAGCAGATTTACAAGGGTTTCGTACAATGCAGGACCCGCCTCCAATAAGAAGATCGCTCTTACGTTCCAACACAGCCTGGTTCTGGACTGCATTGTCTGGAACTTCGATTATGTTATTTGCAGTGAAATACATTTCTAGCCGATCCACATACGCTTTAAAACGTTCCCGGTCGTGTCTATATTCCCCCAAATGTCCGATTACACCTGCCATTTTAAACTCTAGCTGTTCACACCATGTGCTGTATTTTACCTTGGATTTTTGTAGCTTTTTCTAAAGACAGAATCTTCCAAAGTCTCTCTGTCGGCTGGCTGAATCCTTCACCAACAAAATTTAAGCTTTAAATCATCCGAAAAATCCCATCTCATCGCCAAATGTGATATCTTCACAGAACACAGCACACACAGCTCCGAACATGGCAGGCAGCTCTCTCGGAAGCCTCCGGAATCTGTCTGGTTCTGTTTATTATTAACTCTGCAGTTGCAGTACACAATACGTCCACATCCACAGTATGGAGCTACAAACGTTACAAGCTTACAGACATTACAGACCCCTTATTCTGAGACTGTGACGCCTGGTTCCAGACTCCCCAGCCAGGGGAAGCATCTACCCTGTCAAGCTCCTTAAAAATGTTGTATGTTTCAATGAGATCACTTCTTATTCTTCTCAACTTTAGAGAATATCGGCTTAGTCTACTCAATCGCTCCTCTTCGGACAATACACCCATCCCAGGAATCAGTCTGGTGAACCTTCGTTGACAAGTATATCCTTCCTTAGGTAAGGAAACCAAAACCATACACAATACTCCACGTGTAGTCTCACTAGGGCCCTATATAACTGCAGTAAGACAATAATGCTAACCTTGCCAGCAATAATGTGAATGAATATTTTTTTAAAGTCCTTGAAAAGCTCTAAGGATTGTGGCCTCAACCACTTGATGCGGCCAATCCATCCATGCTCCACCAATTCTATAAAAGGAAATTCTCCTCTCCTTGTTTCTCTCTCACTGGCATTTCATTGGCAGTGATTTGCATTTCAGGATTGTGGATTTGTTATGGTTTTTGTTTCTGCATTACACAACATCAAGTGTGAGTGAATTGTAGGGTTGATGCACAACTGGTGCATTTTGTTGTTAAGATTTTGAATTTGGCACTTACAGGCCGCCACAGTTATTTCACTAAACATTTTGCTGAGTTGCAGCCTGATTGAAATGTCTTTCCATTTCTGGAACTGATATATGTGGAAATTGTTATTTAAAGCTAAAATTTAAAAAACAAATGAGTCTGAAGCATCTTAGTTATCAAGTTAGGCTAAAAGAGTTGGGACTCTTTACCTTAGAGCAGCGTAGACTTAGGGGGGATATAATCGAGCTTTATAAGATAATGAAGGGAATAGACAGCGTTCCAGCTGACAGTTTATTTCAATTAAATAGGTTAGGCAGGACCAGGGGTCACAAATTTAAGTTGTATAGGACTAGGTTTAGGTTAGATGTCAGGAGGTGGTTCTTTTCCCAGAGAATAGTAAACCTCAGGAACAAGCCGCCATTTTGTGTGGATTTATTTCTGGCTGTGGCAGAGATCACCTCTTACAGAAGGTAGGTACTGCAGGGAATTCAAGGCCTGAGTGATCTCCTGGACTAGTTTCGATCACCTAGATGTGTCGTAGAGGAATCTCCCAGATTTTTTTCCCCCAAATTGGCCTGGGTTTTTTAATCTGTTTTTTTTGTCTCCCGGAGATCACATGGTTTTGGGTGGGGTGGAGTGTATATGTTGTGATACACAAGGTATCGCAATTGTGTGGGACCGGCTCGATGGACCAAATGGTCTTTACCTGTCCGTCATTGTTCGTATGTTCATAAACAGAAACAGTCTAGTCTCAAAGGTTGTTCGAAATGGAATTTATGTTTGTGTCGAAGAAAGACTTTTTAATGATACATGTTCCATTAGCTCACAAAAGGTAACTAATTTTAAAGAGACTGTATAAATAGAGGTGGTGCGGGGTGGGGGGGTGGAGGCGACCAAGCAGCTTTAAAGAAATGAGCTGATAGGATCTTTGTTGGCTGGTGATTGTGCTGGAAGAAGAAAATAAGTGCTGGGTACTTGGGTTAACAGCCGAGCAGACAAGGAGGGGACTGAAGCTTCTGACCCACTCAGTCCAGGTACAAAACACCTGCTGCTTCCATTTGCTCCAAATCTCCTTTCAGTTCCTACTTTCACAACAATTGGCTTCAAACAGTCTCCAGCACAGATGATCAGCTTTTAGCAGGTGTCTCACTATTGTTAATAATGCTGCCAGCCATACAGCTTTAATGTTGTTTCTCCCGATTGCTAGCAGTTCGTCCATTGTCCAAAACCGCATCTTTGTCTCTTTGCTTGAGACACGGAGAAAGAAAGATCTTGCTTTTATATAGCGCCTTTCACGGCCTCAGGATGGCCCTTTGTGCTTTACAGCCAATGAAGTACGTTTTACATAAGAAATAGGAGCAGGAGTAGACCATTTGACCCCTTGAGCCTGCTCTGCCATTCTATATCATGGCTGATCTGATCTTGGCCTCAACTCCACTTCCCCACCCTCTTCCCAAAACCTTAACTCTCTTATCATTCAAAAATCTGTCTGTCTGTACCTTAAATATATTCAATGACCCAGTCTCCACAGCTCTCAGGGGTAGAGAATTCCAATGATTCACGACCCTCTGAGAGAAGAAATTCCTCTTCTTCTCTTTTTTAAATGGACGACCCCTTATTCTGAAACTATGACCCTAATTCTACATTCCCCCACGAGGGGAACCATCCTCTCAGCATCTATCCTGTCAAGCCCCCTCAGAATCTTAGATGTTTCAATAAGATCACCTCTCATTCTTCTAAACTCTTTTGAAGTGAAGCCGCTGTTGTAACATAATCACACGGTGGGGGAGGGGTACTGGCAGTCTTCAAGGTCACTCACCAAAGTGATCCTTCTTTATACATGAGAGTGGACAGAGAGTATCATTGGGTTATTCCATCATCATCATATGCAGTCCCTCGGAATCGAGGAAGACTTGCTTTCACTCCTGTAGTGAGTTCTTTGGTGGTTGAACAGTCCAATACGAGAGCCACAGACCCTGTCACAGGTGGGACAGATAGTCGTTGAGGGAAGGGGTGGGTGGGACTGGTTTGCCGCACGCTCTTTCCGCTGCCTGCGCTGATTTCTGCATGTTCTCGACGTTGGGACTCGAGGTGCTCAGCGCCATGTCGGATGCACTTCCTCCACTTAGGGCGGTCTTGGGCCAGGGACTCCCAGCTATCAGTGGGGATGTCGCACTTTATCAGGGAGGCTTTGAGGGTGTCCTTGTAGCGTTTCCGCTGCCCACCTTTGGCTCATTTGCTGTGAAGGAGCTCCGAGTAGAGCACTTGCTTTGGGAGTCTCGTGTCTGGCATACAAACTATGTGGCCTGCCCAGCGGAGCTGATCGAGTGTGGTCAGTGCTTCAATGCTGGGGATGTTAGCCTGGATGAGGACGCTGATGTTGGTGCGCCTGTCCTCCCAGGGGATTTGTAGGATTTACGGAGACATCGTTGGTGATATTTCTCCAGCAACTTGAGATGTCTGCTGTACATGGTCCATGTCTCTGAGCCATACAGGAGGGCAGGTGTTACTACAGCCCTGTAGACCATGAGCATGGTGGCAGTTTTGAAGGCCTGGTCTTCAAACACTCTTTTCCTCAGGCGGCCGAAGGCTACACTGGCAAACTGGAGGCAGTGTTGGATCTCGTTGTCGATGCCTGCTCTTGTTGATAGTAGGCTCCCGAGATAGGGGAAGTGGTCCAGGGTGTCCAGGGCCGCGCCGTGGATCTTGATGACTGGGGGGCAGTGCTGTGCGGTGAGGACAGGCGGGTGGAGGACCTTTGTCTTATGGATGTTTAGTGTAAGGCCCATGCTTTCGTACGCCTCAGTAAATACGTTGACTATGTCCTGGAGTGCAGCCTCAGTATGTGCGCAGTTGCAGGTGTTGTCTGCATACTGTAGATCGCGGCATGCTCTCCTCCCTCCAGATGAGAGAGATGAGGTTGTGTATTCGCGCCAACAGTGCCTCTCCACCATACTACAATGCCTCAGCAGGGATTCCGTCCGCACCCGCAGCTTTGTTGTTTTTAAGCTGCCTTATGGCTTTTTCTACCTCATGCAGTGTAGGGGTCTCACTGAGGTGGTGGCGGGCAGCATGCTGTGGGATGGAGTCGAGAACACTCGAGTCAAAGGCAGAGTCTCGTTTGAGGAGGTCTTCGAAGTGCTCCTTCCAGTGGGCCCTGACTGCCTCGGTGTCCTTGATGAGTGTTTCCTCGTTCTTGGTCAGCAGTGGGGTGTGGCCTTGGGTAGTTGGCCCTTGGGTGGCCTTTACTGCAATGAAGAATCCTCATACATCATGGTTGTTGGCCAGCTGCTGTACCTCCTGTGCTTTCTCCATCCACCACCTGTTCTTTAGGTCCCGGCTTTTTTGTTGGACCTCAGCCTTGAACCGTCTGTAATGCTGCTTTGCTGCTCCCGCATTGGGTTGTTGTTTAAGGCTCAGAAATGCCTTGCGCTTCTGATCTATTAGCTCTTGGATCTCCTGATCATTCTCATCAAACCAGTCTTGGTGTTTCCTGGTTGAGGAACCGAGCGTCTCTTTGCGGACACTGGTTATGGAGGCCTGGAGGGCAGACCAAGCCCTGTGGGCATTCTGCATCTCGGGGTCATCAAGGCATGCCAGGTTAGCTGTGAGGCACTGGCTGTATAGGGCTCTCTTAGCTGGGTCCTTAAGTGCCCTGGCATTGACTTTTTTGCGGCACTGCTTCTGTTGCCCCCTCCGCTTTGGGGCTATGTTGATGTTGATGATGGATCGGATTAGGCAGTGGTCCGTCCAGCAGTCGTCGGCTCCTGTAATGGTACGGGTGATATGCACATCCTTGCGATCCCTGGCTTGGACAATGACATAGTCGAGCAGTGTTTGGAGCGAGGGTGTTGCCATGGTGCCTTGTATTTGTCCATCTGGCGGAACAAGGTGTTGGTGATGAAAAGTTCATGTTCTAGACATCTTGTCAGGAGTAGGGTACCACTGGAGTTGGCTTTGTCTACCCCCTCACAACGCAAGGTATTGCAAGTCAAGCCTGATTCTGCCTCATACAATGTCTACACATCCTCATATTTCCCACTAGAGGTCACTAGATAGCAATCAGATGTCAATGGATTGTTCTCCTGATCACTGAGGTCAATTATCATGATCAACCCCTGGAAAGATTGAGGTGAGGCAACTCAGCCCCGACAAGGGCTTGAACCCTGATCTGTCTGCTTCAGTATTTACACAGGGGGCATTGGAGTTCCTTGCTGGCTGTGCATTAACAGCTTTCAAGCTTAGAGCCAATCGAATATTCTGATGATCAAGGCTGACAATTATCATGCTGTTTGGTACTTTTCTGAACTCCCATGAATATAAATAATACGTTGGCTAAAATCAATAAAATTTCCTACAAATTACTGCCAGTCTGGTTCAGTGGAGAAAAAAAGGAGTCAGGCTGATTAAATGTGATTGTATTATTGTGCTGATTGCGTTTATTAAACCCGGCAGCAAATGCAAACAGAAATGATATTTCCCCCTAAACCACTGAATAAGTCAGATTTATTCAAATATACGAGACTGATGATCACAGATGCAAAACTATTAATATCTTAATAGGTTACTCCTCTCCTTAACCCATAAAATGTAGTAATTTGGCTTGAAAGAAATATCATTGGTCAAATAAAATATCAACGAATGAATTTGCCCATCACCCAATCATTTGGCACGTAATTGAATTTGCATATTTGTTCTAGTCTGTGATGTAGGACTACAATTAATTATTTATTTCAAGTAACAATGTGGCATTCATCAGCTTTCCGATCCCACTAACTGCTAATTATTTTTTTCAACATTTATTTCACAAAACATTTATCGTTTTCCTTGAGGGGGAGAAAAACACACACACACATCCAACTTTGTTACTCTTACACAACAGACAGCTTTGAGTACCTCATCAATAGCTATGGGGGGAGAAAAGAGATATTTAATATTATCGCAGATGATCTGGGTAGGCATTAATGACTGTAACACATTCCAGGAAGACTGGAAACCCGCAATCTATCTTTTTCCCTTTTCTTTTTTATAGTCCAGAACCCTAAGTTATTTATATGGTTTCATTTCCCACGATTTGATAAGGTACTGTGGGCTAGAAATTCGGGTGTTTAGCGCCATCATTAACGCCAGCGAGGGGTGCTAAGGGGCCGCTAAACACCTACCGCCCGGGCGCCGTGCTGTCAGTGAAGGTTTAGCGGTGGCACTGACAGATTGCGCAACACTCGCAAGCGCCGCCCACTCGGTGACATCACCAAGTGTGCAATGCCCCTGCGGCTCCGCGTTTGCTAAATTAACTGCGGTAGCGCCTGGCGCTGAGACCAGCGGGGGAAAACAGATGGTCCAGCGACGATCCCAGGGCGATATCGCCCGGAGTACAAGGTAAGTGCTGAAATTTCAGCTGTTAAACTAATTTGTTGCATTAGTGGGGAAGTGTGAGTGAAGTTTATTAAAATTTTCACCAGGTTTTGTTTTTTCATCTTCGGCATCCTAGCACCAAAAAACTGAGTAGGCCTACGCTATCGCTCCGTTAGTGCTCGAAGAGGAGTGTGCAACTCTTCTCTTAGCGCTCCACTCTCCTCTTGGGGCGATACAACTGAATATCGCACTTTGAGGCAGTAGACATCGCCCGGCGCTAAAGGTAACGCCCCGGTGCTGTCACCGCCACAAAGCAGGCGATTTCTAGATGTCTGTAATCATGGCAGAACATATTAAGTCGGTTTGTTGCTTCTATAATTGATAATATCTTTACTACTGAGTACTGAAACATACTGCCTTGTAGAATATCCAAAGAGGAAGATAGTGAATTTCGGTGTGATAAATGGATTCTATATGAAAAAATCCATTCATTTTTTTTTTCCTCGATCTGTGGACTTATACATTACGCTGCCAGGTATTGGGTCTCCAGAGACACATTGCATAATTAAGCGATCGCTAGTTTCTTCTGCGATTGTATTCTCCACTGCAGCTTTGTGCATGTGGGCATTTTTCCGTCACATAAAATCTTTAAAAATTAGCAGTCTGAAAAATTACAATTGTTTGCTGTGAATGAGGAAAGAGTCAAGGCAATGAGTCCATAAAACTGATTGTGTTCTTTTTAAAAAAAATCAAATTAAATTAAAATTTGCAGTATTTGTTCATTCCCATCATCTGTAGGTCAACCATGAGGTTAATGGCTTTTTCTCAGATGGGTAACCAAATAGTGAACAAATTAAAGCAGTATTGCACATTGTTTTTAAAATCACTACTCTTGGCACCGATTCTTTTTCATTTACCAGTCTAAGTTGTGTTGAGTTTCTATAGCATATTGTCATATATCCCTATTACCCTTATAAGAACATAAGAATTCGAGCAGGATTAGGCCAATCGGCCCCTCGAGCCCGCTCCGCCATTCAATAAGATCATGACTGATCTTCTACATCAACTCCACTTTCCTGCTTGCTCCCCATATCCCTTGACTTCCTAATGTGATGGTATTGCAGGGTATTGTCATATATCCCTATTGCCTTTATGTAGAGGTATTGCAGGATATTGAGCAACGGTGAAGCTACTCTTCCATTTTCAAATTCTCATCCTTGTTTTCAAATCCCTCCATGGCCTTGCCCTGCCAATCTCTGCAACCTCTTCCAGCTCTACAACCCTCCAGCTCTACAACCCCCCAATTCTGGCCTCTTGCGCATCCCCAATTATAATCGCTCCACCATTGGCAGCCATGCCTTCAAATGCCGAGGCCCCAAGCTCTGGAATTCCCTAAACCTCACCGCCTCCCTTCCTCTCTTTCCTCCTTTAAGACGCTCCTTAAAACCTACCTCTTTGACTAAACTCTGCCTTAATATCTCCTATGATTCTTCAGTCTCTGTTTCTGTAAGATTAACTGTTTGTCTACAAACGAGTAACTATTGTATTAAATATAGGTGAGCTCTCAAAAGATTATTTAAAAAGAAACTTTCAGGATGATTTTTTTGTTGCTGTTATCAAAGAGGGAGTTAAAAATGCTGTTAAGTGGACCATTTGTTCTTTATTTTGCACCAAACATCGAATCCAAGGCTGGGTAGGATAAGTAGCACATTTCATAGAAAAAAGTCTTTGAGCCCAACAGGTCGATACCAGTGTTGTCTTCATCATCCCTATCAACACAACCTTCTAATCCTTTCTCCCTCGTGTTTATCTAGCTTTCTCTTAAATGCATCTATGCTATTCGCCTCAACTATTCCTTGTGGTAGCGAGTTCCACATTCTAACCACTCACTGGGTAAAGACATTGCTCCTGAATTCCCTACTGTATTTATTGATGAATATCTTATATTTATGGCCCCTAATTTTGGACTCCTCTACAAATGGAAACATTTTCTCAACATTTACCCTATCAAATCCTTTCAATGGGCTTAATTTTGGCCGAGCCTATTTTTCGGCGCACTTACCGGAGTTGCCCCGCTTATTTCAGATCCCAGATGCGCCGAAAAAAAAATGTTGGAATTTTGGCTGGTGTCTGGCCTCTTCACTGCAGTGGCGCAGCGTGGCCAGTCATTCTGCGCTGGAAACCGTGCCGGGATGTCTGCACATGCGCAGTGGTGATGAGTGATGTCCGCGCATGCTCAGTAGCGCTGCGAATCTGCGAGTTGGCAATCGGCCATTAAAGAGCTGCTTGTGTCTTCGCGACTGAATTTCTGAGGTAGAATATCTTGCTTTCTTGTTATTTTATTCATCAATTCACTCAGGGCGTATGTGTTAATTCTCTCGCTCTTAAAGCTACTAGGATACAGAGAAAGGCAACAAGAGATGATTCTCAGATGCAAGCAATGCGGAGAGAGACAGAGCTGAACTTTGTTTCATTGGAGAAAAGATTAAAAAGGGGAGGGGAGAACATGAATCCGGTCCTTAACATTCTGAGAAGCACTAATTATGTGCTATTTATTTGGATTGAACTCTGGACACAGTGAGACTAGAGATGGGAAGTTTTTTTGCCAGCTCCCTCCACGCCCCCCCCCCCCGCCCTGCCCTCTACTCCACTCCACTCCACCCCACCCCAACACTAAGAAATCGCACCAGGAGGCCACTCGGCCAGGGCTAAGGGCAGGCAGGAGAACTGACAGTGCTCCTGCCTGCCGGTGATTTCTATCAGTTCTCCTGCCTGCTCCTAGCCCAGGCCGAGTGGCCTCCCGGTGCGTTGTCCCGGCCCTAGCCCAGGCTGAGTGGCCTCCCGCACCGGCCTTGGGCCATGTGCAGAAAGGTGAATTGCGATTTGAAGATGAAAGTAGGACTTTAATTTTTTATTTCTTATAGCATTGTTCGTAGTTTTTGTTTGAAACATTGCCAAGGGTAAGGCTTGGTTGGTTTAAGTCCAGGTCCCCTCCGCTTCCTGCTCCTATCCCAGGCCAAATGGCCTCTGTACCTACCTGCACTGATTTCTTTAACCCTCCGCAAGGGTTTTCTGAAATGGCCACATACGCTGGCCTAAGTAGAAATGGAGTAACTATTAGCTGCCCAAAGTTGCCTAAATGGGAAGAACTGGCGTAGGTGGTAACTCCCCCTTTTGAGAAAAAAAAACCTAAAAAAAGCGTAACTAAGTGAGTTACACTGGTGCAAACTGATCGGGAAAACTGGGGATTTTTAAGTTACACCAGAAAAAGCAGGTTATTCCAAAAAGAAACGGAGCAATTCCTGGCCAAAATTGAGGCCATAATCTTACTCCCAGAATATTGTAAAAGTCAGCTGCAGTTCATGTAGACCGAGCCTTCTCCATGGAGCGTTTTCACCATTGTCCTTTAACTCTTTCTTTAATAATGAGTAAGGCACGCAAAAACGCTTCATTCATTGCTGGCAGAAAGTATTCAATTGGCAATTCTAATTTTTGCCGCTATCTGACCTTGGGTTAATTTTCCCGCTTTTTGCCTGCAGCATTGCGAGTGAGGATTTAATCGTGGGCACACGACAGTGAGAATGTGAGTTCCATTCAGTGCTTAACCTGGGAACAGTAGAGATTCTCACAGACCGCAGCAAAGCCCAGCTATAGTGAATCAAACCTCAACATGTTTATTTGTGACATTGACATCAACTGCGATGCTGAGGTGCACAATGTGGAATAATTTCATTATTATTATTATTATTAATAATAATGACATGTTTTATCTGTCAAAAAAATACTTTATACTGGAATGAAGGCTAAAAAATTGTTTGCATGCTATTATTACATTTTCCTACCCTGCTATTTGACACTTGAAAACTGAAGTACAATTCTCATCAGCAGTGTCATTCCGTGGAAATGTCACAAAAGCAAAATTTATAGTGCAAGTAGTAATCAGCTTTGCTATCTGCCACTATTCTGATATTATTAATAATAAATCTCCACTTTTTAAAGCATATTGTCCCTTTATTAGATTGCAGCGTATGAGCAAAGGATTCTGTGTTGGAGTGGAGACAAACCTCATCATATCATCGGCAGTCCCTCGAAATCAAGAAAGACAAGTTTCCACTCTAAAAGTGAGTTCTCAGGTGACTGTACAGTCCAATACGAGAATTACCGTCTCTGTCACAGGTGGGTCAGACAGTCGTTGGAGGAAAGGGTGGGTGGGGAGTCTGGTTTGCCGTACGTTCCTTCCGCTGCCTGCGCTTGTTTTTTGCATACTCTTGCGACGAGACTCGAGGTGCTCAGCGCCCTCGCAGATGCTCTTCCTCCACTTAGGACGATCTTGGGCCAGGGATTCGCAGGCGCTGGTGAGGATGTTGCACTTTATCAAGGAGGCTTTGAGGGTGGCCTTGAAATATTTCCTCTGCCCACCTGGGACTCGCTTGCCATGTAAGAGTTCCGCGTATATCAGGTGTTAAATTGGATGGCCCAAAACCTAACACTAACACCTGTGTAGTTCCTGTTGCTGTGTCCTGATCATGGAAAAAGAAGGCTGAGGGGTGACCTAATAGAGGTCTTTAAAATTATGAAAGGTTTTGATAGAGTGGATACAGAGAAAATAGTTCCACTTGTGGGGACGAGCATAACTAGAAGCCATCAATATAAGATAGTCACCAAGAAGTCCAATAGGGAATTCAGAAGAAACTTCTTTACCCAAAGAGTGGTGAAAATGTGGAACTTGTTGCCACAGGGAGTGGTTAAGGCGAATAGTATAGATGCATTTAAGGGGAGGCTGGACAAGCATCTGAGGGAGATGGGAATAGAGGGTTATGCTGATAGATTTAGATGAGGAAAGATGGGAGGAGGTTTGAGTGGAGCATAAACACAGGCATGGACTGGCTGGGCCGAATGGCCCATTTCTGTGCCGTATATCCTATGTAATCTTATGTAATCCTCTGAAATTGTATCCATACATGAATTGATGCCTTCGGGAAAGGAGAGGTCAAAGGAAAAGATAATATCCGAGGGAACAAGTATCACAGAAGCTGATAAGCCTTGCTGTTCAAATGCACCACCTCCTCCACAAAGCAACAACTTCCTTTTCCTATGACCATTTTTATGATATCATCCAAGATAAGGAATGACTACTGTTAAGTGCTGTAAGTATGTGAACTTTCCTCCCCAGCACTTGGCTCAATAATGGGAAATTATGATATAATTATTCATTGCAAGCTCATAATTCCAAAGCACACTGCCAAATCAGAAGTATTAGTACCATGGTGCAGTGAGCTCTGTTTATATCAATGCTGAATCAGAAAACAAGAATAAAATCTTCAACTATATACGGATGTTTAAGTGCTCACTTTGATACTGCAGGACAGATGCAAACATACTGAGGTTACAGATGGAGAATTTCAAGTGTCGGAGTGGGGGGTTAAATAAGGAAGTATTTACTGCTTCCCTCTTACTGAGCAAGTGTAAATATGCGGGAGGACCCTAAGAAAATACGGCAGTACCCTTTACTGGCAAATCTCCTGTGACTTTGATCACAGTGCATTGGAGGATAGGCCATGTTATAACAATAGGGGCGCTATCAACAGAGCGTGACAGGGAGAGTATGACAGGAGAAGGTATGACACGTGTAGGAAGTGCGTGCTGGACGCAATTTTTTTTAAATTTTCATTCCAGAATGTGAGTGTTGCTGGCAAGGCTGGCATTTATTGCCCATCCCTAATTGCCCTTGAGAAGGTAGTGGTGAGCCGCCTTCTTGAACCGCTGCAGTCCTTGTGAAGGAACTCTCACAGTACTGTTAGGGAGGGAGTTCCAGGAGTTTGACCCAGTGACAATGAAGAAACGGCCGATATATTTCAAAGTCAGGATGGTGATCTCATGCACCTGCTATCCTTGTCCTTCTCAGTGGTAGAGGTTGTAGGTTTGGGAGGTGCTGCCGAAGAAGCCGTGACGAGTTGCTGCAGTGCATCTTATACATGATACACATTGCAGCCACAATGCGCCGATGGTGGAGGGAGAGAATGTTTAAGGTGGTGGATGGGGTGCTAATCAAGTGGGCTGCTTTATCCTGGATGGTGTTGAGCTTCTTGGGTGTTGTTGGAGCTGCACTCATCCAGCCAAGTGGAGAGTATTCCATCACACTCCTGAATTGTGCCTTGCAGATGGTGAAACCATAAGAACATAAGAATTAGGAACAGGAGTAGGCCATCTAGCCCCTCGAGCTTGCTCCGCCATTCAACAAGATCATGGCTGATCTGGCCGTGGACTCAGCTCCACTTACCCGCCCACTCCCCATAACCCTTGATTCCCTTATTAGTTAAAAATCTATCTATCTGTGACTTGAATACATTCAATGAGCTAGCCTCAACTGCTTCCTTGGGCAGAGAATTCCACAGATTCACAACCCGCTGGGAGAAGAAATTCCTTCTCAACTCGGTTTTAAATTGGCTCCCCCGTATTTTGAGGCTGTGCCCCCTAGTTCTAGTCTCCCCGACCAGTGGAAACAACCTCTCCGCCTCTATCTTGTCTATCCCTTTCATTATTTTAAATGTTTCTATAAGATCACTCCTCATCCTTCTGAACTCCAACGAGTAAAGACCCAGTCTACTCAATCTATCATCATAAGGTAACCCCCTCATCTCCGGAATCAGCCTAGTGAATCCTCTCTGTACCCTCTCCAAAGCCAGTACATCCTTCCTTAAGTAAGGCGACCAAAACTGCACGCAGTACTCCAGGTGCGGCCTCACCAATACCCTATACAGTTGCAGCAGGACCTCCCTGCTTTTGTACTCCATCCCTCTTGCAATGAAGGCCAACATTCCATTCGCCTTCCTGATTACCTGCTGCACCTGCAAACTTTTTGGGATTCATGCACAAGGACCCCCAGATCCCTCTGCACCGCAGCATGTTGTAATTTCTCCCCATTCAAATAGTATTCCCTTTTTTTGTTTTTTTTCCCAAGGTGGATTACCTCACACTTTCCGACATTGTATTCCATCTGCCAAACCTTAGCCCATTCGCTTAACCTATCTAAATCTCTTTGCAGTCTCTGTGCCCTCTACACAACCCGCTTTCCCACCAATCTTTGTGTCAGCTGCAAATTTTGTTACACTACACTCTGTCCCCTTTTCCAGGTCATCTATGTATATTGTAAACAGTTGTGGTCCCAGCACCGATCCCTGTGGCACACCACTAACCACCAATTTCCAACCCAAAAAGGACCCATTTATCCCAACTCTTTGCTTTCTGTTAGCCAGCCAATTCTCTATCCATGCTAATACATTTCCACTGACCCCGCGTACCTTTATCTTCTGCAGTAACCTTTTGTGTGGCACCTTATCGAATGCCTTTTGGAAATCTAAATACACCACATCCATCGGTACACCTCTATCCACCATGCTCGTTATATCCTCAAAGAATTCCAGTAAATTAGTTAAATATGATTTCCCCTTCATGAATCCATGCTGCGTCTGCTTGATTGCACTATTCCTATCTAGATGTCCCGCTATTTCTTCCTTAATGACAGTTTCAAGCATTTTCCCCACTACAGATGTTAAACTAACCGGCCTATAGTTACCTGCCTTTTGTCTGCCCCCTTTTTTAAACAGGCTTTGGGGAGTCAGAAGATGAGACACATAGCGCAGAATACCCAATCTCTGACCTGCTCTTGTTGCCACAGTATTTATGTGGTTGGTCCAGTTAAGTTTCTAGTCAATGGTGACCCCAAGGATTTTGATGTTGGGGATTTGGCGATGGTAATGTCATTGAATATCAAGGGGAGATGATTAGACTCTCGCTTATTGGAGATTCTTAATATATTAATGCATATGTGATTGTCCTTTTTTTCCCCATCATGCATTTCTTTGGTCTTTTCATCTCATTTCAATATTCTCTTCTACTGGGAAAGTCTCTCCGTGGGTAGTCTGATCAAGACTGGGCAGATACAATGGAAACACCTTACAGCAAGACCATTTCTCCAGGAAGATATATAGTGGGACAAAAGCAAAATACTGCAGATACTGGAATCTGAAATAAAAACAGAAAATGCTGGAAATCACAGTAGGTCAGGCAGCACCTATGGAGAGAAAAACAGAGTTAATGTCTCAGATCGATGATACTTCATCATACCGTTGTATTAGGTGTACAGTGGTGTTCTTCAGGGGTTGGTTCTGGGACCACTGCTTTTCTTGATATACATTAATGACTTGGATGTGGGTGTACAGGGCACAATTTCAAAATTTGTAGATGACTCAAAACTTGGAAGTATAGTGAACAGTGAGGAGGATAGGGATAGACTTCAAGAGGATATAGACTGGCTGGTGGAATGGGCGGACATGTGGCAGATGAAATTTAACATTTAAGAAAAGTGCGAAGTGATACATTTTGGTAGAAAGAATGAGGAGAGGAAATATAAATTAAAGGGTACAATCCTAAAGTGGGTGCATGAACAGAGAGACCTGGGGGTATATGTGCACAAATTGTTGAAGATGGCAGGGCAGGTTGACAAAGCATTTAAAAAATCTTAGAAGATCCTGGGCTTCATGAATAGAGGTATAGATTACAAAAGCATGGATATTATGATGAACCTGTATAAAACACTGGTTTGGCCTCAACTGGAGTACTATGTCCAATTCTGGGCACCACACTTTAGGAAGGATGTAAAGGCCTTAAGAAGGGTGCAGGAAAGATTTATGAGAATGATTCCAGGAATGAGAGACTTCAGTTACGTGGATAGACTGGAAAAGCTGGAGTTGTTCTCCTTAGAGCAGAGAAGGTTGAGAGGAGATTTGATAGAGGGGTCCGGACAGAGTAGGTAGAGAGAAACTGTTCCCATTAGCAGAAGGGTCGAGAACCAGAGGACACAGATTTAAGTTGATTGGCAAAAGAACCAAAGGCGACGTAAGGAAAAAACTTTTTTACGCAGCAAGTGTTTATGATAAGACGGACTGCAAAAGCTTCTATAGATATGTAAAGAGAAAAAGGTTAGTAAAGACAAATGTAGGTCCCCTGCAGTCAGAATCAGGGGAAGTCATAACGGGGAACAAAGAAATGGCAGACCAATTGAACAAGTACTTTGGTTCGGTATTCACTAAGGAGGACACAAACAACCTTCCGGATATAAAAGGGGTCAGAGGGTCTGGTAAGAAGGAGGAACTGAGGGAAATCCTTATTAGTCGGGAAATTGTGTTGGGGAAATTGATGGGATTGAAGGACGATAAATCCCCAGGGCCTGATGGACTGCATCCCAGAGTACTTAAGGAGATGGCCTTGGAAATAGCGATGCATTGACAGTCATTTTCCAACATTCCATAGACTCTGGATCAGTTCCTATGGAGTGGATGGAGGGTAGCCAATGTAACCCCACTTTTAAAAAAAAAGGAGGGAGAGAGAAAACAGGGAATTATAGACCGGTCAGCCTGACATCGGTAGTGGGTAAAATGATGGAATCAATTATTAAGGATGTCATAGCAACACATTTGGAAAGAGGTGACATGATATGTCCAATTCAGCATGGATTTGTGATAGGGAAATCATGCTTGACAAATCTTCTGGAATTCTTTGAGGATGTTTCCAGTAGAGTGGACAAGGGAGAACCAGTTGATGTGGTGTATTTGGACTTTCAGATGGCTTTCGACAAGGTCCCACACAAGAGATTAATGTGCAAAGTTAAAGCACATAGAATTGGGGGTAGTGTGCTGACGTGGCTTGAGAACTGGTTGGCAGACAGGAAGCAAAGAGCAGGAGTAAATGGGTACTGTTCAGAATGGCAGGCATTCATTATGGGGTACCGCAAGGTTCTGTGCTGGGGCCCCAGCTGTTTATATTGTACATTAATGATTTAGACGAGGGGATTAAATGTAGTATCTCCAAATTTGGGGATGACACTAAGTTGGGTGGCAGTGTGAGCTGCAAGGAAGATGCTATAAGGCTGCAGAGTGACTTGGATAGGTTAGGTGAGTGGGTAAATGCATGGCAGATGAAGTATAATGTGGATAAATGTGAGGTTATCCACTTTGGTGGTAAAAACAGAGAGGCAGACTATTATCTGAATGGTGACAGATTAGGAAAAGTGGAGGTGCAACGAGACCTGGGTGTCATGGTACATCAGTCATTGAAGGTTGGCATGCAGGTACAGCAGGTGGTTAAGAAAGCAAATGGCATGTTGGCCTTCATAGCGAGGGGATTTGAGTACAGGAGCAGGGAGGTGTTACTACAGTTGTACAGGGCCTTGGTGAGGCCACACCTGGAGTATTGTATACAGTTTTGGTCTCCTAACTTGAGGAAGGACATTCTTGCTATTGAGGGAGTGCAGCGAAGGTTCACCAGACTGATTCCCGGAATGGCGGGACTGACATATCAAGAAAGACTGGATCAACTGGGCTTGTATTCACTGGAGTTCAGAAGAATGAGAGGGGATCTCATAGAAACTTTCAAAATTCTGACGGGTTTAGACAGGTTAGATGCAGGAAGAATGTTTCCAATGTTGGGGAAGTCCAGAACCACGGGTCCAGTCTAAGAATAAGGGGTAAGCCATTTAGGACCGAGATGAGGAGAAACTTCTTCACCCAGAGAGTGGTGAACCTGTGGAATTCTCTACCACAGGAAGTTATTGAGGCCAATTCACTAAATATATTCAAAAAGGAGTTAGATGTAGTCCTTACTACTAGGGGGATCAAGGGGTATGGCGAGAAAGCAGGAATGGGGTACTGAATTTCCATGTTCAGCCATGATCGCATTGAATGGCGGTGCAGGCTCGAAGGGCCGAATGGCCTACTCCTGCACCTATTTTCTATGTTTCTATGATCTGGAACGCACTGCCTGAAAGGGTGGTGGAAGTAGATTGAATCATGGCTTTCAAAAGAGAGTTGGATAAGTACCCGAGAGAAAAAAATAGCTGGGCCAGGAGGAAAGGGTGGGGCAGTGGGACTAGCTGAGGTGCTCCTGCAGAGAGCCGGCACGGGCTGTAACCATTCTAAAATTCTATGATTTTAACAAACGCCGCACCAAGATCATTTGAAGACAAAGAATCATTAATCTGACAACATTCCAATACCCTCTGCAGCAAAGTTGTTGGATACTGTAGCCTGTAAAGAATCCTAATTAAAAAAAAAAACAAGATACCCTGTAGCAGGAGTCTTATTTAGCCACATCGATAGCATAATATTAAACACAACCTGCTCAGCCAAAGCACCTCTATCTGCCAAGCTTATCAAGATAAGGGCTTTGCAGGGTGCATTAGTACTTCTGAATAGCTAAGAAAAATCATTCCCTAACAGATGTTGACTGGTTCAATTAGAATCTCAGAACTGAAATGATGATAAGATCTACCACAGTTTCTACCCAACAGCAAGATGTGCCGCAGCAAATCTTTCCTCATAAATGATCGTAAGCTGCTGGGAGACAGAGACATCAGGGCTCTGCAGAGAGCACTTATGAAGCCAGCCAAATTTTAAAAATTAAAAATAAAGTTGGCTTTATTCTTTTTGAATCAACTGACCGGTAAAGATTTAAAACAAATTAATGCACACAAGAGCACGTTAGAACAGCAATGCAGGTTAGACGATGCACTGCAGTCGATGTCTGTAATGGCCTGATACTTTCCAAAGAGTAAAGATGAAAAGCAAAGAAAAAAACTGCATCTGACGTATTGATAAAGGTGATGGACGAGTGATAGAGAAAGCAAATCCACAGAAATGCATAATTGATTTCTACAAGCTACAGTACTCTCATGCTCCTGTTTAGCATCAATGACAAGTTATATAGCACTTACGGTACCCAGTGCGGTTGATTCCTTGATAGCAATTCCTCTGAAAAACATTTTAAAGTTCACTTTGGACGTGGATTTGAAGAAGAAACCTGAGCGAGCATCTGACTCAGCTCATCTGAATTGCTTATTCTGGTTCTTAAAAAAAAAATCTACAAACATGGCAGATTAAATGCCTTTAACTTAATGTCAAGGATCCAAAGGCAATTTTTGAATAGCAGTGTTTTTGAATGTCTTAATCTAACATGCTTCACTTTTTTCCCCATTCTATTACTTTCAAGTAGTGAAAATAACTGATTGCAGTAGAAATATGGGATGTATTTGGTTTGATTCACCTACATAAATATAAAAAATTACTTAGATCCTCAGATCAGAATATCAGTTGCTTGAAAGCAATGTGATGCTTTTCCTCCAAGTTAAAGGCAGAATGGTTACAAGAGCTACACTGCACCCGGCTCCTAAACATTACGGAATCCTAAGCAACAACCTGCAGTTATATATAAGGAACAAAATTCCCTTGTGCGCCTCACATTAGCACCTCCGGGGGGCGCTAACAGGGTGTGATATTGTTTTCACCGGGGTGGGTGGGGGGGATGGGGGGAGGTCGGGGGGGGGGGGTTGACACAAAATTGCGTGGGAGTTAGCGGAGGTGCAAAAGCAGACGTGCCGCATCCCCGCTAGCAGCAGCCTGGGCCACTGCGCCTCGGCAATAATGTCATCACCGTGCGCGGTGACCCCTTTTCGCCTTGCGGCAAAATTCGGCGGCGCCCCCGTGAGGCTGCTGGGGGCAATGTCGGCACCAGCCTTGTGGGTCACGAACCGGGCCGTACATCCAGCGCGGGGTAAAGCTTAAAGGGGAGGTGCGCGCCACCACAAGCTGCCATTTTTTTATTCCTCCCGACTTACCGGTCGGGCCTACCCCTTCCGATTCCGCAGGATCCAGGCCACGATGGTGCAGCCCGGCACTCTGCATCCCCGGTGGCCGAGTGGAGGCCGATCAAAAGGAAGGGGAAAGACCATGGAACGTATCAGCATTATGCGGAGAGGCCGCGTAGCGTTCCGATGTTCACTCGGGTAGCGCCCCCGATCCTGCCCTGAGAGGAAGTGAAGCATGTAACAATGCACTCCATTCCTGTCAGGGGCAGTAAGCCCATTTTTGCTTCCGGGGCGGGACTTTTGCAGGATGTCCAACCTCAAAATGGTTACCGGCCCGACCTGGCCAATACACAATTTCAGCCCCAAAGATTCATAGAATCACAGAATGGTTACAGCACAGAAGGCGGACGTTCAGCCCGTCGAGCCCGTGCTGGCTCTCTGCAAAGGCACTTCAGCTAGTCCCACTCCCCGCCCGTTCCCTGTAGCGCTGTAACTTTTTTTCCTTCAGTTACTTATCCAGTTCCCTTTGGAAAGCCACGATTGAATCTGCCTCCACCACCTTTCAGGCAGTGCATTCCAGATCCTAATCACTCACTGCGTAAAATGTTTTCCTCATGTCGCCTTTGGGTCTTCTGCCAATCTCCTTAAATCTGTGTCCTCTGGTTCTCGACCCTTCTGCCAATGAGAACAGTTTCTCTCTATCTACTCTATCTAGACCCCTCATGATACAGCTGGCTTTAATATCGTAAAACATCCCAAGGTGTTTCACAGGAGCATTATCAGGCAAAATTCGACACCAAGCCATGTAAGGAGATATTAGGGCAGGTGACCAAAAGCTTCATCAAGGATTGGTTTTAAGGAGTGTCTGAAAGAAGGGGAGAAAGGTTTCGAGGTGGCGAGGTTTAGGGGAGTTACTGAACTTAGGGTCTGGGCAGCTGAAGGTATGGTCATCGACGGTGGAGCGCAGAAAATCGGGGATGTGCAAGATGCCAGAATTGGAGGAGCACAGATATCTCGGAGATTTGTAGGGCTGGAGGAGGTTACAGAGATCGTAGAATCATAGAAATTTACAGCACGGAAGGAGGCCATTTTGGCCCATCGTGTCCGTGCTGGCTGACAAAGAATTATCCAGCCTAATCCCACTTTCCAGTTCTTGGTCCGTACCTTGTAGGTTACAGCACTTCGAGTGTATATCCAAGTTCTTTTTAAATGTGTTGCCTCTACCACCCTTTCAGGCAGTGAGTTCCAAATCCTCACCACCCTCTGGGTGAAAACATTTCCCCTCAAATCGCCTCGGATCCTCCTACCAATTATTTTAAATCTATGCTCCCTGGTTGTTGACCCCTCTGCTAAGGGAAATAGGTCCTTCCTATCCACTCTATCTAGACCCCTCATAATTTTATACACCACAATAAGGTCTCCCCTCAGCCTTCTCTATTGCAAAGAAAACAAGCCCAGCCTGTCCAATCTTTCCTCCTAGCTAAAATTCTACCGTCCAGGTAATATCCTTGTAAATCTCCTCTGTACCCCCTCTAGTGCAATCACATTTTTCCTGTAATGTGGTGACCAAAACTGCACGCAGTATTCTAGCTGTGGCTTAACTAGTGTTTTATACAGTTCAAGCATAACCTCCCTGCTCTTGTATTCAGTGCCTCAGCTAATAAAGGAAAGTATTCTGTATGACTTCTTAACCACCTTGTCTACCTGGCCTGCTACCTTCAGGGATCTGAGGACATGCACTCCAAGGTCCCTCTGTTCCTCTACACATTTATTGTGCATTCCCTTGCCTTGGTAAACCTCCCCAAATGCATTACCTCACACTTCTCCGGATTGAATTCCATTTGCCACTGATCTGCCCACCTGACCAGTTCATTGACATCTTCTGCAATCTACAGCTTTCTTCTTCATAATCAACCACACAGATAATTTTTGTATCATCTGCAAACTTCTTAATCATACCCCCTACATTCAAGTCTAAACCAGATAGGTTACAGAATTACATTCCAATGTATTAAAAAAAATTCTGTCACTTATTCCTGTTTATTTGATGTCGCTTCGTAATTGCAACACTTATTTATGCAGGTTGTAATCATTCATTTTTAAATGGGTTCAATGAGATGTGATACTGAAGCACAGAAAGCTGTTCAAGTGTGGTGTAATCGTCAGCCCAAAGAAATTTGCTTTTGCAACCTTGTTTTTCAAATTCCCGATAATGGCATTGATCCAGATTGTGGTTTGATTTTTAACATAGTTCACCTCTGTGACGGTTAGTGGCACTTTAGAGTGTCACTTAAGAAAGAGGGTTACATGTCTGCTAAAAATATGGCTAAAGCAGTGATAAATAGTCTCCAAAATCAGGCCGGAATTTGCAGTGGGTAATAACAGTGAACTAACGACGATCTGCATCATTACCTTGCCACATTGGTGAGTGCACACCTGGAGTACTGCGTGTAGTTTTGATCTTCGTATTTAAGAAAGGATATGCTTGCATTAGAGGCTGTTCAAAGAAGGTTCACTAGGTTGATTCTGGAGATGAGGGGGTTGACTTATGAAGATAGGTTGAGTAGTTTGGGTCTATACTCAGTGGAGTTCAGAAGAATGAGAGGTGATCTTATCGAAACATATAAGCTAATGAAGGGGCTCGACAAGGTGGATGCAGAGAGGATATTTCCACTCATGGGGGAAACTAAAACTAGGGGACATAGTCTCAGAATAAGGGGCCACCCATTTAAAACTGAGGTGAGGAGGAATTTCTTCTCTGAGGGCTGTAAATCTGTGGAATTCACTGCCCCAGAGAACTGTGGAAGCTGGGTCATTGAATATATTTAAGGCAGAGATAGACAGATATTTAAGCAATAAGGGAGTAAAGGGAAGTGGAGCTGAGTCCATGATCAGATCAGCCATGATTTTACTAAATGGCGGAGCAGGCTCGAGGGGCCAAATGACCTACTCCTGCAACTATTTCTTGTGAAACTGACCGCAACTTCAGGAGGTAGCGCATGCGCAGCCTAACGCAGACATCCTGAATTTGTGGTCAGTCACTCACTGCTCCGATGTTGGCTGCACTGTGCACCCACTGTCCCCCTACCCCACCCCCCCCCATATCCGGCAGTCAGTGTAATCAGTGAAACTGACAAAGTTGGGCTTTTCTGCGATAACATCGCTCTGAAATACCCCATTCAATGTTAAGCCTTGTTGGAATAGGTGCAACTGCAGTTTTCACAGCACATTGACTGCTAAACAAGCATTATGGTCCTTGAAAATATAATTTTAATTTCGTGGAGTGTCAAATTTCTCCACAATGATAAAAATTACAATTGTTAAGAAACTTTAAAAAGTATTTGTTTTTTTAAAGTTTGTTCACAATATTTGCGATTCTACCTTATCCCCAGGTGAGAGCCCCAATCTTTGTTTTGCTCTCTGTGACATTTTTGAAAAGTTTGGATAAAAGCAGCTTCTCATTTCCTGGATTCCTGTCTGTGAGAATTCTGCAATATGATTGGCTGCTTGTTGACGTCACTGCAGCATCGCACGATGGGATTCTGACTACAGAGCGCTGAAATCAATTGCCCATCAATAAAGGTAAACTTCTTGCCACAGAGATCGTGCGATCACAAGATCTCTGTGGGAAGATTCCTTCGGAGCCTACAGCGAAAGCCTTTGCTTCACTGCTGACCGCAAATTCCCGGCCAATATACCAAGGAGGTCCCAGTTCCAATCCTTGTATTGTGACAAGTTTGCTGGTCTCAGCCGTGGGGGAGAGGCTGATGAAGCAGCATGACATTTGACCTCGGTGTCCCTAGGCTAGAGGAGGGATGCGAATCAGCCGCTGTTCTATCCCCTGGCATTGTCAGCTGTGGCTCGGTGGGTAACACCTGAGCATCTGAGTCAGACGATTGAGTGTTACAGACCGACTTGAGCGCAAAAGAATCTGGGCTGACACTCTGAGGGAGTGCTGCACTGTCAGAGGTGCTGTCTTGCATAAAACTTTAAACCAAGGCCCTGTCTACTCTCTCGGGTAAAACATAAAAGATCCCTTGGCACTAAGAACATAAGAAATAGGAGCAAGAGTAGGCCATTTTGCCCGTCGAGCCTAGTCCGCCATTCAATAAGATCATGGCTGATCTAATCATGGACTCAGCTCAATTTCCCTGCCCGCTCCCTATAACCCTTTACTCCCTATTCGAAGAAGAGCAGGGGAGTTATCCCCGGTGTCCTGGCCAAAATCTATCCCTCAATCAACGTAACAAAAATCAGATTATCTGGTTATTCACATTGCTGTTTGTGGGAGCTTGCTGTGTGCAAATTGGCTGCCGCATTTCCTACAGTACGATACTTCAAAAAGTACTTTCTTGCCTGTAAAGTGCTTTGGGATGTTCGGTGGTCATGAAAGGCGCTATATAAATGCAAGTTTTCTTTTTCACTGTAATGTTCGCTCGGCAGTGAGTCAGCTGTGAAGGTTACTCGTGCTCAAGTAGCTGTCTGACATTCACTGTCTGCATATGAAGCACGGCCACTTACTTGAGGCAGCAAGGAATTGCCAGCACTCCAATGCAAATCACCATTTCAGAAGAAGTGAAGAAAAATTGAGGGGGGAAATATTATCAAGCATCAAAACGATATAATATCTCAGTTGCTACTGGAGCGATGTTTCTTGTGTTGGCGCTGTTCAAGTGGGATGATTTGTTTACAGGCAAAGGCGTTAAAATAAAGTTGCTAACTCTGCTTGTATGTGAATATCTATTTGTGTAGGATGTCAAACTTTTAAGTCACAGGGTATAGGTGGCAAGTATGGTCAACATACAAATGGGTTTATAATCGCCATTCCTTCATTGTTGCTGAGTCAAAATCCTGGAACTCCCTTACCTAACAACACTGTGGGAGTGCCTTCATCATGGGGACTGCAAGAAAGCAGGTGGCTCACCACCACCTTCTCAAGGGCAACTAGGGATGGGCAATAAATGCCAGCCTCGCCAGCATTGCCAACAGCCCGAGAATGAATTTTTTAAAAACTGCACCTAAGCACTGCCAAGTTCCCCCCAACAGCTAATCCAGAACTCTGCAGTCCAGGTATTCTTCTCCTCAAACTGATACACTCCTATTATACCCGTCCTTGCTCCACACCCAGCACAACCTATCTGCAGGGCTTTCATCTGCATGGTCAAACCCACAAATGTTTTTCCCCACCTGAAAGACCTTCTCTAGTCGTACGTCCCAGTCTGGACCATCATTTCCTAACTCCGGCCTTCTGCTCATCCGACCCTCCCTCCACTTCACCACTGGAGACCATTTGTCCTGTCACAGTACCCCTTCTCTCGGAAATCGCCCCCTCATAACTCCACTTTTCAACTTCTGCCCCTTTCTTCAAAATCCCATCAACAATGCATTCCGTCTTCCCACCTGTCCCATCTGCTGGCCACTTCTCCCCTTTGGAAAAGGGCTCGGAAGCATTTCCCTACACGAGGGATGCTGTAAAAAATATATATATATATACGACAGAGGAATCTCCTTGTTGTCAGCCACTGAAAAAGTCATTGCTAGAATCCTCCTCAACCGTCTTCTCCCTGTGGCTGAGCAGCTTCTCCAGGAGTCACAATGTGGATTCCGTCTGCTACGGGGTACAACAGACATGATCTTCACCGTGCGACAACTGCAAGAGAAATGCAGAGAAAAGCACCAACACTTGTACATGGCCTTCTTTGATCTCACAAAGGCCTTTGACACTGTTAACCGCGAGGGACTATGGAGCGTCCTCCTCCGTTTCAGCTTTCCTAAAAGTTTGTCACCATCCTCCGCCTGCTCCACGACGACATGCAAGCCGTGATCTTGACCAACGGATCCACCACAGACCGAATCCACATCCGCACCGGGGTCAAGCAGTGCTGTGCTATCACGCCAACCCTCTTCTCGATCTTCCTCGCTGCAATGCTCCATCTCAGACTCAACAAGCTCTCCGCTGGAGTGGAACTAAAGTATAGAACCAATGGGAACCTGTTCAACCTTTGTCGCCTCCAGGCCAGATCCAAGACCGTCCCATCCTCTGTCATCGAACTACAGTACACAGACGACGCTTACATCTGCGCACAGTCAGAGGCTGAACTCCAAGTCATCGTCAACATCTTCACTGAGGCATGCGAAAGCATGGGCCTTACTAAACATCTGTAAGATAAAGGTCCTCCACCAACCTGACACCGCCACACAGCATTGTGCCCCAGTTATCAAGATCCACGGTGCGGTCCTGAACAACGTGGACCACTTTCCATACCTCGGGAGTCCATTATCAGCAAGGGCTGCCTGAGGAAGAGAGTGTTCGAAGATCAGGCCCTCAAATCTGGCACCAAGCTTATGGTCTACAGGGCTGTAGTGATACCGTCCTTCTATATGGCTCACAGACATGGACCATATACAGTAGACACCTCAAATCTTTGGAGAAATACCACCAGCGATGCCTCCGCAAGATCTTGCAAAGCCCCTGGGAGGACAGATGCACCAACGTCAGTGTTCTCGATCAGACCAACATCCCCAGCATCGAAGCACTGACCACACTTGACCAGCTCCGTTGAGTGGGCCACATTGTTCGCATGCCCAACACGAGACTCCCAAAGCAAGCGCTCTACTCGGAACTCCTATACGGCAAGTGAGCCCCAGGTGGGCAGAGGAAATGTTTCAAGGACACCCTCAAAGCCTCCTTGATAAAGTGCAACAGCCCCACTGACACCTGGGAGACCCTGGCCAAAGACCGCCCTAAGTGGAGGAAGAGCATCCAGGAGGGCGCTGAGCACCTCAAATCTCATCACCGAGAGCATGCAGAAAACAAGCGCAGGCAGCGGAAGGAGTATGGGGCAAACCAGACTCCCCACCCACCCATTCCTGTGACAGAGACTGTAATTCCTGTATTGGACTGTTCAGTCACCTAAGAACTCACTTTTGGAGTGGAAGCAAGTCTTCCTTGATTTCGAGGGATTGCCTATGATGATGTAATATATAAATATATATATATATATAAGTTCCCATTACTGTAATATTGTTTTCTTCCTTGCAATTTAGGAAATGATTTTTTTTGCTTATGGAACAAATTGAAATCCATAAGAAGCTCAGCTGTTATGGCTGGAGCTTATAGTGTTTACTGATGACAGTTGCTAAGTGGCTTCCTGATATAGTAATTCCAGAGGGCTGCTGTGGCCTGATTTACTGTTATCCACTGACCTGTAAAGGCAATGATCTGCCAGCACTCCTTGAGTTAGTGCAGCAGCCTAACTTGGCTGAGGCAGAAACAGTAAATATTGCATGAGCTGAAACCTTAATGGACCTTTTGTGTAACAAAGCACTGAAATAATGGAGCCAAAAGAAAACTTACAGCAGTGAATTATCCCACTGACATTCCTCGTTATTTTGTCATATTAAAGGGAGCAGAATTAAGGCAGCAAACTTGGGTGAATAGAACTCAAAACCTTTTTGTCGCTCTGCATCCTGCGTTACCAAGGCACCCAGTATTTTAATTCGTCTCTACTATACTCAGTACGTCTGGGGGTCATTTTCACTTGCCCTGTTGGGCAATAAACTGGCAGAGACAAGTGGCAGCCCTTTATACAACCCGCTTGATTTTCATTTCCATTGGGGCTAACTTGGGTGGGGGGCATAAGCTGGAGGTCTCGGATCAGCTACCCGTTGTGCACCAGGCATGATTTTCCTTACTATTGCCTTCAATGGATGGGAAAATCGGGTGGGTTCCTGGAATGAGGAGATTGACCTATGAGGAGAGATTGAGTGGACTAGGCCTATATTCCCGAGAGTTCAGAAGAATGAGAGGTGATCTCATTGAAATATCTAAAATTCTGAAGGGGCTTTACAGGGTTAATGCTGGGAAAATGTTTCCCCAGGCTGGGGAATCTAGAACACGTGGTCACACTCGGCCATTTAGGACTAAGATGAGGAGAAATTTCTTCACTCGAAAGGTTGTGAATCTTTGGAATTCTCCACCCCAGAGAGCTGTGAATGCTCAGACGTTGAGCTTATTCAAGACAGAGGTCGATACATGTTTGGGAACTAAGGGAATTAAGGAATATGGGGAAAGTGCGGGAAGGTGGAGTTGAGGTTAGAAGATCAGCCATGAATTGTTTGTTATGTATCTGGACTTGTATATACTCTGTACAGCCACCAGAGGGTTCATTCCTCATAATCCCTTGGGAGCACAGGTATTTAAGAGTGCTTCACAGGTTGGAGAGGCACCCTGGAGACCTGCAATAAAAGACTATGGTCACATTTTACTTTGAGCTCACAGTGCTCAGTCTGACCCTTTCTCCATACACTACATTGTTGAATGGCGGAGCAGGCACAAAGGGCCGAATGGCCCACTCCAGTTCCAATTTTTTTATGCTCTTATGTTCTTATGGGTTGTGTACCAGGCGGGCACTCCTCTCCGCCAGTTTACTGCCCAAACGGGCGAGGGTGAAAATTACATTTTCGACTAGTACTTCGGTTGGATGGCAAGCTCACAACAAAGAGGTGACGACTTGCCAGATGAGAGGAGCATTTGTCTTGAGGAGCAGAGGTAGGCCAGGGAAGGTGATAGATGCTCAGCAAAATGTGCAGGATGAGGGCAACATGCGAGGGAGCTACCTCTGGCTAGTCTCATTGACATCAGCAGGTTGCCCCGTTTCAATACAGGACTTCATTTCTCCTTAAAATTAATTGGGGCCGAAATTGCCCCTTTTTATAGCCCTGTTAGTGCCTTTGGGGAGTGCTAACGAGGCATAATGAAGTTTTGCCCAGGAAAGGGGGGGGGGTGGCGGTGGGAATTGTGTCTGCCGGGAAATTGCCATGGAGGTTTTGTGCTGGTCGCAGCGTGGAATGCGATTTGCGCCCCGAGCCGGCGCATGGCCAGCGATGACATCATCAGCGTGCACACCAACCCCTTACTGCCCCGCGCTGACCCCTTCGGAAGATGCATGTGCCCAATTCTGTGTTGGGGGCGGGATTTCCAGGCCAGGCAATTAAATGTCCCGGCCCGGAAGTTTACCGCCCCCGATCAGGGTGCGGGGCAATTTCGGCCCCTCACAGGCCATTAGAAAAAGAGTAAATTTGGTCTAATCATTTTGTTTTCATATTAATATGTATACCCCTGTAGGGCTGAAAGCCCTCTACTATTTTACAACACTATAAAGCACAATGTCACCAATCTGGAGCGACCTTTACTCATTTTGGTTTGAAACTATGACCCAATTTGATGTATTACCTTCTGAAAAATAAACTGCTCCGCGGGCTTTAATGGATTTGTGATGTGCCGCATTCTTTCGTAATAAATCTCACCCCGATAGGACGATTATTCCCTTGTGATGCTTTGTCACTGTTAGTACTTTAGGGTGCGCAGATCCATAAGCCTTAATATGGTAACTGAATATCTGTTGGGAAAAAAATTTGATCCACTCATTTGTATTCATAAGGCCCCCAGCAAGAAACTGGAATGGTTGAGGGGGTGAGGGGCGGTAGGGGTCAAAGGTCAAGAGTGCCTTGACCCGCAGAGTCGCGAGACAATACAGACACTCGCAGGGATTCTAATATGCGCGCTTTTAAAAAATATATATATTTATTCCTCTCAGTAGCCTGCTTCTCTTCCAGAGGCCTCTGTTGCTTCTGACATTTACACAAAAGCAACTAAAAGAAAGTAATGAGGTCAGGTTCCAGCGAGATTAAGTGATTTTACCTGGAGTGACCTTTGAAATGGATTTTCTTGCAATCTGTGATGGGACATTTTAGTTTCATGCCGCATTGAATAAAGTTTCTCATTAAATAAAATTACAGCGGCAAGGAGATCGTAAGTGGCCTCACTTTTCCGCAAACCTGTTCGCAGTGCAAACCAGCAACCGTCGCCCTTTGTAAAGGAGGCCAGCGCTGAAACATTTTAAACGTCCTGGAAAAACATTGCTACATTCCTTTCAGTCGACCTTCTACATAATTCCAATTTCTAGGCCATGCTTATGTTTTAACTATTCCGGATGTGATATTCTCCTTGCTCATCTTTTACCATTGTTCATTCACAAACCTCAGTCACAGGCCCCAAGCCTGCCTGCAGTAACATCTGAAAACAAGTCTCTCCGTCAACTTGCTCGTGTGTAGAAATGAACATTTATTTTGGAAAGTAGTGGCATTCCTTTCGAGTAAGTTGCATTACAATGAACGTAATTACCAAGATCCATGGATAAAATAAAATGAGCTCCCCATAATTATTCACTTCATTATTTCTCTTATATCTGTTGATTTTTGCGCAGATGTTTTGAACAGCAACTGTTAATGTGGAGAATTGCCTTGAAGGAGTTCAACGTGAGCTGAGTTAACATACACAGTCGAAGCTGAAACACCTTATTGGATTCATGACTCCGTTTCCACCACTGTTAGTTCAACCTGTTGGGTTGTGCGATCGCTTCTATGTTTAAACAGAAATATTCCCCCCAAAAAACAACCAAAGGGCCAGAAATAAGCAAAGAGATATTAATTCTTTGTAACTGTGTTTTATAGAAAGGGGACAGTGGTGACAGTGACACTTCACCATAAATATAAAATTCGGTAGATTAGCATCTCCTGTTAGTGCCAGGGGGTGGCGGTAACGAGACCCTAAGGGGTTAGTGACTGGGCGCGGCGAATGCAGCGATGCCCGCAAACTTCAGTGCCGGTTTAGCGCTAACTCTTATCACCTGGGCCTTTAGCGCCTCGCATATCGTGACATCGTAATGTGCGCAGCGCTCCATTACTGCCCCAGATTGACTCTGGCCCTCTGCTGTATCGCCTCGCGCCGAAAACGGCAGCAAGGGGAGGCGTTGTGAACTTGGCTGGCCACTGGGAGGAGCTATAATTATCATAGAATCACTTAGTGGTCCCCCCGACCTGCAAGAGAACAACTCCGCAGGTCGGGCTATAAAAGAGCTGGAGCGGCATACCACTTCAACCTCCAGCACGAGCTGCTCCAAGGACTTTGAGATGGGCGATTAGGTGATGTCATCAATACCCTGGTCGGCGTTTTGGAGCGTGGGCAGGAACATCGGCAGAGTCCAGGTACAGAAGAGTGGGAAGGTCGGGGCGGATGAGCGGCGAGTGTTTGTGGCGAGATGGGGTGAATGTTTATGGCAGAGGAGCGGCGAGAGATCGTGGCGGAGGTGCGACAGGTGACAGTACGGGGCCCAGAAGAGCCGAGGTCCCATGGACAGCACGGGCCGGTCCACACTGTGACATGTGCGTGCTAGGTCCGTGCAGCAGAGCAGGTCTCCAGTCATCTTGGTTAATCCTTGCCACTGAACCAAGACCTAGCTCTGTCAAGCCCGTGTGGTGGCTGGTGTGCAACAGTCACCACACGTTAAAAAAATTCACACACAGGCATCTTCCACACCCTCAATTGGAGTTCAGGACTGGAACATCGGGTCCTTCATCGAAACACTTGTGAACTCATGGAAGCAAGTCATCCTCGTTCAAGGGACCGCCGATGATGATGAGAATCACTTTACAGCTCTTGGTCCGTAGCCCTGCAGGTTACGACACTTTAAGTGCACATCCAAATATCTTTTAAATGTGGTGAGGGTTCCTGCCTCTACCTCCCTTTCAGGCAGTGAGTTCCAGACCCCCACCACCCTCTGGGTGAAAAAATTTCCCCTCATATCTCCTCTAAACCTCCTCCCAATTACTTTAAATCTATGCCCTCTGGTTATTGACCTCTCTGCCAAGGGAAACAGGTCCTTCCTATCCACTCTATCCAGACCCCTCAATAATTTTATACACCTCAATCAGGTCTCCCCTCAGCCTCCTCTGTTCCAAAGAAAACAGACCTAACATCTCCAATCTTTCCTCATAGCCAAAATTCTCCAGTTCAGACAACATTCTTATAAATCTCTTCTGCGCCCTTTCCAGTACAATCACATCTTTCCTGTAATGTGGTGACCAGAACTGCACACATTACTCCAGCTGCAGCCTAACCAATGTTTTATACAGTTCAAGCATAACCTCCTTGCTCTTGTATTCCATGCCTTGACTAATAAAGGCAAGTATTCCAATTACCTGCTTAACCACCTTATCTACCTGGCCTGCTACCTTCAGGGATCTGTGGACCTGCACTCCAAGGTCCCTTTGTTCCTCTACACTTTTCAGTGTCATACAATTTAATTTGTATTCCTTTGCCTTGTTAGACCTACCCAAATGCATTACCTCACACTTATCCGGATTGAATTCCATTTGCCACTGTTCTGCCCACCTGATCAGTACATTGATATCTTCCTGCAGTCCGCAGTTTTCTTCTTCATTATCAACCACACAGCCTATTTTAGTGTCATCTGCAAACTTCTTAATCATACCCCCAACATTTAAGTGCAAGTGATTGATATATACCACAAAAATCAAGGAACCCAGTATTAAGCCCTGTGGAACCCCACTGGTGCCTTCCATTCACAAAAACACCCATCAACCATTACCCTTTGCTTCCTGCCTCCGAGCCAATTTTGGATCCAACTTGCCACTTTGCCCTGAATCCCATAGGCTATTACTTTTGTGACCAGTCTGCCATGTGGGACTTTATAAAAAGCTTTGTTAAAATCCATATACACTACATCATATGCACTGCCCTCATCAACCCGCCTGGTTACCTCCTCGAAAAATTCAATCAAGTTAGTCAGACATGGCCTTCCCTTAACAAATCCATGCTGACTGTTCTTGATTAATCCATGTCTTTCCAACTGAAGATTTATCCTATCCCTCAGGATTTTTTCCAATAATTTTCCCACCACCACTGACTGGCCTATACTCTGTCTATCCCTTTCTCCCTTTTTAAACAAAGGTACAACATTAACAGTCCTCCAGTCCTCTAGCACTGCATCTGTATTTCCTCTTCTGCTTCTCTCAACAGCCTGGGATACATTTCATCTGGGATTAGGGATTTATTCATTTTCAAAGCTGCTAAGCCCCTTAATACTTCCTCTCTCACTATGTTTATCTCATCTAATATTTCACACTCCTCCTCCCTCATTGCAAAGTCTGCATCACCCCTCTCTTTTGCAAAAATGGATGCAATGTATTCATTAAGAATCATACCCACGTCTTCTGCTTCCACACACAGATTTCCTTTATGGTCTCTAATAGACCCCACTCTTTCTCTAGTTATCCTCTTGCTCTTAATGCCCTTAATAAAACATCTTTGGGTTTCCCCTGATTTTACTTGCCAACATCCTTTCATGCTCTTTCTTTGCTTTCCTGATATCTTTTTTAATTGCAACCCTGCACTTCTTAAACTCTTCTATAGTTTCTGCAGTGTTGAGTTCCCAGTATCTGTCATAAGCTTCCCTTTTTTTCATTATCTTACCTTGTATGTCCCTTGACATCAGGATGCTCTAAATTTGTTAGCCTCACCCTTTTTTTTTTAAGGGAACATACTTGCTCTGTACCCTCAGGATCTCCTCCTTGAATGACTCCCACTGCTCTGACACTGATTTACCATCACATAGCCGTTTCCAGTCCACTTTGGTCAAATCCCATCTCAGCTCAGCAAAATTGGCTTTACCCCAATTGAGAACTTTTATTCCTGGTCTCCCTTTGTCCTTTTCCTTAACTAGACTAAATCGTAATGAATTATGATCACTAGCACCAAAATGCTCTCCCACTAATACCCCTTCCACCTGCCCCTCTTCATTCCCCAAAACCAAGTCCAGAACCGCTCCCTCCCTTGTTGAGCTTGTTACACCCTGGCTAAAGAAGTTGTCCTGAATGCATTTTAGGAATTCTGCACCCTCTGTACCATTCACACAACCTTTTTCCCAGTTAATATTAGGGAAGTTGAAATCCCCTGCTATTACAGCTCTATAGTTTTTGCACTTCGCAGCAATTTTCCCAGATATTTGTTCTTCTACCTCCCTCTGACTGCTTGGAGGTCTATCGTACACTCCCAGTAATGTGATCGCCCCTTTTTTGTTCTTTAATTCAACCGATATTGACCTCGTTTGATGACCCCTCTAACTTATCATCCCTTCTAACAGCTGTAATTGTTTATTTTAAAGGGAATATTTTTCAGCTAGCGCAGCCTTTATTATTTGCACCAGTCTGGTGCCTGCGCAAAGTTTTTCATGTTTCACCTGTGCAAGATGTCCAAGCCCTCCACTTTGTGAGAATATTTGGGGCTGTAATAGCAGTCGCGCAGGTCGCCTTGCAAAGCAGAACTGCCAACAACAGCATCACTAGCCTTCCCCTTTAAACGAGGGAAGCAGCCTCTAATGCCATCAGTAATGCGCTCGAAATTGTTCTGCGCTCGGCCGCTACCGCCCCACTCTCGGGCTTTAGCGCCCTAAGAGAAGTGGTTAGTGCCTAATTTACTGCTCCACTTCCCTCTTGGAGCGTTAAAGCTCAATATCGCTGGAGGAGTGAATGATTAGTGCCGGGTGCTACTTTATCAACTTTTCAAAATTTGGGGGCGCTATAAAATTTCAAGCTCAGTAATTCTAGCATTCATTCTGTAAAGGTTATGTTAAAAATGATGGTGTCCCAAACAATGTTTCCGCTAATTATATTTGGGAGCGTGGCCCATTTAACAGGCTGCGCAGCCCATTCAAATTATCGCATATACGCATTTTTTCCATTTAAAAGCCTCCGAGCGACCTGCATGGAACCTCCAGACGACTGCCCGGCCACACAGCTTAACAGGAACATTGGTCCTAATACAATATCAACATTTTAATTCATCAGCTCATCTTTTAAGTTAAATGCACAAGGGATTTAAGAGTAATGAAGTAACTGTGATGTCATTGAAGTAATTATAGTAATGTTGGGCCCAAGTTTCAGGCTGCGCCTAAAACAGTGCAACCCGGACCTGGATGCCCGTTTTTCAGGCCATAAAGTGCGCCTAAAAAAAACTCACCTATTCTCCGGCTCCCTGGAGGTCCTCTGGAGCTGGGCGCGGCGCAGCACAAGCTGTGGGGGGCGGAGCCAGGTCCCTGCGCTGGAAACAGTGCCGGGACCTCTGCACATGCGTGCTACAGTAGCTCTAGGCGCCCAAAACTTTGTGGGAGGGGCCCGAAGCACGCAGCCCCTAGCCCTGGCTGAATGGCCTCACTGGGGCTGCGTGCTTAAGGCTCATCTCCCACCCGACCGGACCCAACCCGACTTGACTCCCGCTCCCCAGACTGGACCCGACCCGACCCCCACTCCTCCCCACCCACCCCGGCGACCCGACCTCCGCTCCCCCCCCCCCACCCCCGACCCAACCCGACCTCCGCTCCCCCCGACCTCCGGGACTCTTTCCCCCCCCCCCCCGGGGACTCTCCTCCCCCCCCCCCCGAGACTCTTCCGCCCCCCCGACCCGACCCCCGCTCCCCCCAACCTCCACGACTCCCGACCTCCGCGACTCAGGTGTAAGTGGCCGGACACGCCCCCTTTTGAAAAAAAATTCTGTTCCAAAGTGAAACTGTTCTAACTGACTAGAACTGGAGCAAACTAAATGCCGAGAATTCAAATTTCTAAGATACTCCACTCTTAACCTGTTGCTCCAAAAAAACAGGAGCAACTCAGGCCGAAACTTGGCCCCAAAGTAACAATGGAATAATGAAAAACAGTAGAATAATACAGTAACTAGAGAGTAATAAAGTCACTATAGAATAATGAAATAAGTATAGTGATAAAGTAACTGTATAGTATATTATCTTTTCTTCTTTAATTAGAGTGGTACTGTACCATTGAAGACCCTTTACTTAAAGAGAAACTGTTTCCAATGGCTGAAGGGTCGATAACGAGAGGGCACAGATTTAAAATGATTGGCAAAAGAACCAGAAGCGGCATGAGGAGAAACTATTTTACGCGACGAGTGGCTAGGATTTGGAATGCACTGCCTGATAAGGTGGTGGATACAGATTCAACAGCAGCCTTCAAAAGAAAATTGGATAAACACTTGAAGGAGAAAAAATTGCAGGGATATGGGGAAAGATCCAGGGAGTGGGACTAACTGGAATGCTCTTCAAAAGAACCATTGCCGACTCGTTGGGCAGAATTATCTCCTTCTATGCTGTACCATTCTCTGATTCTCATTCATTAACTGCCATTTCATGTTGTAACATTCATATTTCCTACATTACAAACAGTAGCAACACTCCAAAAGTACTTAATTGGATGTAAAGCGCTTGGAGACGTGGTCATGAAAGGCATTATATAAATCCAAATCTTTCTTTCTTTTTCTTTCTAAATTGGACAATTTATTGCCTATCTATTTTTTTATGGAAAAGTATGATTTTAAATAACCAACTATAAAATGACCATTTACAATATTTTACTGGTCCAAATAAAGATAAAATAATAATTTAATATTATGCAATTATGCAAGCAATAGCATATACATAAAAGTGATGTCTACATTCTAATTTTAAAACAATTCACACAGTTTCCCCGACTGTGCATTGTGCCGCCTGCAGGAGCATATTATGGTTCAAAGGTGGACAATAATGAAGACGACATATAGCTAAATGGAATAATAGGTTCTGTCCACAATACCCTTAACATTCTTTCACATCTGACCCTTATTAAAGGCTGGATAGTGAAAGAGTGACACAAAACCTTCAGGTAAGGAAACATTTGGTCTATTAATAGGCTATCAGAGGAAATTATTTCAAGTTGATTTCATATTGCTGGCTTCTTCTAATTGAGAAACATAGGCACTGTGTTTAGATTGAGTAGGACATTTCATTTAAGGCGATACTCTATATATAAATGCTTCCTTTAGCTGCCGTATGGTCTGTTACATGAAGAAACTGCAGTGTGATGATTAATATTATGTCACTACATTGTAGCTCCATTAAAAAGGAGGAAATTGAGCAAACAAGCAGAGCGATCTGTCATCTGAAGACATGGTTCAAGCTCAGAAAGTCGCTTGTCAAATACAAGTGACTGAGCAAGCAATAGATTGCCTTCTTAATGCTAGTCAAAAAGGGAGCCAAGACTGTGTGTTATTAAGGCTTCCTGCTTCTTTCCAGAGGGGGTCCAAGGAAAAGGGCATATTCTGCGAGAGCACCCCTTCCCATTTATTAATATTGCCAGGCAATTTATTAACTAAGGCATTCTCATAGCAAGACATGGATGACTTTTGTGTTGCATTATCTATACAATGCTGGGGAATTGTACATCAAATAATAACTTAGCGTCTTAAAGAAAACAGCTCAACATTCTCTGAATAGGTTGTTGGAGGCTTTGAGTGGCAAAGCATCAACTTGCCAACATGTTGCATAGTTTCTCATTCGTTGATTGAAACCGAATTACCTCCTGACCGGCCCTTTGATCCAGACTGAGAAAATGAAGACATTAACACTGCTAAATAATGCAGCAGAGCATCAGGGAATATCTTGCGTTCCTTCCTTTAAATCAACCTTGCGCCTGTGGTTATATTTACATTCGAGATTGCTCAGAGATTACTAAGGTGCGCATACCTCACGAAGAGAAGAAGCCAGAGAGAGGCACCCCTTGGTTGAGTTCTTTCCAGAGGGGGCCCAAGGAAAGGGCATATTCTGTGAGTGCGCCCCTCCCCTTTTATTAATATTGCCAGGCAATTTATTAACTAATGCGATTACTTTGCTACTACTCCGTATTGATTTTTGCACAATGGAGTTATCACTTGGTGCCTTATTTAGTGTGCTGTGAGTGATGCCTTATCAGGCATTTGTGCTCTTATCTGGTTGTTGGTTAAGGGCCAAGATTTTGTAATAAAACTTTTAATTAAAATCAGAAAAGGGCATTTAAGGTATACAGAGCTGAAAGCAGAATGGTAAAATATGTGCTGTGGCAGTGTTAAATGAAGGACGAGATACACTGTAACACTACGAGAGAGACTGAACACAATTATAAAGAGAGTCAAGTGGTTTATTTACACACTCAGGCCTTTGGGAAAACATATGGAAGAAACCTGGAGATGAGGGAGAAAGCAAAAAGCTTATCCTGAAGACCCAGTGATAGTCCATTAATAGGTAGTTGTTGATTTTAAGTCTGGATTAGTGGAGGTTGCTTGAAAAACGGCAAGGGCTAGAAAAAGGTTTTGATAGAACGGATACAGAGAGACTGTTTCCACTTGCGGGGAAGAACATAACTAGACGCTATCAATATAAGATAGTCACCAAGAAAGTTCTGACGAAGGGTCATCGACCTGAAACATTAACTCTGTTTCTCTCTCCATAGAGGCTGCCTGACCTGCTGAGTGTTTCCAGTATTTTCTTTTTTTATTTCAGATTCCAGCATCCGCAGTATTACGCTTTTGCACCAAGAAATCCAATACGGAATTCAGAAGAAACTTCTTTACCCAGAGTGGTAAGAATGTGGAACTCGCTACCACAGGGAGTGGTTGAAGCGAATAGTATAGATGCATTTAAGGGGAAGGTAGACAAACATATGAGGGAGAAGGGAATAGAGGGTTACACTGATAGATTTAGACGAGGAAAGATGGGAGGAGGCTCGAGTGGAGCATAAACTCGAGCGAATGGTAGCATAGTGGTAATGTTACTGGACTAGTGATCCAGAGGCCTGGACTAATAAACATGGCAACTGGGGAATTTAAAATAAGTTAATTATATTAATCTGGAATAAAAAGCTAGCATCAGTAATGGTGACTATGAAACTACCGGATTGTCGTAAAAACTCATCAGGTTCACTGATGTCCTTTAGGGAAGGAAATCTGCTGTCCTTACCCGGTCTGGCCTATATGTGACTCCAGATCCATAGCAATGTGGTTAACTCTTAACTGCCCTCTGAAATGGCCAGCAAGCCGCTCAAGGGCAACTAGGGATGGGCAATAAATGCTGGCCTTGCCAGACTCCCACATCCCGTGAATTAATTTTTTTTTTAAACGCCAGCATGGACTGGTTGGGCTGAACGGCCTGTTTCTGTGCCGTACATCCTGTGTAATTTGTCTCGGTCGCAAAACAGGCAATATCAGATCCGTTATACGCAGTGCCTGAGATTCAGTTCCGTTCACTTCGCATGTCTGCAGCAATGTTTCATTTGCACACATCAAAATCGCATTTCGCCAAATTTGGTGGACTGTCAATCTTAAAGTCTACTCCCACCACCACATCGCCAGCAGAGCCCCACAATATAAGGACTAATATGCTGATACATGACAGACAAGAGCGGTATGAGGAGAAACGTGTACAGAGCTGGGAGAATGTGATAAGCGGAGGTTAGGTAAATATTTAGATATCCCTTAGCAACTTTAATGGTTAGTGCTAAGCTTGAGTTGGTAAGGATTTAATATTATTGCAAGTAAAGGTAAATCAAAGGAAAAGGAACGAAGTGATTAAATTCCAACTGCATTTAAAGAGGCTAATAACTGATAAATAGCCAAGTAATTAATTACAGGAACTTATTTCTAGCTCATTTAACATCCAGTTAAATCCACCCATTTAATAAATCTAGACCTCAAGTGACCAATTAGTTCAAGAAATAAATTGCAGATAATTAATACATAAATAAATTAAGTAATAAAGATGTGGCGGCAATGTAGGCAGTATATCAGGATTGTAGCATGTGGACATTTGTGGACCATAGAAACATAGAAAATAGGTGCAGGAGTAGGCCATTCAGCCCTTCGAGCCTGCACCACCATTCAATATGATCATCACTGATCATTTTTGCAACTTCAGTACCCCATTCCTGCTTTCTCTCCATACCCCTTGATCCCTTTAGCCATAAGGGCCACATCTAACTCCCTTTTGAATATATCTAACGAACTGGCCTCAACAACTTTCTGTGGTAGAGAATTCCACAGGTTCACAATTCTCTGAGTGAAGAAGTTTCTCCTCATCTCGGTCCTAAGTGGCTTACCCCTTATCCTTAGACTATGACCCCTGGTTTTGGACTTCCTCAACATCGGGAACATTCATCCTGCATCTAATCTGTCCAATCCTGTTAGAATTTTATATATTTCTATGAGATCCCCTCTCATTCTTTGAAATTCCAGTGAATATAAGCCTAGTCGATCCAGTCTTTCTTCATATGTCAGTCCTGCCATCCCAGGAATCAGTCTGGTGAACCTTCGCTGCACTCCCTCAATAGCAAGAATGTCCTTCCTCAGATTAGGAGACCAAAACTACACAATATTCAAGGTGTGCCCTCACCAAGGCCCTGTACAACTGCAGTAAGACCTCCTTGCTCCTATTCTCAAATCAACTCGCTATGAAGGCCAATATGCCATTTGCCTTCTTCACCGCCTGCTATACCTGCATGCCAACTTTCAATGACTGATGTACCATGACACCCAGGTCTCGTTGCACCTCCCCTTTTCCTAGTCTGTCACCATTCAGGTAATATTCTGCCTTCCTGTTTTTGTCACCAAAGTGGATAACCTCACATTTACCTACATTATACTGCATCTGCCATGCATTTGCCCACTCACCTAACCTGTCCAAATCACCCTGCAGCCTCTTAGCGTCATCCTCACAGCTCACACTACCACCCAGCTTAGTGTCATCTGCAAACTTGGAGATATTACATTCAATTCCTTCATCTTAATATATATTGTAAATATCTGGGGTCCCAGCACTGAGCCCTGCGGCACTCCACTAGTCATTGCCTGCCATTCTGAAAAGGACCCGTTTATCCCTACTCTTTGCTTCCTGTCTGCCAACCAGTTCTCTATCCACATCAAAACATTACCCCCAATATCATGTGCTTTAATTTTTCACATTAATCTCTTGTGTGGGACCTTGTCAAAAGCCTTTTGAAAGTCCAAATACACCACATCCACTGGTTCTCCCTTGTCCACTCTACTAGTTACATCCTCAAAAAATTCTAGAAGATTTGTCAAGCATGATTTCCCTTTCATAAATCCATGCTGACTTGGACCAATCCTGTCACTGCTTTCCAAATGTGCTGCTATTACATCTTTAATAATTGATTCCAACATTTTCCCCACTACTGATGTCAGGCTGATGTAGACTGCCACATCTACAAGAAATGTCTCTGCCTCGAGTCTGAGCTCGAGACATTCTGGGTAATTTACTTCAGAGTTCAGTTCTCGCTCAGACCGACATCCCCAGCATTGAAGCACTGACCACGCTCGAGCAGCTTCGATGGGCAGGCCACATTGTCCGCATGCCCGACACTGGACCCCGAAACAAGCGCTCTACTCCAAGCTCCGACACAGCAAGCGAGTCCCAGGAGGGCAGAGAAAACGCTTCAAGGACACCCTCGAATCCTCCTTCAAAAAGTGCAACATCCCCACCAACACTTGGGAATCCCTGGCCCAAAACCGCTCAAAGTGGAGGAGAAGCATCCGGGAAGGTACCGAACACTTCGAGTCTCCTCGTCGGGAGCACACGGAAGCCAAGTACAAACAGTGGAAGAAACGTACGACAAATCAAGCACCCCACCCACCTGTCCCTTCAACCACCATCTGCCTCACCTGTGACAGAGACTGTAGATCCCACATTGGTCTCATCAGTCACCTTAAAACTCATTTTAGTGTGGAAGCAAGTCATCCTCGACTCGGGGGGGACGGCCTAAGAAGAAGAGAAGAAGTCACTCATCAGAGAAAAATACAGGTGCAGGAAGAGGAGAGTGTGACTATCAGTCAGCTGGGTAAGGGGAAGGTAGGAGAGGTAGTGAAGGTCCAGCAAACACTGCACCTACCCCGCAAGTACAAAGTACTCGATACCTGTGAGGATAGGAAGAAAGACTGCAGGAAGGACAGCCAGAATGTCAACCACGGCACCCTGGAGCAGGAGGCTGTCTCAGGGGAGGATGTGTGGAAAGGTTGCAGTTAAAGGGGATAGATAGTATTCTTTTCTGTCAGGACCGAAAGGCACGAAGGGTCTGTTACCTAATGCCAGAGTAAAGGACATCTCCCAACTGCCGGAAAAGAATCTGGAAAGGGAGGGGGGAGGATCCAGTTGTTGTGCTCCATGTCAGAACCAATGGCATAGGAAAGGTTAGGGAAGAGGTCCTGCTAAGTAAGTATCAGGAGTTAGGAGCTAACTTGAAAAGCAGGACCTCTCGGGATCATTACCCGAACCAGATGTAAATTGGCATAGGGACAAACAGATTAGGAAATTCAACATGTGGCGAAAGGAGTGGTATGAGAAGGAAGTGTTCCATTTCATGGGACACTGGAACCAGTACTGGGACAGAAAGGAGCTGTACTGTTGGAATGGACGGCACCTGTACTGGACTGGGACCAAGGTCCCAGTGGAAAGAATAACTATGGCTGTAAATAAGACTTGAAACTAATAATATGGAGGGAGGGAACTGCTAGAAATGACAGAAATCTAACTAAAGTATCAGGAAAAAAGAGTAAAGGACAAATTAAATGAAGGAATAAGCATAACATGAATAGCCAGAGATCAGATATAGTCATAGAGCATAAAAGTAAAAACAAAGAGGGAGCAATAATAAATAACAATTTAAACTGTTGGTAAAGCAAGGTATTCAAAATAAAATGGATGAATGGGAGGCAATAATTTGTAAAGAGGATTTGGATGTAGTAGGGATGATTGAAGCATGGCTACATGGAAAATGGAATTGGCAACTAAATATTGCAGGATATATCACATTTAGGAAGGAAGGAGAGGAGGTGGATTAGCTGTTCTAGTTAAAGATAACACAATGGTAGTGGAAAGAAAGGAGGTAACTAGCAGTAAGATAGATACAGAATCCATATGGATTAAGTTAAAAGTTAAGAAGGGATACATCACCCTAATAGGGGTATACTACAGACTGCCAAATAGTGCAAGGGAATTGGAGGAAGAAATATGTAGGCAAATCTACAAGATGAATAGCGGGCATAGAATAATAATCATGGAAATTTCAACTAACCCAAATAAACTGAAAGAAAGAAAGGAAGACTTACATTTATATTGCGCTTTTCACGACCAGTGGACGTCACAAAGCGATTTACAGTCAATGAAGTACTTTTGGAGTGTAGTCACTGTTGTAATGTGGGAAACGCGGCAGCTCATTTGCGCACAGCAATGTGATAATGACTAGATAATTTGGTTTTTTTGTTATGTTGATTGAGGGATAAATATTGGCCAGGGTACCAGGGTTAACTCCCCTGCTCTTCTTCGAAATAGTGCCATAGGATATTTTACGTCCTCTTAAGGGGGCAGACCGGGCCTCGGTTTAACGTTGCATCTGAAAGATGGCACCGCTGACAGTGCAGCACTCCCTCAGCACTGCACAGGAATGTCAGCCTAGATTTATGTGCTCAAGTCCCTCGAGTGGGACTTGAATCCACAACAAAAGGAGTAAAGGTATTATAGTGTATGCAGGATTCCTTTCTCAGTCAGTATGCAAGAAGTCCAATAAGAGAAGAATCACTGCTGGATCTTGTAATGGGCAATGAACCAGAACAGATAGAAGCAGTAAGAGCAGGAAAGCATTCTACTAGCAGTGATCACAACATAGTAATGTTCAGGATTAGGATCGAGAGTGATGTCAGTAGGACAAAGACTAAAGTAATAGATTGGAAAAGAGCAAGTTTTGAAGAAGTGAGGGTGGGACTAAAGAAGGTAACCATGGAGAAAGTCTTGAAATCAAAGGAACAGAAAAATAGTGGGAAATCTTTAAAAGGATAATCAATAGAGTTCAAGAGAAATGTATTCCACTAAAAGCCAAAAACAAGCATGCTAATTATGAGGCATCGTGGCCGAATAAAGAACTAAAGGGAATATTGAATCTAAAGAAAAAGACATATAAGAAGTACTTGGATAGTAAAGGAGAGGAGGACAAAAGGGAATATGAAGAACATAGGAGAGAAGTTAAAAAAATCCATCAGAATTGCAAAGAGGAATAACAAAATTAAATTATCAAGGAATATAAAATAAAATCATAAAGTTTTCTATAGAAACATAAATAACAAAAGGAAAATTAAAGTCGGGATAGTGCCACTAAAGATAAACTCACAGGTATTGACAGAGAAATGGCAGAAGTATTGAATAACTACCTCGCTACATTGATCTCTGGGATAAGAGGGATTGAGTAGAATGGGCCTATACTCTCTGGAGTTTAGAAGAATGAGAGGTATCTCACTGAAACATGTAAGATTCTGAGGGGGATTGACAGGGTAGTTGCTGAGAGGTGGTTTACCCTGGTTGGAACATCTAGAACCAGGGGCCACGGTCTCAGAATAAGGGGTGAGCCATTTAAGACTGAGATGAGAAGGAATTTCTTCACTCAGAGGGTTGTGACTCTTTGGAATTCTCTGCCCCAGAGAGCTGTGGATGCTGAGTCATTGAGCCTATTCAAGGCTGAGAGAGATAGATTTTTGGACTCTAGGAGAATCGAGGGATATGGGGATCGGGTGAGAAAATGGATTTAAGGTTGAAGATCAGCATGATCTTATTGAATGGCGGAGCAGGCTCGAGGGGTCACATAGCCTACTCCTGCTCCTAATTCTAATGTTATTATGTTCTTACCTCACCTCAGTTTTTAACTAAAGAAGATATTGAACTAAGCATTTCACTAGAGGTGAGCTTAAAAAGAATATTAATTCAGTTAGGATAGAAAGATAGAAAACAATTGACAAACCAGCAAAATTAAGACCTCAGGTCCAGATGGTATGCAAACATACTCAAGGAGCTCGCAGATGCATTAGTTAGTTCCATAGAAAACGGAATCATGCCAAAAGAATGCTGCTCCTATATACTAAAAGCATTATAGAACTAAACCTGAGAACTGTAGACCAGTCATCTTAACATCAGTGATAGGGAAGATACTGAAGAAGTGATAGAAGAGCACCTAGAGATAGAAAATATAATACAAAATAGTCAGCATGGATTCCGAAAGACTAAGTCATGCTTAACTAACCTGATAAAATTCTTTAAAGAAGTAATGGAAAGGTAGACAAGGGTAATGTAGTAGATGTTATATACTTAGATTTCAAAAGGCCTTCGATAAGGTACCACACATTAGGCTGGTGACACATGTTAGGGCATGTGGAGTTAGAGGACAAATAGCTAATTGATAGCAAATTGGCTAAAAAGTAGAAAGCAGAGAGTAGGGGTAAAGAGTAGATATTTAGATTGGAGGAATGTAGAAAGTAGTGTTCCATCAGGATCAATGCTGGGACCACTGTTATTCATAATTTATTTAATGATTTGGACTTAGGAACATGTAACTCAATATCAAAATTTGCAGATGATACCAATCTGGGGGCTATAGCTAACACTGAGGAAGAATGCAACATTATACAAGAAGACATTAGAAAACTTGAAAACTGGGCAGTTAAGTGGCAAATGAGCTTGAACATAGATAAATGTGAGGCGATGCACTTTGGTAGGAAAAATAGAAACATCACCTACACCTTAGAACATAAGAAACTGAATGGGGTAGAAGAGCAAAGAGATCCAGGGATACAGGTGAACAAATCATAAAAAGCAGCATCGCAGATCAGCAAAGCAATTAAAATACTAACAAAGCATTGAGATTTATTTCTAAAGGTAGGGAATTTAAAAGTAGTGAAGCTGTGCTCCACTTGTATAGGACCCTGGCCAGGTCATACTTCAAGTATAGTTCTGGGCTCCATACTATAAAAAGGACAGAGAAGCACTGGAGAAAGTGCAAAAAAGATTTACAAGGATGGTACCAGAATGGAGAGATTACAACTATCGGGAAAGATTGAGCTGGTTGGGGCGTTTTTCTTTAGAAAAGAGAAGACTTAGAGGTGACCCGATAGAGGTCTTTAAAATTATGAATTGTTTGGACAGGGTAGATGTAGAGAGAATGTTTCCACTTGTGGGAGAATCTAAAACTAGGGGCCATAAATACAAGATGGTTACTCATAAATCCAATAGGGAAATAAGGAGAACTTTTGAATTTAGAGAGTGGTTAGAATGTGGAACTCGCGACGACTGGAAGTGATTGAGACGAATAGCTTTGATGCTTTCAAAGAGAAACTAGACGAGTACATGAGAGAAAAGGAACAGAAAGATACGCTGAAAGCTGAGATGAGGTGGATGGAATGTGTGGCATATAAACACCAGATCAGACTAGTTGGGCCAAATGGCCTATTTCTGTGCTGTATGTTCTATGTAATTCTATGTATGAGGAGTAAGATAGGAGAGCTTATGCTCCTGGGTTTCTCTATGACTCTTCATGAAGATCCACAGAATCGTCCTTCATTTCAAAAGACGACATAAATTGACATTTCAGAATTGTACTTATTGCTGCTACGTCGGCAAAATAGTCCATTCATTTATTTGCAGCAAGATCCTACAAACAGTAAATGAAGTAAATGTGCAGTTAATCTGCAATTCTGGCAAATATCTAAAACCCATTGTGAACACGCCTATGCTCTTTTCCTGAAATAAAATTTTTGTTATATATGCAGACTATCGATGTACTCTCTGTGTAGTCACTGTATAGTTGCATAAGATGGAGACTTGTTTACCTGATGTACTGTCAGTAAGGTTTACACTGTGTATATACTATGCTGGCACCACTAGAGGGTGCAACTGGTGGAGACCAGGCTTTCTGCCCTGGTGGCAGGGGCTGTATAAAAGGGAAGTCACTATGCGGCTGCCTCACTCTGGAGTTACGAATAAAGGACCAAGGTCACTACAGTTTGAGTACAACACATTGCCTCGTGGAGTCATTCATAGGTACATTTCAGACATAACAATTTTTATTTAAAGTGAGCAGCTTGAAACCAGTTTGAAGCTGCATTACTATGCAAATAGTTTCATGGTCACCATTACTGATACTAGCTTTTTAATTCCAGATTTATTTAATTAGCTGAATTTAAATTCCCCCAGCGGCCATGGTGGGATCTGAACTCACCTCGCTCTGGATTACTAATCCAGTAACATAACCACTATGCTATAGTTCCCCTAACTTTTTCAAAGTTATGTTACCATGGATCCTGGGAGAGCAGTAGCACTCCTTCTGACTCTGCAGAAACACTGCAGGCCTCTGTGGGCCTGAGGCCTTGCCTCCTCCCCCGAGGTTGTTCTTGCGGACCGGCTTGGCATTGGATCCAGGCAGAATCCTTCAGGTTACAACCGGAAAGCTGCTTCGTGACACCCGTTCAGTGCCTTCAAATGAGGCCCCCCTGTCAAATTTGGCCCAAGCCTCAGGCTAGCACAGAGCAGTTGTCTTGCAGACTACTTAGGCTGTGAGAGCATCATCCCATCCCATTCTCACAAGTGTCTGAAAAAAAAACATTGCATTAGTTTATGGGATGCTTGTCCTCTTCGGTCGCTCTATGGAGGAAACGTATTGACAGTGCGTGTGGCATTCCAAGCATGGTCAGCGGACTAATCAGGTTGTCCCACTGCAGCTAAATTGTCCTTCACTGAGAGAGGCTTGTTCCCCTTGAAAAACTGCTGCCAATTTGAAGAGAGGGATTATGGTGCACCACAGAAAGTTACATGCAATCTGCCAGCAGAAGGCAATAACTTAATTCAATTATTTTCTCCAAATGAGAGTTTGCGATTAGAATGAAAGTGCCATGAGTAAATAAACTAACAGACGGAATACTTTGCTACATGAGGCGGAACCACTTTCTGCATTCGTATTTTTACAATTAACTCCATGCAATTTACTTTTGGAGTGTGTGAGGTCATCCGCTTCGGATCCAAGCAAGACAGATATTCCAAATGGTGAGAAACTAGGAACGGCGGAGGAGCAAAGAGATTTGAGTGTCGCTGTACACAGATCACTAAAAGCTGGCGGACAGGTGCAAAAAGCAAGCAAAAAGGCTAATGGAATATTTCTCTTTATCTCAAGGGGACTGGAATACAAATAAGTTATGCTGCTGTTGTGCAGAGCAGTGGTCAGACCACATCTGGAGTACTGCGTTCAGTTCCAGGCACCGCACCTCAGGGACGAGATAAATATATGGGCTTTGGAGGTGGGTATAGTGCAGATTCACCAGAATGATACTGGGGATTAATGGGTTAAATTATGAGGACAGATTGCATAACCTTGGCTTGTATTTCCTTGAGTTTGGAATATTAAGGGATGATCTAATCGAGGTGTTTAAAACAATAAAAGCCTTCGATAGGATAGATACAGAGAAACCATTTCCTCTTGTCGGGAAATGAAAAACAAGAGGACATAATAATATTAGAGTCAGGTATCCAGGAGTGAAATCTGGAAGCAATTCTTCACACAAAAGGTAGTAGGAATTTGGAACTCTCTCCCGCAAAAGGCTGCGGATGCTGATATTTGCAAGACTGAGATCGATAGACTTTTGTTCGGTAAGGTTATCAAGGGAGCTGAGCCATGATCTCACTGAATGGCAGAACAGGCTCGAGGAGCTGAATGGCCTCCTCCTATTGGTAATGTTCCGATTTCAAAATTCCTCGATTTCAAAATTCTCATCCTTATTTTCAAATTCCTCCATGGCCTCGCCCCTCCCTATCACTGTAATCTCCTCCAGCCCCACAACCCCCCGGGATGTCTGCGCTCCTCTAATTCTACCTCTTGAGCATCCCTGATTATAATCACTCAACCATTGGTGGCCGTGCCTTCTGTTGCCTAAGCCCCAAGCTCTGCAACTCCCTGCCTAAACCTCTCTACCTCTCTTTCCTCCTTCAAGACACTCCTTAAAACCAACCTCTTTGACCAAGCATTTGGACACCTGTGCTAATTTCTACTTATGTGGCTCAGTGTCAAATTTCTTGTCTCATAATACTCCTGTGAAGCACCTTGGGATGTTTCACTGCACTAAAGGCGCTATATAAATACAAGTTGTTGTTATTATTTTTGGAGTGATGCATTTTAAATTAAGCCACTGTCCACACAGAGGCTTTAGAAGTCAATAGGAATGATGCCATAATACAGCAAATCATCCCAGCAAAGGCATTCAAACACTGCAGAGGGAGAGGTGTAAGTTCAAGGCTTGCAATTTCATTCCATTGATTGGCGGTAACTTTGGGTGTAGCCTGCAGTTGTAAAGTTGACGTATAGTGAACAAAGCAAACCATTAAGGTTAAGTGACAATTTATATCTGGGAAGCACACTTTTTCCCCCCTCTGAAGGGTCATAAGCAATGCTCCTCATGTAATAGCAACTGTGTCATCACAATTGACCATTATTCAACGAGTTATTATTGTTGTATCATGTGACTATCAGGAAGGTGGAAGGCGAACTAGACGAACCTTGGTCTTTTTCCATCCAGCAATCCCTATGTTAACTCTCCACAGACCAGAAAACAGCTGCTTCTCCATCAGATCAAGTATGTAGCCTGTCTGATTGTGACCTATGCATCGGTGATGTGCAGCATGTATATCTGGGCATGTCGCTGACCAGCGAGCTCACAACTCGGTTATAAAAGAAAGAAAGGAAGACTTGGATTTATATAGCGCCTTTCACAACCACCGGATGTCACAAAGCACTTTACAGCCAATGAAGTACTTTTGGAGTGTAGTCACTGTACTAATGTAGGAAATGCAGCAGCCAATTTGCACACAGCAAGCTCCTACAAATAGCAATGTGGAAATGACCAGATAATCTTTTTTTAAATTTCATTTGAGGAATAAGTATTGGCCAGGACACCAGGGATAACTCCCCTGCTCTTCTTCGAAATAGTGCCATGGGATCTTTTATGTCCACTTGAGAGAGCAGACAGGGCCTTGGTTTGACATCTCATCCGAAAGACAGCACCTCCGAGAGTGCAGTGGAGTGTCGCCTAGATTTTTTTTGTGTTCAAGTCGCTGGAAGTGGGACTTGAACCCACAACCATCTGCCTCAGAGGTGAGAGTGCTACCCACTGAGCCACAATGGGGAGTTTCCCCCTGATTCCCATTGACTTCATTTTTATGAGGGCTCCTTGATGCCACACTCGGTCAAATGCTGCCTTGATGTCAAGGGCAGTCACTCTCACCTCACCTCTGGAATTCAGCTCCTTTGTCCATGTTTGGACCAAGGCTGTAATGAAGTCTGGAGCCGTGTGGTTCTGGCGGAACCAAAACTGGGCATCGGTGAGCAGGGTATTGGTGAGTAAGTGCCGCTCGATAGCACTGTCGACGACATCTTCCATCAGTTTGCTGATGATTGAGAGTAGGCTGATGGGGCGGTAATTAGCTGGATTGGATTTGGACAAGACATAACTGGGCAATTTTCCACTTTGTCAGGTAGATGCAAGTGTTATAGCTGCATCACAGCGCTGTCTGTGACACAGACCACTTGAAATACTTGCTCATGTTTCATCTGAAGAGAGGATTTTTAAAGCTAAGGGGCCAAAATTGATGAAGGCCTCAACCCACCCACATGCCACCCAAAGGACCGCGGATGACCACCGAGGTCCCTGATGGTTCTTTGGGCGGGGTTTTTATCACCCAAGTCTCTCAAAGGGCGGCGGGCGGCAAATCTGCAACATATGTCGCCAATCTGGGCGGCAGTCGGCGGGAGCTCTCATCCTCGGCAGCAAAGATGCTTGATGTCCAAGTGCCGAGGAGGATGGAGGCGGGGCCCAGAGAGGGTCGAAGAGCTAAAAATAAATATCATCAAAAAACAAAAAAAAACATCTGACGACCTTCAGGGGACCCCATCCAGGTAAGTACCTGGAAAGAAATAATTTAAATAAACTTCACTAACCTTTTTTACAGCATCTTCACACTTACCATTGAGAACAGAGCTGCCTGCACTCAGCGGTCCACCGCCGTCCTGCCGCCAACTCCAGCTGACTCCCGCCCGCACCAATTTGGCATCTCGGCGAGCGGGAGTCTACTTACAGGCATCAGCTGTCCGCTGACGTCGGTGGGTGCATCCCGGCGGCTCTCCCCTCCCGCCACGACAAAAGTGGGACTGGGCGGTTCGAGCAGAGGAATGTCGGCGGCAGTGGACGACAGTGAGTGGCAGTAGGCGGCAGTCAGTGGCAGTGGGCGGCAGTCAGTGGCAGTGGGCGGCAGTCAGTGGCAGTGGGCAGCAGTCAGTGGCAGCGGGCAACAGTGGGCGGCAGTCAGCGGCAGTGGGTGGCAGTAGGCGGCAGTCAGTGGCAGTGGGCTGCAGTCAGTGGCAGCGGGCAACAGTGGGTGGCAGTCAGCGGCAGTGGGCGGCAGTCAGAAGCAGTGGGTAGCAGTGGGCGGCTGTGGGCAGCAGTGGACGGCAGTGGGTAGCAGTGGGCGGCAGTGGGCAGCAGTCGGCAACAGTCAGCGGCAGTGGGTGGCAGTGGGCAGCAGTCGGCAACAGTCAGCGGCAGTGGGTGGCAGTGGGCAGCACTGGCCATCAATTTCGGCCCCATGATGAAGTTGTAATTTCATTGTAATGTTACAATAGTACTATCATGAGCCCAAAATTTCCTTGGGCATCTTGACAAACTGGAGGCATTTTTGTCAAGGATCAATAGTAGACTACTGGAAATAAAATATCTTTGAGTGTAAAGAAAGAAAGACATTTTTATAATGGCTTTCACAATCTCAGCCAGTCACCATTATGAGTGCGGGGCAGGACCAGTCCTTATCAGTCTGACCCCATTGTAATTCCTGGGGTCAGGCAGTTACTATAAAGTTAACATGTGTCTCTGTCATAAGAACATAAGAACATAAGAAATAGGAGCAAGAGTAGGCCATTTGACTCCTCGAGCCTGCTCCGCCATTCAATAAGATCATGGCTGATCTGATCTTGGCTTCAACTCCACTTCCCCGCCCGCTATCCATAACCCTTGACTCCCTTATCATTCAAAAATCTGTTTATTTCCACCTTAAATATATTCAATGACCCAGCCTCCACAACTCTCTGTGGCACAGAATTCCAAAGATTTACAACCCTCAGGGAGAAGAAATTCCTCCTCATTTCTGTTTTAAACGGGCCGACCCCTTATTCGGAAACTATGCGCCCTAGTTCTAGATTCCCCCATAAGAGGAAACATCCTCTCTGCATCTACCTTGTCAAGCCCCCTCAGAATCTTATACTTTTCAATAAGATCACCTCTCAGTCTTCTCAACTCCAATGAGTATAGGCCCAACCTGCTCAACCTTTCTTCATATGACAACCCCTTCATCTCAGGAAATAACCTAGTGAACCTTTTCTGAACTGCCTCCAATGCAAGTATATCCCTCCTTAAATAAGGAGACCAAAATTGTACGCAATACTTCAGGTGTGCTCATACCATACCCTGTACAGTTGTAGCAGGACTTCCCTATTTTTATACTCCATCCCCCTTGCAATAAAGGCCAACATTCCATTTGCCTCCCTAATTACTTGTACCTGCATACTAACATTTTCTGTTTCATGTACAAACACCCTCAGGTCCCTCTGTACCACCCATTTTGCAATCTCTTCCCATTTAAATAATAATTTATTTTTTTATTTTTCCTACCAAAGTGGATAACCTCAAATATTCCAAAATTATACTCCAGCTGGCAAATTTTTGCTCACTCACTTAACCTGTCTATATCCCTTTGCAGAGTCTTTGCATCTTCCACACAATTTGCTTTCCCACCCCTCTTTGTATCATCATCAAATTTGGCTACATTACACTCGGTTCCCTTATCCAAGTCTTTAATATAGATTGTAAATAGTTGAGGCCCCAGCACCGATCCCTGCGGCACCCCACTAGTTACAGTTTGCCAACCGGAAAATTACCCATTTATCCCGACTCTCTGTTTTCTGTAAGTTAGCCAATCCTCTATCCACGCTAATATCAGTAATGGCATAGCTGGGACAGCCATTATTTTGGGTACGGCGGGGCGGGAGGCAGGGCTATAAGGCAGATGCCCACCACTTGGTTGCATTGCCAGCCGGTACGGCTGAAGATAAAAGAACAAAAATAAGACCCCGTTTAGGAAGGCTGCGCTCCTTACAGTACCGCCCGCTTTGCCTCTCGCCAGCGTACACGGCGGTGGGGGCACCGGAAGCAGGGATATCAACAGCTGATGCCATCCTGCCTCCTTTCCTGACAGCACTGGCTGCAGTCATACCGAGCACAAAGGAAGATGGTTGTGGTGGTTGGAGGTTAATCATCACAGCCTCAGGACATCGCTGCAGGAGTTCCTCAGGGCAGTGTCCTAGGCCCAATCATCTTCAGCTGCTTCATCAATGATCTTGGCTCCATCATAAGGTCAGAAGTGGGGATGTTCGCTGATGACTGCACAGTGTTCAGTGTCATTTGCAACTCCTCAGAAAATGGAGCATGTCCATGCCCGCATGCAGCAAGACCTGGATGACATTCAGGCTGGCGCTGATCAGTGGCAAGTAACATTTGCGCCACACAAATGCCAGGCAATGACCATCTCCAACAAGCGAGAGTCTAGCCACCTCACCATGACATTGAGTGGCATTACCATCATCGAATCCTCCAGCATCAACATCTTGGGGGGGGGGTCACCGTTGACCAGAAAATTAACTGGACCAGTCACATAAATACTGTGGTTACAAGAACAAGTCAGAGGCTGGGTATTCTGCGGCGAGTGTCTCACCTCCTGACTCCCAAAACCTTTCCACCATCTACAAGGCACAAGTCAGGAGTGTATTGGAGTATTCTCCATGTGCCTGGATGAGTGCAGCTCCAACAATACTCAAGACGCTCAACACCTACCAGGACAAAGCAGTCCACTTGATTGGCACCCCATCTACCACCTTAAACATTCACTCCCTCCACCATCGGCGCATGGTGGCTACAGTGTGTACCATCTACAAGATGCACTGCAGCAACTCATCAGGGCTTCACTGACAGCACCTCCCAAACCTGCAATCTCTACCACCTAGAAGGACAAGGGCTGCAGGCGCATGGGAACACCATCACCTCCAAGTCCCCCTCCAAGTCACACACATATCTTGACTTGAACATTCCTTCATGGTCGCTGGGTCAAAATTCTAGAACTCTCTTTGTCACAGCATTGTGGGAGTACCTCACCACAGGGGTATGGTGACATAATTGTTATGTTACTGGGCTAATGATCTGAAGACCTGAGTTCAAATCCCACAATAGCAGTTGGGGACTTTAAATTTAGTTAATTAAATATATCTGGCATAAAAACTATGGGGGAATTTTTCAGAGGGTCATCAGGTGCGATTGGTGGCTGGTAGGGTGAGAATTTTTTTTTTGACAACGGATCTGGACCCTGCTGCTAACCCACTGCCATGCAACTTTCCCAGATGTCGGGTCTGTCTGCGCTGAACAGACCCGACACACAGAGATGGGGGAGGCAATTCAGATCATTATGCCAGGTTAACAGCCCATTAAGAAGTATTTTGAGCTCACTGTTACATTTTCTGAGGTCCCCCACAGGGTGCAGGCTGCTCGGGGATCACGTCAGGTAAAGAGGTCGTGAGTTGAGTGACCATGAAATCATCTCTTTACTTGACAGCTGCAAGAGTGCTATAAATGCTCCCATCTCACAGTTGTTCACTTTCCAAGCTCAGAAGCTGTTGCTTATTGCATTTGGAAGGCAGATTCAGCTTTATGTAGGTTGCAAGTGTTTGGAGCAAACTCTCCACCCAGTGTCACCTCATTGGAACAACCTCTCTCACCATTGACATATCGCTTCTGTCACCTCAAGTTCACCTGCCACCTATTACATCAGTATCGGTGCCCTTGAAACTATCACACCTTAGTCGTCAGAATCCCACCACGATCAGCCCCCAACACCAGCAGCACCAGGCACAGCAGCACCATCAACAACAACACCAACCTTCTCTGCAATCACCTGAGGCTGCACAGGACATAGGGCATCAGAATCCGACCACATTGCTGCCCGGGATGCCAGGGATGGCCTCATCATGGCTAGATTTACTTCACTTGACACTGTACACCCTGGCTGCCACATGTTTCACCAGGTTGACACCACTCCATACCTACAACATAAAGCATCCCTGCAATGCCCAAGTCATTCCATTCCAAGCCATATATTTTCCAACTTCCGATGTCCCTGTATGAATATTTAATTGTAAAAAAAAAGGACTTGCAATTTATATAGCATGACTGCAGAACATCCCAAAGAGCTTTACAGCCACTGACGTACTTTTGAAATGTAGTCACTGTTGTAATGTAGGGAACGCAGCAGCCAATTTGCGCACAGTCAGATCCCACAAGCAGTAAAGTGATAATGACCAGATTATCTGTTCTAGTGATATTGGTTGAAAGATAAATATTGGCCAGGACACGGGGGAAAACTCCCCTGCTCTTCTTCGAAATCGTGCCATGGGATCTTTTACATCCATCTGAGAGAGTAGTTGGGGCCTCGGTTTAACGTCTCATCCAAATGACGGCACTCCCTCAGCACTGCACTAGCGTCAGCCAAGATTACATCACTGCTTGCGTTAAAAAATATATAGAGGAATTTCCTACATTACAACTGTGACTACACTTCAAAAGTAGTTCATTGGCTGTAAAGCACTTTGGGACGTCCTGAGGTTGTGAAAGGCGCTATAGAAATGCAAGTCTTTCTTTAGTATAAGCACTTTAAAGGTTTGTATAAAAACAGGAATATATACCCCATTGTGTTTATTCTTCTGGCTGGGCCCAGCATGCCAGTAATGCACAGAGAAATCTGAATGGAAATTAAGGAAATAAGCGTGAAAATGTCTCCGGGAAGCACTTAACCCAGTCTAGTTGTGAGTGGAAATGAGCTCACTTACATATAGCATGTTTAGTTTCAGGGGACCTGATGAGAAAATAATGGTCGCCGATAGTATTGAAAAAGCTACACGTGCTCATCTGTTTCCCGAACAATCTACTGGAGGATTTTTTTTAAGAAGTGGCTGAATAAATCTAGTTTTCAGTTGCTGGCTCCAAACCTTTTCGCTGACTTGTATGTTAAACAACAGCAAACCAGATTTTTATAGATTGTTATACACACTGGGCCTTTTAAACACCAATTACATTAATTCCCAGAGCAGCATTTAGAAGAATCAGAGGCCAAGAATTTGCAGGTAGTCGTACTATCTGTAGTGAAAATAATGCAACTCTGTATTGCTTCCTCCAAGAAGGTAAAGTTCAGCTTGCTCCTCTAGCAACTATGTCATTTTTCATTATATACATGTAAAATGACAGCACAGAAATGAGAAAGAAAAGAAAGATATGGCGTCTTTCATGGCCACCGGACTTTTGGAGTGTAGCCACTGTTGCATTGTGGGAAACGTGACAGCCAACTTGTGCACAAGCAAGCTCCCACAAACAGCAATGCAATAATGACCAGATAATCTGTTTTGTTATGTTGATTGAGGGCCAGGACACCGGGGATAGCTTCTCTGCTCTTCTTCGAAATAGTGCCATGGGATCTTTTATGTCCACCTGAGAGGGCAAACGGGGCCTCGGTTTAACACCTCATCTGAAAGACGGCACCTCCAACAGTGCAGCACTCCATCAGCATTGCACTGGAGTGTCAGCCTAGATTTTGGTGCTCAGGTCTCTGGAGTGGAACTTGAACCCACAACCTTCTGAGAAAGGAACATAAGAGCAGGAGAAGGACTTTCAGCTCCTCGTGCCTGCTCTGCCATTCAGTAAGACCGTGGCTGATCTGTACCTCAATTGTAAGGGCCTTTGATGCCCTTGCCTAATAAGAATCTACGATGTCAACCTTGAAAGCTCCAATTGTCCCAGCATCTACAACCTTTTGGGGGAAGAAAATTCCAGATTTCCACTACCTTTTGTGTGAAGATGTGATTCCGGATGCCCCTCTTAAACGGGTTAGCTCTTAGTTTATGATTATGTTCCCTCATTCAAATCCAGGGTCCATCAATATAAGAGAGTCACCAATCAATCCAATAAGGAATTCAGGAGAAACTCCTTTACCCAGAGAGTGGTGAGAATGAGAAACTCGAGGTGAATAGTATCAATGCATTTAAGGGGAAGCTAGATAAACACATGAGGGAGAAAAGAATAGAAGGATATGTTGATCGAGTGAGATAAAATAAGGTGGGAGGAGGCTCATGTGGAGCATAACTCCGGCATAGACCTGTTGGGCCAAATGGCCTGTTTCTGTGCTGTAAATACATTGTAATACTTTGCGACCCTGCATTCCTCTTGATCTCAATTCCTAAATACTTGGATATCTGCAATGCAACCATTGTAACTGCATCACTGCAGCTGATGGCATGAATGATAAGTTATTCTCAATGGAATATCTGTAATCTGAACTGCTTCTTGACATTCCTTGCATACAAGCCAGAACTGTCAGCTAAACACAGCACAATGGACTGTTACACGGTACTTCATAAAAGCCATCTATTTATTTATTTATTTTCTTGAGTTACATATTCTCTCCAAGTCTGAAACTATTGCACACCATCCTCAACCCAAAGAACAAGCCGGAGTCCAATTTCCAGTCAGTGTTAGCTACAATCAGTCATTAAGAGATACAGGAGATCGACACTAGTGGGGTGCCGCAGGGATCAGTGCTGGGACCCCAACTATTTACAATCTATATTAATGACTTGGAAGAAGGGACTGAGTGTAACTTAGCCAAGTTTGCTGATGATACAAAGATGGGAGGAAAAGCAATGTGTGAGGAGGACACAAAAAATCTGCAAAAGGACATAGACAGGCTAAGTGAGTGGGCAAGAATTTGGCAGATGGAGTATAATGTTGGAAAGTGTGAGGTCATGCACTTTGGCAGAAAAATTCAAAGAGCAAGTTATTATTTAAATGGAGAAAGATTGCAAAGTGCCACATTACAGCGGGACCTGGGGGTACTTGCAGTATGCAGATATCTTGGCTTTTATTGCAGGGGATGGAGTCTAAAAGCAGGGAAGTCTTGCTAGAGCTATATAAGGTATTGGTGAGGCCACACCTGGAATACTGCGTGCAGTTTTGGTTTCCATATTTATGAAAGGATATACTTGCTTTGGAGGCAATTCAGAGAAAGTTCACTAGGTTGATTCCGGAGATGAGAGGGTTGACTTATGAGGAAAGGTTGAATAGGTTGGGCCTCTACTCATTGGAATTCAGAAGAATGAGAGGTGATCTTATTGAAACGAATAAGATTATGAAGTGGATGCAGAGAGGATGTTTCCGCTGATGGGGGAGACTAGAACTAGAGGGTATGATCTTAGAATAAGGGGCTGCCCATTTAAAACTGAGATGAGGAGAAATTTCTTCTCTCAGAGGGTTGTAAATCTGTAGAATTCGCTGCCTCAGAGAGCTGTGGAAGCTGGGACATTGAATAAATTTAAGACAGAAATAGACAGTATCTTGAATGATAAGGGGATAAGGGGTTATGGGGAGTAGACGGGGAAGTGGAGCTGAGTCCATGATCAGATCAGCCATGATCTTATTGAATGGTGGAGCAGGCTCGAGGGGACGTATGGCCTACTCTTGTTTCCATTTCTTATGTTCTTATGTTCTTATGACATTGATTAACTGATTTTCCAATTTTCCATCCATCCTTTTGTTAAGCTCCACTTGATAGTGCAGTTTACATTGAGAAATATGTGGGGAAACCATGAACAGGACTTTGTTCCACTACTTCTCCTTGGTCATCATGTTAGGTCTCCAACATACTGCACTGCCATGTTGCCCAAGAATAGCTGCTAACCTCTTCAGTGTTATGGACACGTTTTACACTTCTCGCTCAGCAGAGTCACCCTGGCGAGTGGGCAGTTAGAATCGCCCTGGATGTTACCTGTCCGAAAGCAGCCATGATCGCAACATCTGCAATTTTAACCTGCTCTCCTGAGTAGGCAGCAAGGACACACACCCAGAGCCAACAGGGTCCTTCTTTACATATGCATGTTGCGGCCCGATGACATCATTGAGACCCGACTGTAATTTTAACTCGGGCCTGAGCGGGGAACCCGCCTGGAGTTAAAATCGCGGCCAGTCTGCAACCAAATCAGAATTCCAACATCCTGCAACCATCAGTCGGAGGCTGGGAATGGTTGCCTGTCGAGTTTTTTGTCTGTGACTTACTTAAAGGAAAAAAAGTATAACTATAAAACATCGGTAATGTGAATTTAAAAAAATGATGAATTTCCTGCTTTATCTGATAAGTGATAGCACATTGACTCTTGAATTTAAAGAATCATTTCAAAACATTAATGATCTATCTATCATGCAGCGAGATTTAATTAGTATATATTTTATAACTGCCCAGTGTGTTTTATAGTTGAGCCTAAGTTAGTTAAAATTCAGTGGAAGCATATTGACTATGTACAGCTTCAATCAGTGAAGCCATTTTATATTTCACATTACTGCTGTTCAATTGGAGAAGCCTTGTATTAGATCCAGTGAATCAAGGTGCAATTAATTAATTCAACTTTAAATCAGTTCTCTTTCTAATCTCGAAAATATTTCATATTTAAAATTAGCCACATAAGGGCCGAGTCCTTTTGCTAATTAATATGTAATGAAATTATATGAATTGCTGCCAGAGTTCAATGCAATTATAATTCACAATGTTTTTTGTCATGTAATAGTCTTGTGTAAATTTATAGTGGTGTCTTCAAAGCTTTCCTGGTATTTGAACTCTAGACCATTGTGCGACCAGCTGAACTTGAAGTTAACGTTCTTAGCTCGCAGCTGACAGCTCACTGGATACTTATCTACATAATTTAAGTCAAATTTAGACCAAGTCATTTAATAACAAGTTCAAAATTAGTAATTAGTTTTCAAGTGAATTGATTACATTTTCCTTGAAAGAGCATGTAAGGTTAATGCAATTTAAGTCTGTTGGCTATGGTAACTTTGACACTAATTGGTGATTGTGTTACATGTTAAGTTAAAGAGTCAGCATGAGGAATTCTCAGGAGAATGGGAATGCGATGAGTGTGAATGTTTGCAAACGTGGTGTTCTGTTCAAACACTCAGCAAAAAACACAAGAACTGATTAGATGACCTTGAGAACAGAATTTCAAAAGCCCGGATGCAACAAGGTTTTCTTTGGATTCAAAATGCACAAGTTAGTCCAGAGTTAAGCATGTAGAAATTTACAGCATGGAAGGAGGCCATTTCGGCCCATCGTGTCCGTGCCGTCCGACAAAGAGCTATCCAGCCTAATCCCACTTTCCAACTCTTGGTCTGTAGCCCTGTAGGTTATGGCACTTCAGGTGCACATCCAAGTACCCTTTCAATATGGTGAGGGTTTCTTCATCTACCACCCTTTCAGGCAGTGAGTTCCAGACCCCAGCCACCCTCTGGGTGAAGAAATTTCCCCTCAAATCCCTCTAAACCTCCGACCAATCACTTTAAATCTATGTCCCCTGGTTGTTGACCACTCTGCTAAGGGAAATAGATTCTTCCTATCCACTCTATCTAAGCCCCTCATAATTTTATACACCTCAATAATTTCTCCCCTCAGCCTCTTCTGTTCCAAAGAAAATGGCCCCAGCCAAACCAATCTTCGCTTAAAAGCTAAAATTCTTCAGTCCAGGCAACATCCTCATAAATCTCCTCTGTATCCTCTCTAATATAAGTAATCACATCTTTCCTGTAATATGGTGATCAGAACTGCACGCAGTATGCTAGCTGTGACCTAACTAGTGTTTTATACAGTTCAAGCATAACCTCCTTGTTCTTATATTCTATGTCTTGGCTTATAAAGGCAAGTATTCCATATGCTTCTTAACCACCTTATCTACCTGCCCTGCTACCTTCAGGGATCTGTAGACATGCACTCCAAGGGCCCTTTGTTCCTCTACACTTCTCAGTATCCTACCATTTATTGTGTATTCCTTGTTAGCCCTCCCCAAATGCATGAACTCACACTTCTCCGGATTAAATTCCATTTGCCACTGTTCTGCCCACCTGACCAGTCCATTGATATCTCCCTGCCACGATCTCTCGGCGCTCCTCCACCACAAACACTCGCCTCACCACCACCAAGATCCCCGCCGCACTGCCACACCAAAGATTCGCCGGACCTCCGCCACGATCACCCACCAAATCTCAGCCACGATCCCTCATCGCTCCTCCGCCTCGATCAGTTGCCGCACCTCCGCCACGTCCTTCCCGCTCCTCTGCTTTACCAGGGCCCCGCAGATGCAACTTTCTTCTTCAGTATCAACCACGCGGTCAATTTCTGTATCACCTGAAAACAGCTTAATCATACCCCCTACATTCAAGTCTAAATCATTGATATATATACCACAAAAAGCAAGGGACATAGGACTGAGCCCTACAGAACCCCACTGGAAACAGCCTTCCAGTCACAAAAACACCCATCAACCATTATCCTCTGCTTCCTGCCTCTGAGCCAGTTTGAATCCAACTTGCCACTTTGCCCTGGATCCCAAGGGCTATTATCAGTCTGCCATGTGGGACCCTATCAAAAGCCCTGCTAAAATCCATATACACTACATCAAACGCACTACCCTCATTGACCCTCCTTGTTGCCTCCTTAAAAAATTCAATCAAATTAGTCAAACACAACCTTCCCTTAACAAATCCGTGCTGACTGTCCTTGATTAATCCTTATCTTTCTAAACAAATATTTATCCTGCCTTTCAGGATTTTTTACAATAACTTTCCCACCACTGAGGTTAGGCTGACTGGCCTGTAATTATTCGGTCTATCTCCTTTTCCCTTTTTAAATAAAGGTGCAATGTTAGCGGTCCTCCAGTCCTCTGGCACCAACCCTGTAGCCAGAGAGGATTGGAAAATGATGGTCAGAACCCCTGCTACTTCCTCTTTTGCTTCTCTTAACAGCCTAGGATACATTTAATCCGGGCCTAGGAATTTATCCACTTTCAAAGCTGCTAAACCCCTTAATACTTCCCCTCTCACTATGTTTCACACTTCTCCTCCAATTGCAATTTCTGCATCGCCCCTCTCTTTTGTGAAAACAGTCGCAAAGTATTCATTAAAAACCATATCCAAGTCTTACACCTCCACACACAGATTACCTTCATGGTTTCTAATAGGTCCCAATCTTTCTTTAGTTATCCTCTTGCTCTTAATGTATTTCTAAAACATCTTTGGGTTTTCCTTGATTTTACTTGCCAACATTTTTTTATGCTCTCTCTTTGCTTTCCTAATTTCCTTTTTAATTTCAACCCTGCACTTTCTATACTCCTCCAGGGTTTCTCCAGTATTGAGCCCTCAGTTTCTGTCATAAGCCTCCCTTTTTTTTAAAATTCTATCCTGTATGCCCCTTGACATCCAGATTTGTTAGTCCCACCTTTTTTTTTAAGGGAACATACTTGCTCTGAACCCTCAAGATCTCCTCCTTAAGTGCCTTCCACTGCTCTGACACTGATTTACCTTCAAGTAGCTGTTTCCAGTCCACTTTGGCTAAATCACATGTCAGCTCAGTAAAATTGGCTTTCCCCCAATTGAGAACTTCTATTCCTGGTCTATCTTTGTCCTTTTCCATAACTATCCTAAATCTAACTAAATTATGATCACTTGCACCGAAATGCTCTCCCACTGATACCCCTTCCACCTGTCCAGCTTCATTCCCTAAAACTAAGTCCAGAACCGCCCCCTCCCTTGCTCCAAACAAATAAAGCGCACATTTCTCCTCCTCACATGTACTGCAACTCAAGCTAATGCATGACCTGAACAGTCAAACTGTGTTAGTCTACACAAGAACTTAAGAAACAGCCCAGCGCAGTGTGAATCTCAAACATTAATAAGATGATCAGAGACAGATAGTTTTATGACATTAGATGACCAGGATTGTTGCAATTGAGGCACAAGTTAGTACATAGCAGAACAAACTGCAGTCTGGGCAGACGTACTGTCTGGTAAGGGGCAATACTTTTCAGTGCAGTGTTAAAGAATGAAAGAAAGAACAGCCATGTGATAATGAGCATTTTACTGGTGCTGGTTGAGGGATTGGCAAGGGCATCATGGAGAACTCCCTTGCCCTTCTTCGAAATAGTACCATTGGATCTTTTACATGCAGCAGAGAGGGAGACATGGCCTCGATTTAACGTCTCATCCAAAAGATGGCACTTCCGACAGTGTAGCACTCCCTCGGTACTGCACTGGGAGTGCCGGCCTAGATTATGGGGCTCAAGTCTCTGAGTGAGGTTTGAACCCACAACCTTCTGACTCAGAGAAGAAATTATATTGAGGTTTCTTTGCCAAAATGCCTTTAGGCACAGTTGTAAGGAACAAACTCAGTTTCATACTAACTTCAAAGTATGGTTTTGATTTGGAAAGTCCTTTATTAAGGTATCTTTTGGATGAAATTAGATCTTGCCTATATAGTGCAAAACTTCAGATAAGCACAAATGGTACAGTTTTGTTTAATCATTCATGGGATGTGGGCATCACTGGCGAAGCCAGAATTTATTGCAGACCCATAATTGCCCTTGAGAAGGTGGTGGTGAGCCCCCTTCTTGAACTACTACAGTCCGGGTGGTGAAGCTACTCCCACAGCGCTTCAGGGATGGAGTTCCAGGATTTTGACCCAGCGATGTTGAAGGAACGGCGATATATTTCCAAGTCAGGATGATGTGTGACTTGAAGGGGAACTTGGAGGTGGTGGTGTTCCCATGCGCCTGCTGCCCTGGTCCTTCTAGGTGGTAGAGGTCGCGGGTTTCAGAGATGCTGTTGAAGAAGCCTTGGCGAGTTGCTGCAGTGCATCTTGTAGATGGTATACACTGCAGCCACGGTACACCGGTGGTGGAGGGAGTGAATGTTGAAGGTGGTGGATTAGGTGCCAATCAGCAGGCTGCTTTATCCTGGATGGTGTCGAGCTTCTCAAGTGTTGTTGGAGCTGCAATCATCCAGGCAAGTGGAGAGTATTCCATCACACTCCTTATTTGTGCCGAGTATATGGTGGAAAAGCTTTGGAGAGTCAGGAGGTGAGACACTTGCCACAGAATACCCAGCCTCTGACCTGCTCTTGTAGCCACAGTATTTATCTGGCTGGTCCAGTTAAGTTTCTGGTCAATGGTGACACTCAGGATGTTGATAGTGGTAGGTGCTCCAGTATTTCTTTGTTGATTTGGAAAAGCAATTTCAAAACTATCAATTATACCACACGACATAATTACAGGCCAATTATAATGCAGAGATTGGATTACAATGTCAGAAATTACTTAAGGTTTAATGGCCTTGAAATGATCCTGTATGAAGACTGGCATACAAATTTATATGAAATTTCTTGGTTTTTAATTTTGACAGAGGCATTAGCCAAGCCTAAAATATATGTGTTAATGTCTCCTTTGAACAGTGCACCAAGCAGTTTCGTCTGAACACATTGGGAATGAAATTCATTATCGCCCCATTTGGGGGCGGTAATTTTGGAAAGCCGGAAAACTTAGCGCCAGGCGTTACTGTTTCCCCACTCACAAAAAATTGGCTTTAGCGCTCCAGGAAGGAAGTGGAATGCAAATCAAGCATTTCTCTTCCTTCTTGGAGCGCTAAAGGATGCAGGCGGAGCGGAAACCTCAGCAGTGTTGCACACTGGGCCGTGCAGCTGCCGCATATAAAGGGTCTTCCCCTCCTTTAAAGGGAAGGGCCATCGCTGCACGCTCTGCAATAAAAATGGATCTACTTGGACCACCAAGGCAGCGGCGAACCGTGTGATCAGCCTAGCACTCAGGCAGAGCACCGGGCTGAACGATCGTGGGCAGGAACGCGCAAAGAAAACGGCATCAACAAAGGTACGTTTATTTTTGGCTTACCTCGGCCTCCTCACCATTAATCATCGCCCCGGTAGTTGCTGTAGGGGTGAAAGTGAATTTCGGGTCCAGGGTGCTAACGGGGTGAGGTGCACGGCGATAACGTCACGATCTCCATCACAGGAAATCAGGGCATGACATGGTAGTGCCACTAAACCCCCACCCAATATGGTAGAGTTGTTGTTAGCACCGCGCCCGGGCAGTAATGCGTTTGCGCTGACAGGAGGCGCAAATGCACTCAATTTCTAGCCCATTGACTGTCTGTATGCTGATCTTCTCAGGATGCCTGTCTTTCATAGAAACATAGAAAATAGGTGCAGGAGTAGGCCATTCAGCCCTTCTAGCCTGCACCGCCATTCAATGAGTTCATGGCTGAACATGCAACTTCAGTACCCCCTTCCTGCTTTCTTGCCATACCCCTTGATCCCCCGAGCAGTAAGTACTTCATCTAACTCCCTTTTGAATATATTTAGTGAATTGGCCTCAACTACTTTCTGTGGCAGAGAATTCCACAGGTTCACCACTCTCTGGGTGAAAAAGTTTCTCCTCATCTCGGTCCTAAATGGCTTACCCCTTATCCTTAGACTGTGACCCCTGGTTCTGGACTTCCCCAACATTGGGAACATTCTTCCTGCATCTAACCTGTCTAAACCCGTCAGAATTTTAAACGTTTCTGTGAGGTCCCCTCTCATTTTTCTGAACTCCAGTGAATACAAGCCCGTTGATCCAGTCTTTCTTGATAGGTCAGTCCCACCATCCCGGGAATCAGTCTGGTGAATCTTCGCTGCACTCCCTCAATAGCAAGAATGTCCTTCCTCAAGTTAGGAGACCAAAACTGTACACAATACTCCAGGTGTGGCCTCACCAAGGCCCTGTATAACTGTAGAACCACCTCCCTGCCCCTGTACTCAAATCCCCTCGCAATGAAGGCCAACATGCCATTTGCTTTCTTAACCGCCTGCTGTACCTGCATGCCAACCTTCAATGACTGATGTACCATGACACCCAGGTCTCGTTGCACCGCCCCTTTTCCTAATCTGTCACCATTCAGATAATAGTCTGTCTCTCTGTTTTTACCACCAAAGTGGTTAACCTTACATTTATCCACATTATACTTCATCTGCCATGCATTTGCCCACTCACCTAACCTATCCAAGTCACTCTGCAGCCTTATAGCATCCTCCTCGCAGCTCACACTGCCACCCAACTTAGTGTCATCCGCAAATTTGGAAATACTACATTTAATCCCCTCGTCTAAATCATTAATGTACAATGTAAACAGCTGGGGCCCCAGCACAGAACCTTGCGGTACCCCACTAGTCACTGCCTGCCATTCTGAAAAGTACCCATTTACTCTAACTCTTTGCTTCCTATCTGACAACCAGTTCTCAATCCGCGTCAGCACACTACCCTCAATCCCATGTGCTTTAACTTTGCACATTAATCTCTTGTGTGGGATCTTGTCGAAAGCCTTCTGAAAGTCCAAATACACCACATCAACTGGTTCTCCTTTGTCCACTCTACTGGAAACATCCACAAAAAATTCCAGAAAATTTGTCAAGCATGATTTCCCTTTCACAAATCCATGCTGACTTGGACCTATCATGTCACCATTTTCCAAATGCACTGCTGTGACATCCTTAATAATTGATTCCATCATTTTACCCACTACTGAGGTCAGGCTGACCGGTCTATAATTCCCTGTTTTCTCTCTCCCTCCTTTTTTAAAAAGTGAGGTTACATTGGCTACCCTCCACTCGATAGGAACTGATCCAGAGTCAATGGAATATTGGAAAATGACTGTCAATGCATCCGCTATTTCCAAGGCCACCTCCTTAAGTACTCTGGGATGCAGTCCATCAGGCCCTGGGGATTTATCGGCCTTCAATCCCATCAATTTCCCCAACACAATTTCCCGACTAATAAAGATTTCCCTCAGTTCCTCCTCCTTACTAGACCCTCTGACCCCTTTTATATCCGGAAGGTTGTTTGTGTCCTCCTTAGTGAATACCGAACCAACGTACTTGTTCAATTGGTCTGCCATTTCTTTGTTCCCCGTTATGACTTCCCCTGATTCTGACTGCAGGGGACCTACGTTTGTCTTTACTAACTTTTTTCTCTTTACATATCTATAGAAACTTTTGCAATCCGCCTTAATGTTCCCTGCAAGCTTCTTCTCGAACTCCATTTTTCCTGCCCTAATCAAACCCTTTGTCCTCCTCTGCTGAGTTCTAAATTTCTCCCAGTCCCCAGGTTCGCTGCTATTTCTGGCCAATTTTTATGTCACTTCCTTGGCTTTAATACTATCCCTGATTTCCCTTGATAGCCACGGTTGAGCCACCTTCCCTTTTTTATTTTTACGCCAGACAGGAATGTACAATTATTGTAGTTCATCCATGCGGTCTCTAAATGTCTGCCATTGCCCATCCACAGTCAACCCCTTAAGTATCATTCGCCAATCTATCCTAGCCAATTCACGCCTCATACCTTCAAAGTTACCCTTCTTTAGGTTCTGGACCATGGTCTCTGAATTAACTGTTTCATTCTCCATCCTAATGTAGAATTCCACCATATTATGGTCACTCTTCCCCAAGGGGCCTCGCACAATGAAATTGCTAATTAATCCTCTCTCATTACACAGCACCCAGTCTAAGATGGCCTCCCCCCCTAGTTGGTTCCTCGACATATTGGTCTAGAAAACCATCCCTTATGCACTCCAGGAAATCCTCCTCCACCGTATTGCTTCCAGTTTGGCTAGCCCAATCTATGTGCATATTAAAGTCACCCATTATAACTGCTGCACCTTTATTGCATGCACCCCTAATTTCCTGTTTGATGCCCTCCCCAACATCACTACTACTGTTTGGAGGTCTGTACACAACTCCCACTAACGTTTTTTGCCCTTTGGTGTTCTGCAGCTCTACCCATATAGATTCCACCTCATCCAAGCTAATGTCTTTCCTAACTATTGCATTAATCTCCTCTTTAACCAGCAATGCTACCCCACCTCCTTTTCCTTTTATTCTATCCTTCCTGAATGTTGAATACCCCTGGATGTTGAGTTCCCAGCCCTGATCATCCTGGAGCCACATCTCCGTAATCCCAATCACATCATATTTGTTAACATCTATTTACACAGTTAATTCATCCACCTTATTGCGGATACTCCTTGCATTAAGACACAAAGCCTTCAGGCTTGTTTTTTTTAACACCCTTTGTCCTTTTAGAATTTTGCTGTACAGTGGCCCTTTTTGTTCTTTGCCTTGGGTTTCTCTGCCCTCCACTTTTCCTCATCTCCTTTCTGTCTTTTGCTTTTGCCTCCTTTTTGTCTCCCTCTGTCTCCCTGCATTGGTTCCCATCCCCCTGCCATATTAGTTTAACTCCTCCCCAACAGCACTAGCAAACACTCCCCCGAGGACATTGGTTCCGGTCCTGCCCAGGTGCAGACCGTCCGGTTTGTACTGATCCCACCTCCCCCAGAACCGGTCCCAATGCCCCAGGAATTTGAATCCCTCCCTGCTGCACCATTGCTCAAGCCACGTATTCGTCTGCGCTATCCTGCGATTCCTACTCTGACTAGCACGTGGCACTGGTAGCAATCCCGAGATTACTACTTTTGAGGTCCTACTTTTTAATTTAACTTTCAAAAGTATATTCGGCAAGAAATGGTTGTAGATTCAAATTCACGGGCAACAGATCTAGCGGGGAGATGAGGAGAAATGTTTTCACAGAGAGCTGTTGGAATCTGGAAAGCCCTGCCTGAAAAGGTGCTGGAAGCTGATTCCATAAATGATTTTAACTCGGAGTTGCACAGGTGCTTGAGGATGAGGAACTTACAGAGTTACAGATAAAAAGCCGGGGTGTGAGACTAAGCATGATTGCTCGTTCAAACAGCCAGCATAGGCACGATGGGCCGAATGGCCTCCTTCTGTGCTGTAAGTTTCTATGATTCTATGATTAAATGCCAGTGATTATCAGCTCAAGATGCTTTGTAGAAAATCCTTATTGCAAGAGACAAAGGGAAGATATTGCGACATAATATATCAATAAAATGAGCAGTTCTTCGCAAAATGTATTTGTTCAAAGAAGGCACACTTACACTGCATACAATAACTTTAACATGGATTGAGGAAAGTGCATGTTTAATTCCCCTACTCTGCTCAGCTCATAAACTGAGTGCTGCAAAGAACAGAGGCAGTAGGCAAAGACCATGGTGTTACCTTGTGGGGAGGAATTGACCAGGCGTCTAATTGCCAGACCACAATTGCGATCATTTCACGAGTCAAAACGGCATTGGCTGAATCCCTCTCCTTCCACAAAAACTTGCATTTATATAGTACCTTTAATGTAGCAAAACGCCCCAAGGCTCAAGAACTTCATCAAACTTTGACACCAAGCCACAGTAAAAATATCAGGACAGGTGACCAGAAGCTTGGTCAAAGAGGTAGGTTTTAAGGAGGATCTTAAAGGAGGAGAGAGAGGTAGAGAGGTGGAGAGATTTAGGAAAGGAATTTCAGAGCTTAGGGTCCAGGCAGCTGAAGGCTTGGCCACCAATGGTGGAGCGATTATAATCAGGGATGCGCTAGAGGTCAGAATTGGAGGAGCGCTAAACCTCTCCACCTCTCTACCTCTCCCTCCTCCTTAAAGATGCACCTTAAAACCTAGCTCAGGGACCAAGCTTTTGGTTACCGATCCTAATATCTCCTTATGCAGCTCGGAGTCAAATTTCAATTGATAACATTCCTGTGATGCGCCTTGGGACGTTTTACAAGGTTAAAGGCACTATATAAATGCAGATTGTTGTTGTTCCGACTAAAAACATTTTAAGAATACTTCACTGCTTCGATAGCCAAGATAGAATATAACAGAAGAGAAGAGACGCCCACATGGAGGAGGGCCCTGAAATTACAACCCCTGACTTGCAGTCAGTACATTTACTCCTTTCACCGGAGAATCGTCTAGAAAAGAAAATCACAAGTTAGGAGTTCGAGTCACATACAACACACCAACACCAAAGGGAAGTCTGTCAGCTGAAGCTAATAACATCGCTGATACACAACACAAACTAAGGGGATAAATTGGTAGCATTTTATTTGAACTTTGTCCAGAGAGAATTTTTCTAATGCCGTAGAAGAAGATAGAAGCACCACACAGGATGGGTGTTGATGGTATTTCAGCCAGTGTAAAGAACAATGTTACAATAGATGCTTAGAGCCATTTTCTTGGTGCCATGTGGATAGCAGAGTTATTAAGGGGCAGTTCTCATTGTGATATATTCTTACGGCATCACTAACAAACACACTGTACAAGATGGCTCCAAATGTCATCATGTGACCATGCCAAGTGACCCTTTTATTATTTACATCAGTGGTTGCAGTGTCACAGTAGTCCACTAGGTGGAGCAGTAGTCCACTAGGGGGTGCTCTATTACAGTCCAACTTTGTTCAATGTATCTTGAGTGGATGCTTGCTGCACCAGCCTTCTTGGGTACACTGGTGTTTCTGGAGTGGAGCTCCCCTTTCCTGTAGAACTACAATTCCCAGAGTGCATCATGACAATCCACATGACTGGACAGGAACATTTACAAATACCAACCGTGAGGCACATGCAACAGGAAAGGAAAATATAGAAAGATTTATTGTTTTATACATAGGTCTAGTTCCTGTTGATAAATGATGTGCCTTGGACAGAGGTGCACCGTATTGCCGGACTGGAAACTAATGTAGGTCAGCAAGCACATGGGTGATGGGTTAAAAAAAATGTTTAGAATCATAGTAGGTTAGAGCACGGGAGGAGGCCATTCGGCCTGTCGAGCCCATGCCAACTCTCAGTTAGTCCCTTTGCCCTTTCCCCGTAGCCGTGCAAATGTTTTTCCTTCAGATACTTATCCAACTCCCATTTGAAAGATAAGATTGAGTCTGCCTCCACCACCCGTTCAGGCACTTGGCCAGCCGCCCGCCCAGAAGTGATTTCTGTCGCTATTACTGCCCCTTCGGGTCGCGAACAGGGGCGGCAACATACCGAAAATCCGGACCATTATCTTTTTCAATCATGTAAATAAATAAGAAAAAGGAAAGATTTTGGGAGGGGGCATTCAAGGAAGAATCAATAAATAATCAGTAGTATGTGCATCTTAAGCACACACCACATATTTACCATGGGAGGTTGCTCAAAATAAATAGAATTATAGAATAGAATCATAGAAAATTACAACACAGAGGGAGGCCATTCGGCCCATCGTGTCCGTGTAGTGTAATGTAAGTAACTGAGAATAAAGATGTTTTGTGGAGGGAAGAGCATTGCAGAATAGGCAAGTTTTATAAAGTGGTAAGTCAATAGTATTACAAAGACCGAGTCCCTACACCTTTCAGGATACAGCAACATCTATAATCATTTTATCTCGTGTCAGTCTTGTGATGTGTCGATTGAGTAATGTCTGTGTGACACGGACTGGAAAACCACTGTCAGTTTGAGGCTACAGGTGAAGCACAGAGAACATCAGAGACTCTGCCCTCTCAGGGTATATCAAAGATCCCCATGGCACTATTCGACGAACAGCAGAGGAATTATCCCCGGTGTCCTGGCCAATATTTATCCCTCAACCAACACCTAAAGCAGATTATCTGGTTATTATCACATTTCTGTTTGTGGAAGCTTGATGTGCACAATTTCATTACAACAGTGACTACACTTGAAAAGTACTTCACTGGCCGTAAAGCACATTGGGATGCCCTGAGGGGGTGAATGGTGCGATAGAAATCCAAGTTCTTTTTTTCTTTATATAAGGGTGACTGCTTTTGGAGCACCAACCATGCTTTAGCTGGGTGTTGGCTGTACTGCTTTGCTGGTGCTTTTTAAAGTCCTGCAGTGGAGTTTTGACATGTTTTCTGCTGGAGAGAGAGCGAGAAAGAGAGAGAGAGAGAGATGATGCTGCAAGTCCTGGGGGCACCGTGACATTCAGAGCCATCCTACAATCCTATTGTGTCTGTCACGGTGCCTGTTTCCAAGGCCTCTGTGCTCCAGTAGATGTGTAGCTATCAGTTGCCACTCTGAACCTACCTTGGCTCTGCTCCCCAAACAAAATGTGGTTGACAACCTCTTACCTCAGTACAAATGCTTGTATACAAACTGAACCCACTGACTACTTCAACACAAGAGCAAAATACTGCAGATGCTGGAATCTGAAATAAATACAGAAAATATTGGAAATCTCAGCGGGTCGGGCATCATCTGGGAGCGAAAAACAGAGTAAACGTTTTAGGTCGATGACAGTATCACTGACCTGAAACGTTAACTCTGTTTTTCTCTCCACAGATGCGGCCTGACCCATTAACTACTTACCATATTTGTGTGATATATTCACAGAGCACAAGCACACACAGCTTCCAACATGGCAGGCAGCTCTCTCGGAAGCCTCCGGAAATCTGCCTGGTTCTGTTTAATGATTAACTCGGCAATTGCTGTACACAATACATCCACATCCACAGTGTGGCGCTACAAACATTACAAGCTTACAGACATTACACTTCTCCCTCCTTAATGAAGAAGCCATCAGAACAAACATCATACATAACTTTCATGTTTATACATAACACAGGATATAAACTTATTTTTTTTTCCATATTTACAATTTAACTTTACCACTTGTTTTCTGTTTCGAAGAGGATACCTTCGCTCTCGAACAGAACCTTCCAAACATGATGTCAAATCTAAACTCATTCGAGGCTCATCCTGAGGAACGTTTTCCGCCATGGAATTTCCTTGATTTTCATTTGAACTCACTCTAACTTCAGGCTCTTTGTTTTCCTGACTCAGACTCAGACTTTCATTCTGATTCTCTCCTGAATTTGTTTCCAGTACATTGGATTTAGGATTTGCTACTGGTATATCAAAACTATCTGATGAGTCAGAAATAATTGAATCATTCCCACCTTCAACTCCTTCCATGTCTGTAGGTAAAATATGATCAACATGAACAAACCTAACCTGACCATTATCAAACATCTTTACCAAATATGTGCGAGGGCCACATATCTTCACCACCCTTCCTGGGAACCACTTTAACCATTTATGGTGATGATTCTTCACTCTCACCTTCTGGTTTAATTTCACACTTCTCTCTTTTACTCTACCACTATCATGATTCGCTTTCTATCTTAATTATGTCTCTTCTACGGACTGTGACAAATTTGGCTTCAACAACGAGAATCTGGTTCGTGGATGTCATTTGAGAAACAACTCTGCTGGTGTTCTACCAATAGTTGCATGAGGAGTATTTCGAAAAGTAATCAAAAAATTAGCTAATTTGTGATCCAATGACAACTGTCGTTTCCTTGGATTTGGATCTAGCATTTATTTTATGAGGGCACATTTTACAATTTGTACAGTGCGCACTGCTGCACCATTCGAAGCAGGATGGTATGGTGGAACCTTGGTATATTTCACATCATTTTTGCTTGTGAATTGTGCAAATTCTTCTGAATGAAATTGTGGTCCATTATCCGAAACAATCTCTTCAGCGAGGCCAAATGAAGAAAATAATTTTCGTAAAATGTCCAATGTTTTACTTGTTGTTATTTTCCACATTGGAAACACCTCAACCCACTTCGAATGGCAATCAATCACAATGAACAATTGTTGTCCTTCTAACTCAGCAAAATCAATATGTAGCCTTTGTCACACCCTGGGAGGCCATTTCCATGGCTGTAATGGTACTGGTGGTGGTTGCTTGCTTACCGATTGACATGTCGTACACTGACTCACGATGTATTCTATATCTTTACCAAGACCTGGCCACCATAAATAACTGTGTGCAAAACTCTTGGTCAAGCACATTCCCAGGTGCTGGTCATGGAGGTCTCCTAATAAATTTGGACCTGAATTTATTTGGTATAACCACTCTTGCACCCCACATGATACAATCTTTATCAACTGATAATTCATTCCTACGAATGAAGAATGGATGTGTATCTTTATCTGTTACCTGGTTTGGCCATCCATTTGCAATATACTCATACACCTTTGACATCACTGGGTCACGTTTGGTTGCTCTACCAATCTCTTCAGCTGTGACTGGCAGTTCATCAATGTATGAAAAATAAAACACTTCTTCCCTATCGGGTGTAACTTGTGATGGGGAAGGCAATCTAGACATTGCATCAGCGTTACTGTGATCAGCTGATCATCTGTATTCAATATCATATGTATATGCTGACAAAATCAAAGCTCGTCTCTGCATTCGGGCTGCAGCTAATGTTGGAACTGGGGACTTTGGATGGAGGATTGTTGTTAGGGGCTTATGGTCCGTAACGATGGTAAACTTACGACTATACAAGTGTTAGTGAAACTTCTTGACCCCAAAAATTAATGTCAAAGCTTCCCTTTCAATTTGCACATAATTACTCTCACTGGCACTGAGAGTGAGTGAAGCAAAAGCAATTGGTCTCTCCTCCCCACTACTTAATACATGAGAGATCACTGCCCCAACGCCATATGGAGAGGCATCACATGCTAGCTTAATCTCCTTAGATATGTCATAGTGAACTAACATGGTGCTCTCTACCAATTTGCTTTTACACTCCTTGAATGCTGTATCGCATTCTTTTGACCACTTCCAATGGACCTGTTTTTTCAAAAGTTCATTCAGTGGATGTAATACTGTAGCTAAATTTAGTAGGAACTTCCCATAATAGTTCAAAAGACCCAAGAATGACCGAAGTTCAGTGACATTCCTGGGAGTGGGTGCATTTCTGATCGCATCCAATTTTTCCATCATTGGATGAAAACCATCTTTGTCTACTCTGTACCCTAAGTGCTCCACTGAGTTTTTAAATTACTCACACTTACGAGCAGACACTCGTACTCTGTGCTTCTCTAGCCGTTTGAGGACTTCATTCAAGATGTTATTATGAATTTGCCGATTTGGTGCTGAAATGAGTATGTCATCCAAATAACATACTACCCCTTCAATATCTTGCAAAATCTGGTTCAGCACCCCTTGGAATATGGCAGGGGCGGAAGACACTCCAATCGGTAGCCTATTAAATTGATATAGGCCGAGATGAGTATTTATAGTCAAACATGACTTGGACTCCTCATCTAATTCAAGCTGTAAGTAGACATTCGTAAGATCCAGTTTTGAGAAGATCTGACCATCTGTCAGTGTTGTGAACAAATCTTCTATATTCAGCAATGTATTGGGGATATTACCCTTTAGAACCTGGTTTACGGTTACTTTATAATCACCACACAATCTTACCTTACCATCGGACTTAGGCACAACAACAATGGGTGTAGCCCAATTACATTGATCTATCTTACAAATAATGTTCTCAGTCTCTAGTCTTTTGAGTTCTTGCTCAACTTTCTCCTTGAGTGCATATGGTATGGAACGTGGCTTGTAGTAAATCGACCTAGCGTCCTTCTGTACCCTGACACTCGCCTTGAAGCCTTGGATCGGACTGCCCGTTTCGCAGAATACCTTCGGATACTGCTTGATAACCTCATCCGTTGATGAAAATCTCGCTTCCACACAGAAAATCTTACTCCAATCCAGCTTCAGTGAGCTCAACCAATTTCTTCCTAGTAAGGCTGACTTGTCTCCTTTCACTACTGTTAGAGGCAAGTTATGAAGTTGATCTTTATATTTCACCGGTACCGTGATACGACCTACCACAGGAATTTTCTCTCTCGAGTAGCCTCGTAGCTCTATCTTGAATTTCTCCAGTTGAAAATCACACAATTTGTCGCAATATAGTGACTCCGGTACTGCACTCACGGATGCACCCATGTCGATTTCCATTGGCATCTTGAATCCCGCAACATCTATGTGGATTTTGATGCTTTCCGAATCGCTGTCTGTTAACCTCGTGCTCCTGATGACGTGTAACTCTAACATCTCCTCGTCCTGTTGTTGTTCTTCCATGCTATGTAGTCTTTTTGGATTTCTACTCATAGCCTTGAACGCTGGACTCATAGCTTTGGAAGCTGGTTTACCCTTCAGTCAGCATGCCTTCACAAGATGCCCAGTCTTCCTGCGGAAGAAACACTCTGCCTTCACATATGGACAACTTTGACCAATGTGCTATCCCAGGCACCTATAGCACGACTTCGACACTCTGTTAGAATTTCCAGTTTCTGAGACTTTGGGCCCCCACCGTCTTTTACCTTGAACCTTCAGGTGATTTACCTCGGTTGACTGATGACCGTAATTATTATTTAATTCTCGGGAATATTGTTCGGCCATGCCCATCGACCTCGCTGTCTGGCAATCAATCTCAAAAGTCAAGTCATCCGTCGTCAATAACTTCCTACTGATCACATCATTTTTCACCCCACAAACAAAACGATCCCGTAATGCTCGGCTTTGAAAGTTTCCAAAATTACAGTGCATCGATAACTTTTTTAATGCTACAAGGTAATCACTGATACAGTCATCAACCTTTTGATTCCGAATCTCGAAACGATAGCTTTCAGCAATTTCTAGCGGTTTGGGGTTATAGTGCTGCCCCAGCCTCATTAAAATCTCTTTAAGTGTTGTGTTCTTTGGCTCGTCAGGCACAAGCAGATTTACAAGAGTGTCATATAATGCCGGACCTGCCTCCGATAAGAAGATCACTTTTTTACGTTCCAACACAGCCCGGTTCTGGACTGCATTGTCTAGAACTTCGATTATGTTATTTGCAATGAAATACATTTCTAGCCGATCCACATATGCTTTAAAACGTTCCCGGTCGTGTCTATATTCCCCCAAATGTCCGATTACACCTGCCATTTTAATCTCGAGCTGTTCACACCATGTGCTGTATTTTACCTCGGATTTTGTAGCTTTTTTCCAAAGACAGAAACTTCCAAAGTCTCTCTGTCGGCTGGCTGAATCCTTCACCAACAAAATTTAAGCTTTAAATCATCCGAAAAATCCCATCTCAATCGCCAAATGTGATATATTCACAGAGCACAGCACACACAGCTTCCAACATGGCAGGCAGCTCTCTCGGAAGCCTCCGGAAATCTGCCTGGTTCTGTTTAATGATTAACTCTGGAATTGCAGTGCACAATATGTCCACATCCACAGTGTGGAGCTACAAACATTACAAGCTTACAGACATTACAATTTGGAACATTTTGTGCATAAAGGGCCGGTGCTGGGCTTCCCGCGGGTGCTCACCAGAAAATAGTAAAACACATCCGCATCTACCTTTTGGTGCTGCGCCCTCCAGCGCTCCCGATCGGATGCCTCCTCTCCCCACGCACTGGAGCACGTTGACATCTTGCAGATGCGGAGGGAGAAGCTGGAGTCACGTGGCACTGGACAGCCAATGACGAAACAGTAGTCTCGTTCATAATAATGGGAACTCCGTAAGTATGAGTTCTCATTATTAAGAATGAGAACCACCCCAACACCAAAACACAAATAAAAAATAGGGGAAAAAAATCACATATTTAACATTAACTTAAATTAAAGTTAATCAATGTGTTAGAAAAAAATATATTTTTTGGATTTTTCAAAAAGTTTTGTAATTAGGGTTGAAAATAGACTTTAAGGTGGACAGGGTTTTTAACAGAAAAAATATGGTAAGAAAGTTTATTTTGAAATGTTTTTTATATGTTTTGAAACTCTTATGCTGGTAAAAGTAGGCTATGCGGCTGCTTTTACCAGACGCAAGAGCTTGAAGGACATTCGCTGCCTTCTCCCTGTTGTGTATGGAGAAAGAGTCAGGCTGAACACTGTGAGCTCAAAGTAAAGTGTGACCATAGTCTTTTATTGCAGGTCTCCAGAGTGCCTCTCCAACCTGTGAAGCCTCCTTAAATACCTGTGCTCCCAAGGGATTATGGGATCCCTTGGGACTCCAGGGAATGAGCACTCTGGTGGCTGTACAGAGTAAATACAAGTCCACATATACAACAACACTCCCCCCTAAAGTCGATAGTGTAATTATTTACAATATGAGTCGATCTGGGGCCCTTCTTGCCCTGGTTGATCGACTCGGTGTGAAAGCTGGTGTTGTTGAATCATTTGTTGGGTCCTCGCTGGGCTGCTGTGCAGCTGGCCTTGCTGGGCTGCCTGCTGTGTTGGGCCCTGCTGGGCTGCTGTGGATGGTGGGTTCTATTCGTGGTCAACCGTGGTGCCGGTTGCCACTGGTGTGTGTGTTGGCGGATCAAAAAAGCTAGAGTCCAATATGGGTTGCTCAAGGTAGTCCGTGAATCTGAGTTTGATTTGGTCCAAGTGTTTCCGGTGAATGAGTCCATTTGAAAGTTTGACCCGAAACACCCTGCTCCCCTCTTTGGCCACGACAGTGCCGGGAAGCCACTTGGGACCTTGTCCATAATTTAATACAAATACAGGATCATTAATTTCATTCTCGCGTGACACATTTGCGCTATCATGGTATGCACTTTGTTGAAGCCGCCTGCTCTCTACCTGTTCATGTAGATCAGGGTGAACTAACGAGAGCCTTGTCTTAAATGTTCTTTTCATGAGCAGTTCAGCAGGTGGGATACCAGTGAGTGAGTGGGGTCTCGTGCGGTAGCTAAGCAGGACTGGGGATAGACGAGTCTGCAGTGAGCCTTCAGTTACCCTCTTCAAGCCTTGCTTGATGGTTTGCACTGCTCTCTCTGCCTGACCATTGGATGCTGGTTTAAACAGGGCAGATGTGACATGTTTGATCCTGTTACGGGTCATGAATCCTTTGAACTCAGCACTGGTAAAACATGGCCCATTGTCGCTCACCAGGACATCGGGTAAGCCGTGAGTGGGAAACATGGCCCGCAGGCTTTCAGTAGTGGCAGCAGACGTGCTAGCCGGCATTATCTCACACTCAATCCACTTGGAGTACGCGTCTATAACCATAAGGAACATTTTACCCAAGAACGGGCCTGCTTCATCGACGTGTACTCTAGACCACGGTTTGGAGGGCCAAGACCATAAACTTAGCGGCGCCTCCCTGGGTACATTACTTAACTGCGAGCATGTATTACATCTGTGAACGCAGGACTCTAAGTCTGCATCGGTACCGGGCCACCACACATGGGATCTGGCTATCACTTTCATCATTACGATGCCTGGGTGGGTACTATGGAGGTCATTGATGAAGGTATCTCTGCCCTTCTTGGAGACCACTACTCGATTGTCCCACAGAATCTATGCGTTGCTGGAACGGCTTTATCTCTTCCTGCATTTCCACTGGGACACTGGACCAGCTCCCGTAAAGCACACAGCTTTTGACTCGAGATAATAAGGGGTCCTGGCTTGTCCAGGTTTTGATCTGCCGGACAATGATAGGTGATTGCTCACTCTCAAATGCTTCCATAACCATGGCTAGATCTGCGAGCTGTGCCATTTCTACCCCCATGGTGGGCAATGGCAGCCTACTGAGAGTATCGGCGCAGTTTTCTATGCCTGGCCTGTGCCGGATGGTGTAGTTGTATGCGGACAACGTGAGCACCCATCTCTGGATGTGGGCCGATGCGTTGGTATTTATCCCTTTACTCTTGGAAAACAGGGATATAAGTAGCTTATGGTCAGTTTCCAATTAGAATTTTAGCCCAAACAGGTATTGATGCATTTTCTTTATACCATAGACACACGCTAACGCTTCTTTTTCCATCATGCTGTCGGCTCTTTCAGCCTTAGACAGACTCCTGGATGCATAAACAACCGGTTACAGTTTCACAAAATCATTAGCTTGTTGCAATACACACCCGACGCCATATGGCGACGCATCACATGCTAGTAGCAAATGCTTACATGGGTCAAACAACACAAACAATTTGTTTGAGCATAACAATTTTCTCGCTTTCACACAGACATTTTCTTGGCTTTTGCCCCAAACCCATTCGCCCCCTTTTCATAGTAAGACATGTAATGGTTCTAGCAGTGTGCTGAGACCCGGTAAGAAGTTACCAAAGTAGTTCAGGAGTCCCAGAAACGACCGCAACTCCGTCACATTCTGTGGCCTCGGTGCGTTCTCGATTGCTTCTGTCTTCGCGTTGGCGGGCCTGATGCCATCTGCCGCAATCCTCCTTTCCAAGAACTCCACTTCAGGTGCCAGGAAAACGCACTTCGAGCGTTTTAACCTGAGCCCCACGCAGTTGAGTCAACTAAGAACCTCCTCCAGGTTCTGCAGCTGCTCGCCTGTGTTCCGACCTGTGACCAAGATGTCGTCCTGGAAGACCACGGTGTGCGGGGCCGACTTCAGTAAGCTTTCCATGTTTCTCTGGAATATCGCCGCCGCCGATCGGATTCCAAATGGGCATCTGTTAGAAACAAAAAGACTCTTGTGCGTGTTGATGCAGGTAAGAGCCTTCGATGATTCCTCCAGTTCCTGCGTCATGTAGGCTGAAGTCAGATCCAGCTGCGTGAATGTCTTTCCTCCTGCCAGCGTTGCAAAGATGTCGACGGCCTTTGGTAGTGGGTATTGGTCCTGTAGAGAGAAACGATTGATAGTTACTTTGTAATCGCCACAGATTCTGCCGGTGCCGTCTCCCTTGAGGACTGGGACAATAGGACTGGCCCACTCGCTGAATTCGATCGGTGAAATGATGCCCTCTCTTTGCAGCCGGTCTAGCTCGATCTCTACCCTTTCTCTCATCATGTACGGTACTGCTCTCGCCTTGTGATGGATGGGTCGCACCCCCGGAATTAGGTGGATCTGCACTTTTGCTCCTTGGAATTTCCCGATGCCTGGTTCGAACAGTGAAGGAAATTTGTTTAAGACCTGGGCACACGAAGTGTCATCAGCGGGTGATAGCGCTCGGATGTCTTCCCAGTTCCAGCGTATCTTTCCCAGGAATCAGTTCATTCGTGTAAGTTCTTAGTTTCGTGTGAACTGGAGTTAAGACAGGCCTTGAGGCCTTGTTGCACCACAACCTTTCGAAAGTCTTTTTTCCATGATGGACTGACTCGCACCCGTGTCCAGCTCCATTGACACCGGGAGTCCATTTAGTTCAACATTCAGCATTATCGGGGGAAAATTCGTGGTGAATGTGTGCACCCCATGTATGTCTGTCTCCTCTATCTGAGGCTCTGGTTCGTCATGATCCTCCGTGGGTCTGTCCTCCTCTGCAACATGGTGCTTTGCAGGTTTAACAGGCTTAGTAGCTCACCTGCACACTTGTTGGATGTGTCCCATTGTTCCACAGCCCTTGCAAACGTATTCTTTGAATCGGCATGAATGGAAACGATGATCACCCCCACAGCGCCATCAAGGTGTTAATGGCCTTGCATTCATCACCCTTAATGGTGGACTCTGAGTGATCTGCGGATGTGCAGCTGCAGGTATGCGTGACCTGCCCTGTACGTTATGATTCGAAAACAACATCACTTTGTTCACAGTACTTGTAGCAGCATTTGTGTACTGAGAGATTTGCTTCATATTGTCACTGGTGGCAATGAACACCTGGGCTATCGCTATGGCCTTACTCAAGGTTGGGGTCTCTACAGTCAAAAGTTTCCGAAGTATGGTTTCGTGGCTAATGCCAAGTACGAAAAAGTCTCTGAGCATGTGCTCCAAATGTCCTTCAAATTCGCAATGTCCTGCAAGGCGTCTTAGCACGGTGACATAACTCGCCATTTAACATAGAAACATAGAAAATAGGTGCAGGAGTAGGCCATTCGGCCTTTTGAGCCTGCACCACCATTCAATAAGATCATGGCTGATCATTCACCTCAGTACCCCTTTCCTGCTTTCTCTCCATACCCCTTGATCCCTTTAGCTGTAAGGGCCATATCTAACTCCCTCTTGAATAGATCCAATGAACTGGCAATCAACAATTCTCTGCAGTAGGGAATTCCACAGGTTAACAACTCTCTGAGTGAAAATGTTTCTCCTCATCTCAATCCTAAATGGCTTACCCTTTATCCTTAGACTGTGTCCCCTGGTTCTGGAATTGCCCAACATCGGGAACATTCTTCCCGCATCTAACCTGTCCAGTCCCGTCAGAATTTTATATGTTTCTATGTGATCCTCTCTCATCCTACTAAACTCCAGTGAATACAGGCCCAGTCGATCCAGTCTCTCATCATATGTCAGTCCTGCCATCTTGGGAATCCATCAGCTGAACATTTGCTGCTCTCCCTCAATAGCAAGAATGTCCTTCCTCAGATTAGGAGACCAAAACTGAACACAATATTCCAGGTGGGGCCTCACCAAGGCTCTGTACAACTGCTGTAAGACCTCCCTGCTCCTATACTCAAATCCTCTCGCTATGAAGGCCAACATACCATTTGCCTTCTTCACTGCCTGCTGTACCTGCATGCCAACTTTCAATGACTGATGTACCATGACACCCAGGTCTCATTGCACCTCCCCTTTTCCTAATCTGCCGCCATTCAGATAATATTCTGCCTTCGTGATTTTGCCACCAAAGTGGATAACCGTACTTTTATCCACATTATACTGCATCTGCCATGCATTTGCCCACTCTTCTAACCTATCCAAGTCACCCTGCAGCCTCTTAGCATCCTCCTCACAGCTCACACCGCCACCCAGTTTAGTGTCATCTGCAAACTAGGAGATATTCGAGAGAACTTTGGAAGATTATAGTTAGGGCATCTGTAATGTTCTCACCGACTTCCTTTAAAATCCTGGGATGTAAACCATCTGGTCCTGGGGATTTGTTACTCTTTAGTGCCATTATTTTCTTCAGTACTGTTATTTTGCTTATGTTAATTTTGGTGAGTCCTCGTCCCTGATTCAGTATTAATTTCCTTGGGATGATCAGCTGTTATACTCTTCCTCTATTGTAAATACAGAAATTATTCAACATGTCCACCATTTCCGTATTTTCATGTACAATATCACCATTTTCAATTTTCAAGGAGCCCACATTGCTCATCCTACCCTCTTTTTTCTAATATTTTTTGTAAAAAAACATTTGCGTTGATTTTGATATCCCTTGCAATATCTCTTGATATCTCTTACTATATTTAATTGTTTTCTCTTGCACTTTCTTGTGCACTTTCAGTGGTAATGGTAGTTTATCTAAACTATAAAGACTTTTACCTGGTTATTACTTGTAACCTGGTCTTAGTTGGTAAACTGTTGAAACAGAAGCCATGCAAAGTTTGATGTAAAACAAGGTGAATTTGGGCCATAGAAAGAGTTTTTCATTTGACTTTCTATTCAGCTTTGAGGTTGTCACTTAAATGGAGTCAATTAGAATGCATCCCCAGGGACGGGGGTTCTCCTGATCATCACACACCATCCTGACTTGGAAATGTATCGCCGTTCCTTCATCGTCGCTGGGTCAAAATCCTGGAACTCCCTCCCTAACAGCACTGTGGGAGCACCTTCACTGCACAGACTACAGCGGTTCAAGAAGGCGGCTTACCACCACCTTCTCAAGAGCAATTAGGGATGGGCAATAAATGCTGGCTTAGCCTGCGACGCCCACATCCCAGGAACGGATTTTTTTTAAATCCGAGGTTGCCGCTAATCTTCAGCTAAAGTTACGGTGACCGATTATGAGAATTCTCAAGGAAATTCCAAGCGTGTATTATTATAGGCGGTCGTATGGTTTTGAAACAGGCTGAGTTAAACCTTGACTGTAATGTATACAGAATGACACACAGTAGCAATAAGTTGTGTTTATCTGTATACAGGGTTGTAGTTTATTTCAGCCCCATTTACCTCCACATGACACTCGCTAGTCCTGGTCATAAGATCGTGTAGGTGATGTGATATATTCTTTATGACATCACAAACACACACATACACAAGATGGCTCTTCAGGAACTTGTCATCATGTGACCTTCCTTTTATTATATACATCAGCACTTGCATTACCACAGTAGTCCACTAGGTGGAGCAGTAGTCTACTAGGGGGAGGGAGCTCTGTTTTACAGGTGACATGCTCGTTGACCTCTACCAAGGCTGCTCTGTAAACTGCTGTTACTAGGCCACAGTGAATCACCATCCTGGGGGAAGTACCCAGCAGATGCTTGGCACCTTCTCACCACAAACACAAAGAAGACTGGGGTTTCATCGCAGGTGGAATGGTGGCCAGGAGTCAGAATTGTACTATTGTGTGGCACAGCATGTTGGCGCCTTTACATGATGCATCACCAAACCACCTTGACAATTAGTTTTCTGATTTTTTGATTAGTGTAATTCGACACTATCAAACAGAACAATCAGAAGCTACATTGATGAAAGAGAGTCGTACAAAACTGGGGAACATTTTTCTCTTCTTGAGGTGTTTGGCATTAACGAAGAGGGCGGTCCATTATAAGAGGACCCCTCTTTAAGTAGCGTCTAGCAATGGGATGCAGGAAGCTAACTGATGTTTTTTTAGCTATATTGATTTTTTGGAAAGGACCTCAGTTGGAATGTTGCATTGAGGTTTGAACAGTAGGACATCATTACATCGGGTTATTTCAGAAAAGAGTGCTAAGGATAATTCCAGAACTTCAAATTATAATTCATGAGGATAGGCTGACAGAGTTTTACTTGTTCTCATTTGAGAATAGACTGAAAGGAGACACGATCGAGATCTTTCAATTGCTGAAAGGCATGGATAAGGTGGATATAAGCAGGTTATTTGACTTTAACCGTTATGCAGGATTAGAGGACATGAATGCAAAATTGCCCAGCCTCAAGCAAGATTAGAAATTACATGATCCTTTTCCCCATAGAATAGAAGATATGTGAGATAGATTTCCATCAAAGTATTGAATACTATGTTGATTAACCCATTTAAAAGCGGGTTGGATGAATATCTGGTTATGAATGGGATTGAAGGTTATGAGGATAAGTATAGACATAAATGATCAAATACTTCACGGAGCACTTTGACTCTACTTTAGTTTTGACCGCAGCAATGTTATCTTTGGAATGAAACCAGTCGTGGAGGCATAAGCTAAATTAAGATATTGGTTGATATCGTGGAGTTTCGCTGCATTGCTTTCAGAGACTAGCCGAGACATTTCATAGAGTTTACCTTGTTGGAAGTTTTACCTGTAGGTATTCGCCCTCCCTCGCTGCCCCTTGCCCTCCAAAGTAAAATAAACTGCACATAGAGACCATGATAGTAAAAGTTGGACAAGTTCCACCAGGAGGAGTAGGTTTGCAGGCCAAATTAATTTCATTCATTTCATATCGCAAGCTCTTTCGATAACTATGCGCACATCAAGATTAAAGTTATCTCTTGAAAGTCGTGACATTGAGAAATGTCACTTAGTTGCTATGCCCAGTACCTTAGTAGCTTGGATATATGTTGTCCAGACCTGGTGCCTTGTCCGCGTTAAACCTTTTTATAACCATTTTTTGGCATTACCTGCAAACTGGTTAGTTCTACACTTCAAAAAGTGCTTCATCAACTGTAAAACGCTTTTGGGACGTCCGGTGGTCATGAACGACGCTATCTCAATGGAAGTCTTTCTTTCTTTTGCTTTCTTTCCTCTTCTACCCTTCCTGCAAATCTGATCTCCAATTTAAGAAAATTTCCACGTATACTTCTGAAGGATTAGGGACTTTACAAGGATGAATTACCCGCTAGAAGAGCTGGGTTTGGCTAAAAGTATTAATTCAACAATGGAACTGTTAAACTGACTGTTGAATGGCATGCTTGGAAGGTTAACCACATCCAAAAAGTCTTATTCAACAGACTGTCTAGAATGGTAGCGATAAGACAGCTGTGAGGCCTTGAAAGTCTGAGAGAAGCTGTTGTGCACATCAGATGTATATTATCTACTAGTTTTAAACCATGGGCAAGAGAGGGATTGTGAAAAAGTATTAACAGCATGTTTTTGCCAGCATGCGTGTAAAACCAGTTATTTTAGTAAAATCGAAGCGAGTGACCAAAGACAGAGCAGAGACAGAGCAGGAAACAGTCCATGAGACAGTCCAAAGCACTTTACAGCCAATGAAGCTACACTTTTGGAGTGTAATCACTGTTGTAATGGGAGAAACAAAGAGTAAAGAGCGTTAAAACAAAAGCCCTACAGCTTTGTGCCATATAGACACTTCTTGCACCTTACAGGCATATAGCAGATGCAAAACCTTTAGATAGATAGATATTGGCTGTTACTCCACCCCAAATGGATGGAAGTGAGGGGATTTGTACAGACAGACTGCAAGGCCTGAAAATGGTCTCTTTTCCCACCAATGTAATTATAGTGAAGATAGTCTAAACTGTCGTGTATGCATGCCTGTTTACTGTGTGATGTCTGTAACACTGTTATGCAACACTGAATGTACCCTTACACTGTACACACCTTGCCTGTACACCAGAGGGTGCTGCTACTGGAGACCTAAGGGTTATCTGCACACTGCAGGTAACCCAGTATAAAAAGGAACACACAGCGTGTTGTCGGCACTCAGGAGCTGCAAATAAAGGACTGCAGGTCTGCACAATTTAAGTATCATACCCTGCCTCGTGGAGTCATTAGTGAAGGTGCCTACATACGCTACATAAACAATACCTTTAGGCACGTGTCAGGCAGGGAACAATTTTCAGCTCCCCTGTCTGGACTGACTTAATCTGTGCAAGGTCTGTGCAGCGCAGCAATGTCCTAGCAGAGAACTAATGTGTCTTCAATGAAGCAATTTTGTTAGCAGTCTTTTGACTTTATTCATATGTTTTGAAGCAATTTGAATATTTTTGTCATGTACACCCACCACTAAAACGCAGGAGATACAAACGTAGATTAAAATGCATTGTAGTCCTGACAGGTTTATTTCTAGAAACTGAGCCCGAACTAAGATGTATGTGTTTCAGATAAATGGTGAAAGAGCAGAAGCTCTTAAATCATCCTCAGCCGGTGACAGGAGCAGTCAGATCAACAAAAGGATATTTCCACACTCAGAAGAAAATAAGAACAAAGAGATAAGGAAAGAAAATTTAGCTTGTAAGTCCCTGTCAGGAGAGGACACCAGCAAGGTCCATTCATGCAAAGTTTGTCGGTCAATCTGACAGAGACTGACACAGTGGCTTTTGTTCTCCAGCAATGTTGTGCATTAATAAAGGGCAGTCACACAGCAGTAAATCAGCGGGGGTAACAATAGCCATCGTTCATTTGTACTTGACCAAATTTTGTTTATCAATCTCTGCTCTGAATTTTATATGGCGCATATGGAGTGAGCGCGGGTGCGCATTTCTGTACACTGGTCTGAGTCAGTGTACCAGTATGTACCCGGTACTTACGTTAATATAATTTATATCAACTGCAGAATCTTTGCAACACAGTTGCGCACCTTATATTTTCCAAAGGGATCTCTTTTGTAAAGGTGTGATTTAAGGCAGACCCATTTAAACGTGTTTCTTATGCATCGAAGATATAGGCCGAGAAATTGGGCCGCGCAGCGCCCGTTTTTCAGGCGCTCACCGGCCTACTAAGCTCCCAATATGGCGGGCAGGAGGCGTGTGTACGCATTTCCAGCTAGAAGTGCGCCGCTCCGCCATATTGGATGAGGTATATGTGCTGGCGGCAGGAGCGCACGGCGGTTTTAAACTTACCTGGAAAAGCGTCTTGGTTACGCCAACCAGGTTGTTGCTGTCAAGGAGGCCACTCTGGTCTCCTCACTATTAATGGAATAGGACCCTGATGTACGAGTATATGAGCCCCCCGCCTGACTCAGACACACCTGAAAAATCAGGTGGGTAAAAATCCCAGCCGAGAGGGAACGGAATGGATCTTTCACCTGCTCCATTTCAACTGCTGCCCCCCCCACCCTCTCACTCCAGTCACCCCACCCCACCCCGGACCCTGTTCCCACCAGGCAGGGGAGTTAAAATTCTCCACCATAAGAGTGAGTTTGGGCAGACATACGAGAGGTATTTAAGAAGACTTCTGAGCTGTCAAGCATGAAAATGATCCATAAAAGATCAGACATGAAGAATTATTTAAAGAGTATTAAATACGTGAGCTAATATAGATTTGGGATGTGCAGATGGAAGAATAGTTTTGGAGAAACAAATTGACATATCGTGAATGGAACTCTATACCCTGGGGCAGGATGTTGTATAATACATTTACAATAGGAAATTAAAAAAAATACATAGATGTTCATCTATTCAAGCAGTGAGCCTGACCTTTTCCATGTGTCTGTCGTTATTTAAACAATGGTTGCAGCCAAATTATCTTAATGCAATCAAAGCTGTGTCAATATGTTGTCAGCATTTACAAGTCGCAATATGATGAGAGAACGGCAAATTATTAGCTTTCAGTATGAGGCAAAAGACTGATTCGAAGCTGTATATTGTTACTTTTGTGGGTATTAATCTGGGAGCAAAAAACACAGTTTCTGAAAGATGGAAATGTCATCCAAAATAAATTGTATATTAGTACAGTGGCTCTGGAGAAGGTCACGGATAAGACAGAACTTCCTTCCTTTGACAAAATGAAAAAAAAAACATCATCTTAGGAGCAGAAAAATATTACCGTAAATGTGACTATAAACTGGGAATGTGATATGGTTGCTGCTCTGCATCTTTGCAAAAGGAGACTCTTGCTGCCGTTGATTGTTTAGATCCCTTCCAGCACCAGTGTTTTATGTGTATTTTGTGACAACAGAGTCCCATTTGTGCTTTTTAGCTTCTCCCATCCAAAAGATGGCACAGGATGGGGTAAAATGATTCAGGGATTCTCCAGTTGTATAGTCAGTAATGCCAAAAAAATGGAAACCAATCAGACTTCTTCTATCCAAAGATTTCACACAATCCAATTTGTTGTTGATTTTACCCAGCTCACTTCCTGAAGAAAGGATCCTGAAAGCTTCAAGTTGCTCCCTAGAGGTGAATCTACAAAATATCGATCTAACTTAAAATGCTATGCCACATACTTGTCTTGGCAACACACTCCTGTAGTTCAAGCAGTTCCAAAACCAACATGCTTCAGGTACCCTTTGAATATCTGGACCAGTCCTCATGATCAGCTTGGCTCAGGTGATAAGAACATAAGAAATAGGAACAGGAGTCGGCCATACGGCCCCTCGAGCCTGCTCCGCCATTCAATAAGATCATGGCTGATCTGATCCTGGCCTCAACTCCACTCTCCTGCCTGTTCCCCATAACCCTTGACTCCCCTGTAGTTCAAAAATCTGTCTATCTCATCCTTGAATATATTCAATGACTCAGACTCCACAGCTTTCTGGGATACAGAATTCCAAAGATTCACGACTATCTGAGAGAAGAAATTCCTCCTCATCTCCGTCTTAAATGGGCGACCCCTTATTCTGAAGCTATGCTCCCTAGTTCTAAATTTCCCCACGAGGGGAAACATCCTCTCTGCATCTACCCTGTCAAGCCCCCTCAGAATCTTATATGTTTCAATAAGATCACTTCCCATTCTTCTGAACTCCAATGAGTACAGGTAGCACTCAGAGTCACAACATTGTGGATTCAGTCCACACTCTAGGATTTAAACACGTAATCAAAGCCAACGCTTCAGTACACTGAGGAAGTGCTGCACTGCTAGAGGTGGTGTCTTTCCGATGAGAGGTTAATCTCAGGCCTGTCTGCCCGCTCAGGTGGATGTAAAAGATCCCACGGCAATATTGGAAGAGGAGCAGGGAATTCACCTAATGTCCTGGTCAACAACTTTCCCCCAATTAAGACCAATAAAAATAAATCATTTGTTGTATGCAAGTTGGCTGTTGTATTAGCCTACATAACAATAGTGACTAATTTTCAAAATAATATATTGGCTATAAGGAGCTTTGGGACATCCAAAGGATGTGATAAAGTGCAGTACAGGCAACTCTCGATTATCCAGGGCCCTCGGGGATTTCAGGCGATTCCGGGTAAATAATTTTGCAGCTAGGGCGAGTGCACGTACTTGCCGAGAATGTTTGGGTCCCAAATTTATACTTTAATGCTAGATTAACCTGCTGGAGTCAACGACCCCTCCCTCAAATCAATGTTGAAACTAGTTAGAACACTAACTCGACGAGCCTAATCCCCAATCCTTCGGCCGTCATCGGTCGGCGGAGGAAGAGCACAGACAAGCCGGACAGTGCCAGCATGCAGGGTCCCCAGATCCTGCCTAGAAACCCGAGCTCATTCCCCGCTAGTGCCGCGATCAGGCCCAGCGGCGTCGCTGAAAGGCGAAATGGCCAGTCTAAAGGCTTCAACCACTGGAGGTCGAATGAGACTCGGCTTTACTTACCCCCGAGGTTGGGCGGCACCCTCAGTGGCAGACAGGTGCAGAAAGTGGTCAGCGCAGGACTGTGTGTGGGGTGGGTTTAATGGTCGTATGCAGCTGTACACGGGACAGAATCACAGTTTTTAAAAGTGCCGTTGCAGCGGGTTCTCCGTTAGATCCGTGTACGGATAATCGCGAGTTGCCTGTACATAGAATCATAGAATCTGACAGCAGGGAAGGAGGCCATTCAGCCCATCGTACCTGAGCTGGCTCTTTGAAAGAGCTCTCTAATTCGTCCCACTCCGCTGCTCTTTCCACATAGCCCTGCAATTCTTTTTCCTTTTCAAGTATATGCCCAATTCTCCTTTTACAACTGAAAGCTCTTGTTTCTTACTTAATCATTAGCTTCTTGAAAGTGTTAGTTCCCCGGCATAAAGCATAAGAGCATAAGAAGTAGGAACAGGAATAGGCCATTTGGCCCCTCGAGCCTGCTCCGCCATTCAATAAGATCATGGCTGATCTGATCAGGGACTCAACTCCACTTCCCTGCCTGCTCTCCATAACCCTCGACTCTCTTATCATTCAAAGATCTGTCTATCTTAAATATATTCAATGACCCAGTCTCCACAGCTCTCTGGGGTAGAGAATTCCACAGATTTACGACCCTCTGAGAGAAGAAATTTCTCTTCATCTCAGTTCTAAATATGTGACCCCTCATTCTGAGACTATGCTCCCTAGTTCTAGATTCCCCCACGAGTGGAAACATCCTCTCTGCATCTACCTTGTCAAGCTCTCTCAATATCTTATATGTTTCAATAAGATCACCTCTCATTTTTCTAAACTCCAATAAGTTTAGGCCCAACCTGCTCAACCTGTCTTCATAAGTCAACTCCTTCATCTCAGAAATCAACCTCATGAACCTTCTCTGAACTGCCTCCAATGTAAGTATATATCCCCTTAAATAAGGAGACCAAAACTGTACACAGTACTCCAGGTACCCTGTACAGTTATAGCAGGACTTCTCTGCTTTTTTATACTCCATCCCCCTTGCAATAAAGGCCAACATTCCATTTGCCTTCATGATACTTGCTATACCTGCACACTAACTTTTTGTGTTTTATGCACAAAGACCCCCAGGTCCCTCTGTACTGCAGCATTTTGTAATCCCTTTTGTAATGATTTGCTTTTCTATTTTTCCTGCCTAAGTGGATAACCTCACATTTTCCCACATTATATTCCATCTGCCAAATATTTGCCCACTCACTTAGCCTGTCTATATCCCTTTGCAGATTCTTTGTATCCTCCTCACAACTTGCTTTCCCACCCATCTTTGTATCATCAGCAAACTTGGCTACATTACACTCGGTCCCTTCATCCAAGTCCATTAATATAGAAGCAGAGGTAACAGGGGTGGAAAACCCATTACACCTGTCATTTCCTGGGGATCCTCTGAGAGGAGAGGTTAGAGCAGTTGTACTTTAATTAGTTGTGGCCTCCCACCACATTCTCCTCCACGTACACTAAACAGGCTCCCGTTCAGAGGGCCAGCCAGTGCAAGCTAGTGATAGTCCTTTGCACCTGGCCAACCTCAGATTGGGGGGGTGGGGGGGCGGGGAGACCTGAGAGCAGCAGGTGGCAAGGCCACATTAAAGTCTCTGGAATTGAAAATGGGGAGAGATGCATAATGGGCAGCTGAGTCAGTATCACCCGCTTTGCACTATCGAACAAAGTCAAATTTTCTCCCCCCGCCCCCCCCCCCAGTAAGGAGTCAAGCCCATGAGCACGGGGTTTTTATGGTTGGGGAACAATACTGTAAAGTTGATTCCCTGACTCAGGCTCCCTTGTGGATAATAGGAGTTCAATTGATGCCCTTTCTCTTCCACCCGCAAAGACTGAGGCCTATTTAATCCGCTCAGTCCTCGAACTGCTTGGCACTCACCACAGCTCATTTAACCTCAAGCGTTTACGAAGTCAAGCAGACATGGCAGCCAGAAAGTCGTGGCAGTAATCTAAACATTTGACAACAAATCAAAACCATTTTAAAACATCTTTGAGAAGAGCGTATTGTGTGAACTTTAGCTTACATGTTATTTATTTGTCTGCCGATCACATTTTCTTTGTAGGGATATTTCGAAGACGTTCTGGGGTTGGATTTGTGGCTCCTATGGGTGCATACAAGGTGCACACACGTCCGTAGGGGCCCCGCAAGTTCCGTGATTAGGCATGCAACGTGCAGGCATCAAAACCCGGAACTTGCGATCTGTCAAGAATCCTCTTGACAGATCGTATGAATCTGACAGAAATGGGGCTACGCGGGTGGAGAGTTGGGCTATTTGCCCAACTTCTCCCAGCGAATGCCCGTGAAATTCTTATGCCTGGTAAAAGCAGGCATGAGGCCTGACTAAAGGTAGAAACATACATTTTTTTCACTCATTTATATATTAAAAACCTGTCCATTAAGGTAAGTTTATTTTTAGCCCTGTTAAAACATTTAAAAAACATTTAAAAAGAAAATATTTTAAACATTGTAATTTGAATTCATTTTAAATATGTAATGCGTTTTTCTTAATTTCATGTGTTTGCGTAGTTTTGAGGGTATTCCCATTCATACTTAGGGCAGCTCCGTAAAAATGGAACTCACCATTAAGTATGACTGGGGATTCCCCTACTTTGATTGGTTGGGCCGGCCTACACGTAGAGGCCCAGGAGCACAAGTCTCCGAACCTCCCGGATCGGCAGGCAAGTTTGTAGATTTTTTGCAGGTTGGAGGCAAATTCTACCCTTCTGTGTATGAATATATCATTGTTAATGATGTGTCAATTATGTGATTTCTGAGCTATATCTTCAGCATCCAGCTGTCCTGTGAATATAACCCTTGAATGCAACTTGAAAGCACATATTAATGTCGTTTACACCAAGCTCCTGTTTCATGCTAAACTACTTGAAATTCCCAAAATGTGACAGTGTCCTTCTCTGCTCTGTGATGAACATTTGCTGAAACTCTTCATTGTTTTACTGCCACCCTTGTTATGACTGTTGGTCATGTGATGGGGGTAAGCATGTGCAAATTTGCATGCTTACCCACACTAGTTCAAAACCCTCCACGGCCTCGCTCCTCCATACCGCTGTAACCTCCACCAGCCCTACAATCCTCCGAGATCTCCAACTCTGGCCACTTGTTCATCACCCATTTCCTTCCCCCCAGCATTGGCGGCTGTGCCTTCAACCGTCTAGGCCCCAAGCTCTGGAATTCCTTCCCTAAACCTCTCCGCATCTGCACCTCTCTCTCTTGCCCTTTAAGACGCTCCTTAAAATCTACCTCTTTGACTGAAGTTTTAATCGCCTGTCTTAATGTCTCCTTCTTTGGCTCGGTGTCAAATTTTGTCTGAATACGCCCCTGTGAAACGCCTTGGGACATTTTACTACATTACAGGCACTATATAAATGCAAGTTGTTGTTAACAAACTGCTAACAAGCCAATAAAAACTCATTAACACCAGCCCTGTGTGTTAACACACATTGAACCGGACTGCTCCCTGAGGGACGTTACCAAGCTGGGCAATAATCAGCAAATCCGCCATTAGTGCTAACGGAGGTGTTACTACATATTAGCTTAAACTCAACAGACCCTCATTCCTGAAGAACCTAAAGGAAAAATGGACAAAAGATCAATAAATTTGTCATGTGGAATTTCATAATAGATCTTTTTTTTAAAGTTGAATAAATTTCATTTCCAGTCACATAGATCATCAGAAAGAATACTGTCTCTTTCATCATATCCCAGCTGTCTTCTCCACAGCTCCCTACTGATCTATAATTACTCATCAGAACTACAGTCGATTTGTAAATGAAAACCTTCTTTATAAGCCGACACAAAATACTTAACCTCTTGGCTGTGGAGGGTGTTGCATTGTGTGTGTTTTTCTTCACACACTGCACTCCTGGTAAGTGTATAACTGAATTTTCAGGGTTACACTGTCAAAGGGAATACATAAACTGCAACTTGATGAGTATGAAAGTTAATGTCATTATTACCTAAATGTGGTACACCTTTTGCATGCTGATATGAAACACGTTTAGTAGCTGACAAGGCATTGGGTTAAAAGTCAGGTCTTACACAGTGTTGGTAAATTTGCATAGAGAGCACTGTCACTTTTCAGGATTTCAGATGGTACAACCACCTGAAGATCTGGAGGTAATAAACGTTAAAAAGTGCGACTATAGAGCCAAACATAGATGTCCGGGAGTTAAATTCATAGGATAGCTAGACAGGCATGTATAGATTAGGTTTCAGACAAGGTATCAGATTCAGCATTGTGGAGACAATGGGATAGATTTTGCCATTGTGTGACAATCGAAGTCCTGCTCACCCATTACCCCTGTGCTCGCTGACCTACATTGGCTTCCAGTTAAGCGGCGCCGCGATTTTAAAATTCTCATCCTTACTTTCAGATCACTCCCTGGTCCCGTCCCTCCCTATCTCTGTAATCTCCTCCAGCCCCACAACCCCCCGAGATGTCTGCGTTCCTCTAATTCCACCTCTCTTTCCACCTGCAAGACGCTCCTTAAAACCTACCTCTTTGACCAAGCTTTTGGTCACCTGCGCTAATTTCTACTTATACGGCTCAGTGTCAAATCTTTATCTCATAATACTCTTGTGAAGCGCCTTGGGATGTTTCACTTCATTAAAGGTGCTATATAAATAAAAGTTGTTGTTGTTGATAGTTTAAAACGGGTGTTAACGAATCGGCAATCCTCCCCATGCTTCTTTCCGTTAACTTCAATGGTTATAAATATCGGGAGAGATGTAAAACCAGGCTTCGGATTCGTTATCGCCCATTTTACACTATTGCAGCAAGTCAAAATCTACCCCAATGAAAGGTAGTTTGACATTCCAGTGACGGTTCACACTTATGAGCCTGGATTTTAGCCCAAAGGTGAGTACCATGCCGGGGATGCGCTGTGAGCTTATAACGGCAGGGCTCCTTTAAATTCTTTTTTGTGTCGGGTTTCCGCCAACAGGCAGCCTGATTGATAGGCTGGGGGCATTTTGGGTGGGAAGCCTGCTTCACAAGGCCGCATGTAGTGGAGGCGGAGGAGGGGGGGGAGGCAGGGTGAGAGAGAGAGATGGTGGAGGGGGGGGGCATCCCGATCGTGGGGGAGGTGGTCCCGATCATGGGGAGGGGTCTTGATTACGTTGGAGTGTCCCAATGATGGTTGGGATGGGTCCAATGGTAGTCGGGGGGTCCGGTGGTTGTCGGGGGCAAGATGGTGGTCGTGGTGGAGTAGATAGGTCACGGGGGAGAGCAGGGGATTTTACTGGGTAGGTTGTTGGGCCTGGAGGAAACACTCCTGCTCCTCCAGGCCCACTAGCAGTGGATTCAGCCCTTCTTGCCTCCTTTCAGCTGCCAGGTTTCCCGAGGCCTGGGACACCCAGCCAGAATGAGTTAAAAACAGAGTGAGTGTTGAAATGAAGGCAGGCAGCCTCATTATAATAATTTAATTTCCAACATGCCTGCGGCGAGCGGATTGGTGCCCCGCATGGATGTCTGCGGGCTGGGTTCCTGTTTCAGATTTTTTGCATTTTAACCTCTTGACACGCCCCCAACCCGCCCGTTTATGGGAGTACAGCAGGCGGTGAAGAAAGCAAATGGCATGTTGGCCTTCATAGCTAGGGGATTTGAGAATAGGAGCAGGAAGGTCTTACTGCAATTGTACAGGGCCTTGGTGAGGCCTCACCTGGAATATTGTGTTCAGTTTTGGGGAGTACAGCGAAGGTTCACCAGACTGATTCCTGGGATGGTGGGACTGACATATGAGGAGAGACTAGATCAACTAGGCCTTTATACACTGGAGTTTAGAAGGATGAGAAGGGATCTCATAGAAACTTATACGATTCTGACGGGACTGGACAGATTAGATGTGGGAAGAATGTTCCCGATGTTGGGGAAATCCAGAACCAGGGGACACAGTCTTAGGATAAAGGGTAGTCCATTTAGGACTGAGATGAGGAGAAACTTCTTTACTCAAAGAGTTGTTAACCTGTGGAATTCCCTACCGCAGAGAGTTGTTGATACCAGTTCATTGGATATATTCAAGAGGGAGTTAGATATGACCCTTACGGTTAAATGGATCAAGGGATATGGAGAGAAAGCAGGAAAGGGGTGAATGATCAGCCATGATCTTATTGAATGGTGGTGCAGGCTCGAAGGGCCGAATGGCCTACTCCTGCACCTATTTTCTATTTTTCTATGTTGAGATTCAGTCCATTGTTCCTGCAGTAACTCTGTTCATTTGAACTCAGCAGGTTCGGCTGGTAGTTTTTTTTTTATTCATTCGCAGGCTGTGCATGCCCAGCATTTATTGCCCATGAGAAGGTGGTGGTGAGCCGCTATTTCAGAGGGCAGTTAATAGTCAACCACATGGCTGTGCATATAGGCCAAACCGGACAAGGCCAGCAGATTTCCTTCCCTAAAGGAAGTAAGTGGTTTCATGGATCATCATTACTGAGCCACTAGCTTTTTATTCCAGAGTTATTTAATTGAATTTAAATTCCCCAGCTGTCCTAGTGGGATTTGAGCTCATTGCTCCGGATCATTAGTCAAGGCCTCTGGATTACAAGTGCAGTACCATAATCATTAGGCTACCATTGCTACTCTTGGGAGTGACATAGTCAGTTTGACTAAAAGCGGTCACTAGAGAGAGGCTTTTAAAATCCAAAAAAGGGCTACATATAATATACAGCACGGAAACCGGCCATTCGACCCAACAGTGTCAAGCTTCGAAAGCGGGGGGGAGAGAGTGGGAGGGGCAATAAGACAGCAAAGGGCCGTGAAGAGGATGGAACATAGAACATTAACTTTAAGCTAACGACATGACTTAATGAAGTGGGGTAACATAGCAACGTCATTGTTTTTATGTTATATATCCCAATGAGAAGGAAAGACTGTAATAGAAGGGATAACCATCCATGGCTAACTATGGAAATAAGGGACAGTATCAAATTGAAAACAAGGGTATACAATGTGGCCAAGACTAGCGGGAGGCCAGAGAATTGGGAAAATTTTAAAAGCCAGCAAAGAATGACTAAAAAAATTGATAAAGAGAGGGAAGATAGATTATGAGAGTAAACTAGCATGCAATATAAAAATAGATAGTAAAAGTTTTTAAAGGTACATAAAAAAGAAAAGAGTGGCTAAAGTAAATGTTGGTTCCCTAGAGGATGAAACTGGGGGATTAATAATAGAGAACAGAGAAATGGCAGAAACTTTGAACAAATATTTTGTATTGGTCTTCATGATAGAAGACACTAAAAACATCCCAATAGTGGATAATCAAGGGGCTATAGGGAGGGAGGAACTTAATACAATCACTATCACTAATGAAGTAGTACTCGGTAAAATAATGGGACTAAAGGCAGACAAGTCCCCTGGACCTGATAGCTTACATCCTAGGGTCTTAAAAGAGATGGCTGCAGAGATAGTGGATGCATTGGTTGTAATCTACCAAAATTCCCTGGATTCTGGGGCTGTCCCAGCGGATTGGAAAATTGCAAATTTAAAAAAGGAGACAGGTAAAAAGGAGGTAACTGTAGACCAATTAGCCTAACATCTGTCTTTAGGAAAATGCTGGAGTCCATTATTAAGGAAGCAGTAGTGGGACATTTAGAAAAGCATAATTCAATCAAGCAGAGTCAGCATGGTTTTGTGAAAGGGGAATCATGTTTGACAAATTTGCTGGAGATCTTTGAGGATGTAACAAGCAGGGTAGATAAGGGGTAACGAGTGGATGTGGTGTATTTGGATTTCCAGAAGGCATTCGATAAGGTGCCACATAAAGGGTTACTGCACAAGATAAAAGTTCATGGGGTAGGGGGTAATTAATTAGCTTGGAGAGAGGATTGGCTAACTAACAGAAAACAGAGTCAGAATAAATGGGTCATTTTCCGGTTGGCAAACAGTGACTAGTGGGGTGCCGCAGGGATCGGTGCTAGGTTCTCAACTATTTACAATCTATGTTAATGACTTGGATGAAGGGACCGAGTGTAATGTAGCCATGTTTGCTGATGATACAAAGATGGGTGGGAAAGCAAATTGTGAGGAGGACACAAAAAATCTGCAGAGGGATATAGACAGGCTAAGTGAGTGGACAAAAATCTGGCAGACAGAGTATAATGTGGGAAAATATGAGGCTATCCACTTTGACAGTAAAAATACAAAAGCAAATTACAATTTAAATGGAGAAAAATTGCAAAGTGTTGCAGTACGGAGGGCCCTGACAGTCCTTGTGCATGAAACACAAAAAGTTAGTATGCAGGTACAGCAAGTGATCAGGAAGGCAAATGGAATGTTGGCCTTTATTGCAAGGGGAATAGAATATAAAATCACAGAAGTCCTGCTACAACTGTACAGGTTATTGGTAAGGCCACACCTAGAGTACTGAGTACAGTTTTAGTCTCCATATTTAGGAAAAAATATACTTGCATTGGAGGCTGTTCAGGGAAGGTTCATTAGGTTGATTGCAGAGATGAGGGGGTTGACTTTTGAAGATAGGTTGAGTTAGTTGGGCCTATACACATTGGAGTTCAGGAGAATGAGAGGTGATCTTATCGAAACATATAAGATAATGAGGGGGCTCGACAAGGTGGATGCAGAGAGGATATTTTCACTCATAGGGGAAACTGAATTTCTTCTCTCAAAGGATTGTAAATCTATGGAATTCTCTGCCCCAGAGAGCTGTGGAGGCTGGGTCATTGAATAAATTTAAGGTGAAGATAGACAGATTTTTGAGCGATAAAGGAGTAAAGGGTTATGGGTAACGGGTAGGGAAGTGGAGCTGAGTCCATGATCAGATCAGCCATGATCTTATTGAATGGCGGAGCAGGCTTGATGGGCCGAATGTCCTAATTTTGCTCCTATTTCTTATGTTTTTATGTTCTTATGTTTTTATGTTATTATTTGAAGGCATAGTGTATTGATGAAAAGGAATAGATACATTATAACTATTATTCTGTATATTCATCTGATGGTGAAATAAAGTGAGCTTAACATTTGTTATCATGTCTGCTAATATCAAGAGTTCACTCAATGCAGCTTCAAACAGATTGAAGAAATATTCATTAAAAAAAATATCGATTTCCAATTTAAGTCACAAAAGGTTTCTATCGTCATATCACTGGCCCACACTATCAAACAAATAGCGTGTATGGCCTTTATAAATCACTGGTTAGGCCTTAGCTGGAGTATTGTGTCCAATTCAGGGCATCACATTTTAGGAAGGATGTCAAGGCCTTGGAGTGGGTGCAGAGGAGATTTACTGGAATGGTACCAGGGATGAGGGACTTCAGTTACATGGAGAGAATAGAGAAGCTAAAGTTGTTCTCCCTAGAGCAGAAAAGGTTAAGGGGAGAGTTTAAGAGAGGTGTTCAAATCATGAGGGCTTTTGATAGATTAAATAAGGAGAAACTGTTTCCAGCGGTAGAAGGGTCGGTAACAAGAGGACACAGCTTTACAATAATTGGCAAAAGAACCAGAGGCGAGGTGAGTAGATTTTTTTGTTGTTTTACACAGTGAGCTGTTTTGATCTGGAATGCACTGCCTGAAAGGCTGGTGGAAGCAGATTTAATAATAACTTTCAAAATGGAATTGGATTACTACCTAAAGAGGAATACTTTGCAGACCTATGGGGAAAGGGCGGGGGAGTGGAACTAAATGGATTGCTCTTTCAAAGAGCCATCATGGGCATGATGGGTCAACTGGCCTCCTTCTGTGCTGTGTCATTCTATGATTCTATGAAATGCATACAAAGCAGTTTGAGTCAACCTCCATAAAATTAAGACAAACGAGCAGAAATTGGTTCATGCCGGCAGGGTAAACTGGGCACAAGGAATGATCCCTACACCAGGAACGTTGGCCCAAGGTATAATTGGTATTAATAAGACTGTCAAGCTGCGGACGCCCACCACGAGTCCCCAGGCAGTTCATCAACCAAGCTGAACAGGATATTGCCTTGTGTAGATAGTTCTACATAGACCACACCTTGGCTGATCTCCCATGAAGCACGCTCGAGCAGTGTGGGAAAATCCACTGAGCCTTCTCCTCTGATGAACCTCAAAACAAGGACTGAAAAGCCTGGAAATTCACAGCAAGTCTGTAAAGAAAAAAGACAAGCTCGGAATTTTTTGAGCGTTTACTCTGTAGGAGATCCCTCCAGTATTTTCTGTTCCAATTTCAAATTTCCAGCATTTGAAGTTTCCCACCTTTTAATTGTGACTGATGAATCTCATCCTGTCACAGGATCCGTGTTGTGACCAATTCGATTGGCCCCTGAGAAAAAGTCATTCTATTTTGGGGGAAGTTTGTAGGTTACGCTCAATTACAGGTTTTATTTAAATTAAAATGCAGCGTTTGATCATATTTTAATTGTGTCACCCCCCAAAAAATGTATGTGTGATTTATAAAATCCCCAATTTTCATTTGTAGAAGTAATGACCCGAGGGCCGGTGTTGTTTCTTCTCTGGTGCCTCCAGAAAGTTGACATACCAAGTCAAAACCATTGTAATGCAGGGCTATGGAGAAAGAGCAGGGGAGTGGGAGTAATTGGATATGTCTTTCAAAGATGGCCGCCTTCTGTTCGGGCACGATTCCATGTTTCCAACTACATTACAACAGTGACCATACTTCAAAAGTACTTCATTGGTTGTAAAGCGCTTTGGGACATCCTGAGGTTGCGAAAGGCGCTATATAAATGCAAGTTGTTTTTGTTCCCTTTTTATTACTAAATTCCCGTTCATCAACTCAACAACGATGATGGGGCTGAATGAATTCTCTCCACTGTTGTCAAATTCTCATCCTTATTTTCAAATCCCTCCATGACCTCGCCCCTCCCTATCTCTGTAATCTCCTCCAGCCCCACAACTCCCCCCCCTCCCCATTCATGCTTATGGAGATTTTGTATATACGGAGACCCCATAAATATAAATGGGAATACCCCCAAAAATACCTCTACACCAAATACATTTTTTTTTTAAATCACATATTTAAAATTAATTAAAATGGCATTTAATTAAATATTTAAAACAAAAATTAGATTTTTTGAAAAATAAATGTACATGTTTTAAAGGTTCTCAAAATAATTTTGACTTTATTTCACAAGTTTTCAAATGTATAAATTATTGATAACATTTTATTTTTATGGTTTCTAAAACTCTTACATTAGTCAGAGCAGGCCTTACGCTCGCTTTTACCAGGCGTAGGAATTTCACGGGCAATCGCCGGGCAGAAGTTGGGGAGAATAGCCCCACTCTCCGCCCACGGAGGCCCTTTTCCTGGGGATGCTGATGATCTGCCAAGAGCATTCTTGACAGATCGCAAGTTCCGGGTTTCACCGAATGCACAGTGCATGCCTAAATCCAGAAATTGCACGGCCCTTGCGGGTGCATGCGCACCCCGTACATGATCATAGGGGCCGCAAATTATGTCTCATTGTCTATCCAGCACTTTCTCGGTATTCCTCGGCTTCCTGTTCCATGTACCCGACAACAGTGACTACACTTCAAAAAGTACTTCATTTCCTGTAAAGCATTTTGGGATGACCTGAGGTCGTGAAAGGCGCTATAGAAATGCAAGGCTTTTTTTTTCTTATCCCTGTGTGCGTGCAGAGCTATGAAAGATATTTGAGCTGTTTCCCATTCTTGAAACATGCCCAAACCATCACAACCATATTTTTATTCTACGATAACACAATCTCAGTAGGTAATCAGTCCATTCTGAATCTCGTAGTAGCAGTTTCTGCCTCCTCTGATTTATAACCATAACATGCCAGGGATCGCTGCAGTATCAATAATGGTGACTGATATATATATATAGCTCTACCTGTGGACTCCTGTAGCACTGCAGCCAGTGCTGTTTATAAAAATAGGAACAGGTCACCTGACTGGGGAGAGTTCTGGTATGTTCTGCCATCTAAGGCTGTGTGTGTTTCTGTGAGTTACTAAAAATATAACAATGTCGATGAAGATGGGTTTAGCGGGAAAAGAAAGCTGAAATTTTTGTTGGTGGTGGATTCAGCCAACTGACAAAGAGACTTTGAGAGCTTCTATGTTTTGATTAACAGCTACAAATCCGAGGTAATTACAAGCACACTTGTTTGAACTGCCAGTCCAGATGGCTGTGCCTATAGGAATAATAGGGCATTTGGGGGAGTTTCAAAGTGACCGTGAAAGTTTCAGAGCATATGTGGAGTGGCTAGAAATGTCTTTCACCGCAAATAATATTATCGAAGTCCCCAATGATGAAAACCATAACCGGGCGGCATTGGAATGACAAATGGCTATATTCTTAAGTGAAGCAGGGCCCGAGGCGTATGAAACCTTGAAAAATTTGCTTGTGCCTGACAAGCCAAACAGATTAGAACAGCACTACAGCCCTGAGCCCCTGGAAATTGCTGAAAGTTATCATTTCGGAATACGAGATCAGTTAACCAAAGAAAAGTTCAGTGAGTACATTGTAGCATTAAAAAGCTATCCATTCACTGTAATTTCGGAAACTTTCAGGACCGAACATTGTGTGACCACTTTGTTTGTGGGATGAAAAATGATGCGATCAGAAGAACATTATTGACAACTCCTAACTTGACTTTTGATTTAGCTTGTCAGACAGCTATGTCAATGAAAATGGCCGACCAATATTCCCGAGAATTTCACACTATTTTCAGTTGTAAGACAACCGAGGTGAATCGCCTGCAGGTTAAAAGTAAAAGGCAGTTGGGCCCCAAAGTCTCAGAAACTGGCAATGGTAACAGAGCATTAAAGTCCTGCTATCAGTGCCTGGGACAATACATTGCTCAAAGTTGTCCATATGTGAAGGCAGAGTGTTTCATCTGCAGGAAAACTGGGCATCTTGCGAAGGCATGCCGACTGAAAGGTAAACCAGCTTTCAAAACTATGAGTAGAAATCCCCAGAGACTACATAGCATGGAAGAAAAACAACAGGATGAGGAGATTTTAGATTTAAACATCATCAGGAGTATGAGGTTAACTAACAGCGTTGGAAAAGTATCATAATCCACATAGTTGTTGCAGGAACCAAGATACCCATGGAAATCGACACTGGTGCATCTGTGAGTGTAGTACCGGAGTCGCTATAACTCAACAAATTGCGTGATTTCCCATTGGAAAAATCCAAGATAGAGCTGTGAGGTTACTCGGGAGAGAACATTCCTGTGGTAGGTCATATCAACGTACCGGTGAAATACAAGGATCAATTTCAGAGCTTGCCTCTATTAGTAGTGGCAGGAAACAAGCCTGCCTTACTAGGAAGAAATTGGTTGGGATCACTGAAGCTGGATTGGATTGAGATTTTTCGTGTTGAAACGAGATTTGTATCAAAGGATGATATCATCAAGAATTATCCGAAGGTGTTCTGTGAAACAGGCAGTCCGATCCAAGGCTTCAAGGCAAGTGTCAGGATACAGAAGGATGCTAGATCGGTTTACTACAAGCCACGTTCCATACCATATGCACTCAAGGAGAAAGTTGAGCAAGAACTCAAAAGACTAGAGACTGAGAACATTATTTGTAAGATAGATCGATGTAATTGGGCTACACCCATTGTTGTTGTACCTAAGTCCGATGGTAAGGTAAGATTGTGTGATTATAAAGTAACCGTAAACCAGGTTCTAAAGGGTAATGTCCCCAATACATTGCCGAATATAGAAGATTTGTTCACAACACTGACAGGTGGTCAGATCTTCTCAAAGTTGGAACTTACGAATGCCTACTTACAGCTTGAACTAGATGAAGAGTCCAAGTCATGCTTGACTAAAATACTTATCTAGGCTTCTATCAATTTAATAGGCTACCATTTGGAGTGTTTTCATCCCTGCAATATTCCAAGGGGTGATGAACCAGATTTTGCAAGATATTGAAGGAGTAGTATGTTATTTGAATGACATACTAATTTCAGCACCAAATAGGCAAATTCATAATATCATATTGAATTAAGTCCTCAAACGGCTAGAGAAGCACAAAGTACAAGTGTCTGCTCACAAGTGTGAGTTATTTCAAAACTTAGTGGAGTAGACAAAGATGGTTTACATCCAACCAAGGGAAAGCTGGATGCAATCAGAAATGTACCCACTCCCAAGAATGTCACTGAACGTCGATCATTTTTGGGTCTTTTAGAAACATAGAAACATAGAAAATAGGTGCAGGAGTAGGCCATTCAGCCCTTCTAGCCTGCACCGCCATTCAATGAGTTCATGGCTGAACATGCAACTTCAGTACCCCATTCCTGCTTTCTCGCCATACCCCTTGATCTCCCTAGTAGTAAGGACTTCATCTAACTCCTTCTTGAATATATTTAGTGAATTGGCCTCAACAACTTTCTGTTGTAGAGAATTCCACAGGTTCACCACTCTCTGGGTGAAGAAGTTACTCCTCATCTCGGTCCTAAATGGCTTACCCCTTATTCTTAGACTGTGACCCCTGGTTCTGGACTTCCCCAACATTGGGAACATTCTTCCTGCATCTAACCTGTCTGAACTCATCAGAATTTTAAACGTTTCTATGAGGTCCCCTCTCATTCTTCTGAACTCCAGTGAATACAAGCCCAGTTGATCCAGTCTTTCTTGATAGGTCAGTCCCGCCCTCCCGGGAATCAGTCTGGTGAACCTTCGCTGCACTCCCTCAATAGCAAGAATGTCCTTCCTCAAGTTAGGAGACCAAAACTGTACACAATACTTCAGGTGTGGCCTCACCAAGGCCCTGTACAACTGTAGCAACACCTCCCTGTCCCTGTACTCAAATCCCCTCGCTATGAAGGCCAACATGCCATTTGCTTTCTTAACCGCCTGCTGTACCTGCATGCCAACCTTCAATGACTGATGTACCATGACACCCAGGTCTCGTTGCACCTCCCCTTTTCCTAGTCTGTCACCATTCAGATAATAGTCTGTCTCTCTGTTTTTACCCCCAAAGTGGATAACCTCACATTTATCCACATTATACTTCATCTGCCATGCATTTACCCACTCACCTAATCTATCCAAGTCACTCTGCAGCCTCATAGCATCCTCCTCACAGCTCACACTGCCACCCAACTTAGTGTCATCCGCAAATTTGGAGATACTACATTAAATCCCCTCGTCGAAATCATTAATGTACAGTGTAAACAGCTGGGGCCCCAGCACAGAACCTTGCGGTACCCCACTAGTCACTGCCTGCCATTCTGAAAAGTACCCATATACTTCTACTCTTTGCTTCCTGTCTGACAACCAGTTCTCAATCCATGTCAGCACCCTACCCCCAATTCCATGTGCTTTAACTTTGCACATTAATCTTTTGTGTGGGACCTTGTCGAAAGCCTTCTGAAAGTCCAAATATACCACATCAACTGGTTCTCCCTTGTCCACTCTACTGGAAACATCCTCAAAAAATTCCAGAAGATTTGTCAGCATGATTTCCCTTTCACAAATCCATGCTGACTTGGACCTATCATGTCACCTCTTTCCAAATGCGCTGCTATGACATTCTTAATAATTGATTCCATCATTTTACCCACTACTGAGATCAGGCTGACCGGTCTATAATTCCCTGTTTTCTCTCTCCTTCCTTTTTTTAAAAGTGGGGTTACATTGGCTACCCTCCACTCGATAGGAACTGATCCAGAGTCAATGGAATGTTGGAAAATGACTGTCAATGCATCCGCTATTTCCAAGGCCACCTCCTTAAGTACTCTAGGATGCAGTCCATCAGGCCCTGGGGATTTATCGGCCTTCAATCCCATCAATTTCCCCAACACAATTTCCCGACTAATAAGGATTTCCCTCAGTTCTTCCTCCTTACTAGACCCTCTGACCCCTTTTATATCCGGAAGGTTGTTTGTGTCCTCCTTAGTGAATACCGAACCAAAGTACTTGTTCAATTGGTCTGCCATTTCTTTGTTCCCCATTATGACTTCCCCTGATTCTGACTGCAGGGGACCTACATTTGTCTTTACTAACCTTTTTCTCTTTACATATCTATAGAAACTTTTGCAATCCGTCTTAATGTTCCCTGCAAGCTTCTTCTCGAACTCCATTTTCCCTGCCTTAATCAAACCCTTTGTCCTCCTCTGCTGAGTTCTAAATTTCTCCCAGTCCCCAGGTTCGCTGCTATTTCTGGCCAATTTGTATGCCACTTCCTTGGCTTTAATACTATCCCTGATTTCCCTTGATAGCCACGGTTGAGCCACCTTCCCTTTTTTATTTTTACGCCAGACAGGAATGTACAATTGTTGTAGTTCATCCATGTGGTCTCTAAATGTCTGTCATTGCCCATCCACAGTCAACCCCTTAAGTATCATTCGCCAATCTATCCTAGCCAATTCACGCCTCATTCCTTCAAAGTTAGCCTTCTTTAAGTTCTGGACCATGGTCTTTGAATTAACTGTTTCATTCTCCATCCTAATGCAGAATGTCACCATATTATGGTCACTCTTCTCCAAGGGGCCTCGCACAACGAGATTGCTAATTAATCCTCTCTCATTACCCAACACCCAGTCTAAGTCGGTTCTTCGACATATTGGTCTAGAAAACCATCCCTTATGCACTCCAGGAAATCCTCCTCCACCGTATTGCTTCCAGTTTGGTTAGCCCAATCTATGTGCATATTAAAGTCACCCATTATAACTGCTGCACCTTTATTGCATGCACCCCTAATTTCCTGTTTGATGCCCTCCCCAACATCACTACTACTGTTTGGAGGTCTGTACACAACTCCCACTAACGTTTTTTGCCCTTTGGTGTTCTGCAGCTCTACCCATATAGATTCCACATCATCCAAGCTAATGTCCTTCCTAACTATTGCATTAATCTCCTCTTTAACCAGCAATGCTACCCCACCTCCTTTACCTTTTATTCTATCCTTCCTGAATGTTGAACTATTATGGGAACTTCCTACAAAATCTGGCTACAGTATTACATCCACTGAATGAATTATTGATAAAACAGGTGCATTGGAAGTGGTCAGAAGAATGCGATACAGCATTCAAAGAGTGTAAAAGCAAATTGGTGGAGAGCACTATGTTAGTTCACTATGACATATCTAAGGAGATCAAGCTAGCATGTGATGCCTCTGCGTATGGAGTTGGGGCAGTGATCTGTCATGTACTACATCGTGAGGAGGAGAGACCAATTGCTTTTGTTTCATGCACTTTCAGTGCCAGTGAGCATAACTATGCGCAAATCGAAAGGGAAGCTTTGGCATTAATATTTGGGGTCAAGTAGTTCCACAAATACTTGTATGGTCATAAGTTTACCCATCATTATGGACCATAAGCCCTGACAGCAATCCTCCATCTAAATTCCCCAGTTCCAATATTAGCTGCAACCCGAATGCAGAGATGGGCTTTGATTTTGTCAGCATATACAAATGATATTGAATACAGACGATCAGCTGATCACAGTAATGCTGATGCTATGTCGAGATTGCCTTCCCCATCACGAGTTACACCCGATAGGGAAGAAGTGTTCTATTTTTCATACATTGATGAACTGCCAGTCACAGCTGAAGACATTGGTGGAGCAACCAAACGTGACCCAGTTATGTCAAAGGTGTATGATTATATTGCAAATGGCTAGCCAAACCAGGTAACAGACAAAGATATTCATCAATTTTTCATTTATAGGAATTAATTATCAGTCGATAAAGATTGTATCATGTGGGGTGCATGAGTGATTATACCAAATAAATTCAGATCCAAATTATTAGGAGAACTCCAAGACCAGTACCTGGGAATGTGCTTGACCAAAAGCTTTGCACGCAGTTACTTATGGTGGCCAGGTCTTGATAAAGGTATAGAGTACATCGTCAGTCAGTCGGTAAGTCATGCCATGTCAATCGGTAAGCAAGAACCCACCATCAGTACCACTACAGCCATGGAAATGGCCTCCCAGGGTGTGGCAAAGGCTACATATCGATTTTGCTGAGCTAGAAGGACAACAATTGTTCATTGTGATTGATAGCCATTCAAAGTGGGTCGAGGTGTTTCCAATGTGAAAAATAATAACGTAAAACATTAGACATTTTACGAAGATTATTTTCTTCATTTGGCCTCGCAGAAGAAATTGTTTCTGATAATGGAACACAATTTTGTTCAGAAGAATTTGCACAGTTCACAAGCAAATATGGGGTGAAACATACCATGGTTCCACTGTACCACCCTGCTTCAAATGGTGCAGCAGAGCGCTGTGTACAAATTGTAAAACGTGTCCTCATCAACCAGATGTTGGATCTAAATCCAAAGAAACGACAGTTGTAATTGGACCACAAATTGGCTAATTTTCTAATTATGTAATACTCCTCACACAGCCACTGGTAGAACACCAGCAGAGTTGTTTCTCAAATAACGGCCATGAACTAGATTCTCGTTGTTAAAACCAAACTTGGCACAGACGGTAGAAGAGACACAATTAAGACACAAGAAAGAGAATCGTGATAGAGGTAGAGTAAAAGAGAGAAGTGTAAAATTAAATCAGAAGGTGAGAGTGAAGAACCAGCACCATAAATGGGTTAAAATGGTTACCAGGAAGAGTGGTGAGGATATGTGGTCCTCACTCATAGTTGGTAAAGATGTTTGATCATGGACAGGTTAGGTTTGTTCACATTGATCATATTTTACCAACAGACGTGGAAGTAGTTGAAGGTGGGAATGATTCAATTATTTCTGACTCATCAGATAATTTTGATACATCAGTAGCATATCCTACATCCAATGTACCGGAAACAAGTCCAAGAGAAAGTCAGAACTTAAGTCTGAGTCCGAGTCAGGCAGACAAACAGTCTGAAGTTAGAGAGAGTTCAAATGGAAATCAAGGGCATCCCTTGGAGGAAAACTTTCCTCAGGATCAGCCTCGAATGAGTTTAAATTCGGCACCATGTTTGGAAGGTTCTGTTCGGGGGCGAAGGTATCCTCTTCGAAACAGAATAAGTGATTAAGCTTGATTTGTAAATATGGCAATATAAGTTCATATCTTTTGTTATGTATAACCAGGCAAGTTATGTATGATGATTGTTTGTTATAATAACGTCTTCATTAAGGAGAGAGAAGTGTAATAGATAAAGCTCCACCTGTGGACTCCTGTGACACTGCAGCCAGTGCTATTTATAATAAAAGGAATAGGTCACTGACTAGGGAGAGTTCCGGAATGTTCTGCTATCTTAAGGCTGTGTGTGTTTCTGTGAGTTACTGAAAATATAACAGTGACCATGAATGTAGCGGATTGTTGTAAAAACCCATCTGGTTTACTAATGCCCTTTAGGGAAGGAAATCTGCCATCCATACCCGGTCTGGCCTATATGTAACTCCAGACCCACAGCAATGTGGTTGATTCCTAACTGCCCACTGAAATGGCCTATCAAGCCACTCAGTTGTAACAAACTGCTACAAGAAACAATAATAAGAATAAAACCGAGAGGACCACCCGGCATTGACCTCGGCAAACTCCCACAGTAACAGCACTGTTACTCAAGGGCAATTAGGGATGGGCAATAAATGCTGGCCTTGCCAGCGACGCCCACATCCCAGGAACGACTAAAATAATAGTGTTTGCTTTGCGGGGGGGGGAGGGCAGGGGGCGGTGGTATGGTGAGGGGAACGGGCAGAGATCAATGATACCGTTGACTCCCCATCAATTTGACTTATTTTTTGCTGGATGTCACAGGCGAGAGATGATAACGATGCTTATATGTTACTTAGTGTTTTGTTTGAGAACGATTGGATGCATCCAGTTCAATCCTTTTTTTTTTATCAGTTTACTGTAATCACTCAGCAATTGTTTTCCCATTCCTCTTGCCAGCTAGCAAATGACTAGATTCCGTTAAATAGAATATTGATAAAATAAAACAAAACTTGAAACATTCTTAACATGAGAGTGTTGGAAATGCACTTCCGAGCACTGACAAAGAGGGATCCTAAGTAATACTATACAAAATATAGCTTTCTGAAACGTGTAAAGGCGTTCAACAAGGCTCTTATCAGATTCTGTTCTGCGCTGTAAAAGCCCACTGTAACTTTAATTATTGATGGCAGTAACACATTACTCCCACTGTGATGCTTTTGTTATCGTTCTCTCGACCAAAACTGGACATAAAATGTCATTTCTGTAAGAAGGTAGAATGATCTATTCTGTATTTAATGTAAGAGGATATTCAATTCACTGTCCCCCCGAGGCCTGTGAGACTGATATTCCGGATAAAAGCCAATACTCTGGAACCATTCTGTGCTGTTTATGACACCCTGTAAGCCAAACCTGGCAGTGAGCGCCTCATCACCAACGTTTTAAAAAAAAAACGGAATCCATTTGGATGCTGTGCAGATTGCCCGTGAGGGAGTGTATTGTCTGATATGATGTGGGTTACCATTTTAGATACAGCATTTTCTCTCCATAATACAAATCCATTGTCTTCACTTTACAGGCACAAGGCAGTCGGAAGGTTATTGGCCGCACCTTTCAGAGCAGCAGGCACAGAAAATAACTAGTCTGCAAACATTTAAGCCTGAACCTGCAAATTAACGAACCATTAAACGAACCCTCCCTTTTCTGTGGTAGCTTTGATAGGCTGCAATTCATCCACTCCTGCTAATTGGGCTTCTGCGTTTGAAAAAATAAATTCCAATCAATCAGTAATTTGTGTTCAGCAACAGAAATAGATCAGTAAGTGGAAATAAAGCTTTAAAAAAATAAAATTATCCCTTTTAATTCAAATTAAGCAACTTTGAATTAAGAGTAGACTGCAACAGGCCAGTGGGGGTACATGTTCAGCTTGGGTTAGGTGATAAGAACATAAGAACATAAGAAATAGGAGCAGGATTAGGCTATTTGGCGCCTCGAGTCTGCTCCGCCATTCAATGAGATCAAGGCTGATCTTCTACCTCAATAATTTCCCGCCCGATCTCCATATCGCTTGCTTCCTCTAAAGTCCAGAAATCTGTTGATCCCAGCCTTGAATATACTCAAAGACTCAGCATCCACAGCCATCTGGGTTAGAGAATTCCAAAGATTCACAATTCACTGAGTGAAGAAATTCCTGCTCATTGCAGTCTAAAATGGCCCCTTATCCTGAAACTATGGACCCTAGTTCTAGACTCTTCAGCCAGGCGAAATTGGACATTTGGTCGGGGACATAAACACAGGTGGAATCTCCTTGGCCGCTGGTTATACACCCCGCACGATATTCATCCACAGACTCCATTATCAGGCATGCCGTATAACGGATAGAAAAAGCCCCTCCGCCCATTTTGGGTCCTCCATCCTTTTCTGTGGTAGCTTTGATAGGCTGCAATTCATCCACTCCTGCTAATTGGGCTTCTCGAATGTATGCACCTGTGAGAATATTCACAGGTTTGTTGAGCTGTTGCATTGTGATAGTGACTTAGTCCGTCACATGATGGTCACAAGACTCAATAAAACCCCAGTCAGTTGGGTCCAGGACATCCACAATGAGGTATGCAGTTGTGAGTTCTTTGAGGATGTAACGAGTAGGATGGATAAGAGGGAACCAGGGGATGTGGTATATTTGAATTTCTAGAAGGTATTCAATAAGGTGCTACATTAAAGGTTACTGCACAAGATAAAAGTTCACGGGGTTGGGGGTAATATATTAGCATGGATAGAGCATTGGCTAACTGACAGAAAAAAAGAGTTGGGATAAATGGGTCATTTTCAGTTTGGCACGCAGTAACTAGTGGGGTACCACAGGGATCAGCGCTAGGGCCTCAACTATTTACAATCTATATTAATGATTTGGATGAAGGGACCAAGTGTAATGTAGCCACATTTGCTGATGATACAATGATGGGTGGGAAGGTAAATAGTGAGGAGGACACAAAAAATCTGCAAAGGGATATAGACAGGCTAAGTGAATGGACAAAAATTTAGCCGATGGAGTATAATTTGGGAGAGTGTGAGGTTATCCACTTTGGCAGAAAAAATAAATAAAATTATAATTTAAATGGAGAAAAGTTACAATATGCTGCAGTACAGAGGGACCTGGGGGTCCTTGTGCATGAAACACAAAAAGTTAGTGTGTCGGTACAGCAAGTAATCAGGAAGGCAAATGGAATGTTGGCCTTTATTGCAAGGGGGAAAGAGTATAAAAGCAGAGAAGTCCTGCCACAACTGTACAGGGTATTGGTGAGGCCACACCTAGAGCACTGCATACAGTTTTGGTCTCCTTATTTAAGGAGGGATATACTTGTATTGGAGGCAGTTCAGAGAAGGTTCACGAGGTTGATTCCTGAGATGAAGGGGTTGACTTATGAAGAAAGATTGAGCAGGTTGGGTCTATACTCATTGGAGTTCGAAGAATGAGAGGTGATCTTATTGAAACATATAAAATAATGAGGGGGCTCGACAAAGTGGATTCAGAGAGGATGTTTCCACTCATGGGGGAATCTAGAACTAGGGGGCATAGTTTCAGAATAAGGGGCTGCCCAGAAATGAGGAGGAATTTCTTCTCTCAGAGGGTTGTAAATCTGTGGAACTCTCTGCCTCAGAGCGCTGTGGAGGCTGGGTCATTGAATATATTTAAGGTGAAGATAGACAGATTTTTGAACGATAAGGGAGTAAAGGGTTATGGGGAGCGGGCAGGGAAGTGGAGCTGAGTCCATGATCGGATCAGCCATAATCTTATTGAATGGCAGAGTAGGCTCGAAGGGCCAAATGGCCTACTCCTGCTCCTATTTCTTATGTTAGATGAGAACATAAGAACATAAGAAATAGGAGCAGGAGTAGGCCATACGTCCCCTCGAGCCTGCTCCGCCATTTAATACAATCATGGCTGATCCGATCATGGACTTCGGTCCACTTCCCTGAACGCTCCCTTATTCTCTTATCGGTTAAGTAACTGTTTATCTCTGTCTTAAATTTATTCAATGACCCAGCTTCCACAGCTCTCTGAGGCAGTGAATTCCACAGATTTACAACCCTCTGAGAGAAGAAATTCCTCCTCATCTCAGTTTTAAATGGGTGGCCCCCTATTCTAAGATTATGCTGCCTAGTTCTAGTCTCCCCTATCAGTGGAGACATCCTCTCTGCATCCACCTTGTCAAGCCCCCCTCATAATATTATACATTTCGATAAGATCATCTCTCATTCTTTTGAATTCTAATGAGTAGAGGCCCAACCTACTCACTCTTTCCTCATAAGTCAAGCCCCTCATCTCTGGAATCAACCTAATGAACCTTCTCTGAACTGCCTCCAAAGCAAGTATATCCTTTCTTAAATATGGAAACCAAAATTGTACGCAATATTCCAGGTGTGGCCTCACCAATACCTCATACAACTGTAGCAAGACTTTCCTGCTTTTATTCTCCATCCCATTTGCAATAAAGGCCAAAATTCCATTGGCTTTCCTGATCACTTGTTGTACCTGCATATTAACCTTTTGTGTTTCATGCACCAGGACCCCCAGGTCCCGCTGTACTGCAGCATTTTGCAATTTTTCTCCATTTAAATAATAACTTACTGTTTGATTTTTTTCTGCCAAAGTGCATGACCTCACAGTTTCCAACATTATACCCCATCTGCCAAATTTTTGCCCACTCACTTAGCATGTCTATGTCCTTTTGTATGTTTTTTGCGTCCTCCTCACACATTGCTTTTTCTCCCATATCTTTGTATCATCAGCAAACTTGGCTACGTTACACTCGGTCCCTTCTTCCAAGTCGTTAATATAGATTGTAAATAGCTTGGGTCTCAGCACTGATCCCTGCGGCACCCCACTAGTTACTGATTGCCAACCCGAGAATGAACTATTTATCCCGACTCTTTTTCTGTTAGTTAGCCAATCCTCTACCCATGCCAATATATTATCCCCAACCCCGCGAACTATTTCTTATGAGCCTAGTAGATAGATGAACTGGTAATGTGTACTGTGATTGTTAAACCTTTGTTAATAAACCAACTAGTTTTTAAAGCAATGTGTTGCTATGAATTCTTAAGCAAAGAACCCATGAAGCAAATACATTACAACCACCAGTGTATTTTATGTCTCCCCTTTCCATGTTGTAGTTCATTTATCTTTTCTCTGGTTCAGCGCTCCTCCTTTCTTCCCCACCAAACCCTGCCTATACTTCACTTCCCTCCATCCTGCAGACACCCCGCTGTCTGAGTAGGGTTGGCAGCTTTCCTGCTCCTAGGTACGTCAGAAGCTACCAGGCAGCCTTGCCCTACAGCAGTCTCTCCCTCCCAGGGCAGAAGATGCCTGATCACAGCCTGAGGTTAGGAATCCTTGGTCTGGAGTGTCCCAGACAGGGGCCAGCTACTTCAAGGCCTGGCGTGGTGATGCTCCAGAATGCTGTGTCAGTACCCTCTGCCTTTGTTTTATTCTGTTATGTTCAAGTCATTCTGATCTGATAAGCAACGTAGTCGTGGAGATTGGAATGTAAATTGATAAAAGTGATTACGAAACCTAATTAAGAAACTGTTTATAAGAAACCCAAGCAATGTTCTAATTAGTGATGGTCTAACAGTACTGGTATAAAGATTAATGGGAGCACAGTTTCAACTGCTGATTATGCTCTGCTCCCACAGTGCTGTCTGTGCACTCCGCTAACTCTGCAGTACTTTCTCTGCACACTCCGCTTGTCCCACAGTGCTGTCTGTACACTCCACTAATCCCACAGTGCTGTCTGTACACTCACTAGTCCCACAGTGCTATCTGTACATTCCGATAATCCCACACTGCTGTCTGTACACTCCACTAATTCCACAGTGCTGTCTGTACACTGCATTAATCCCACAGTGCTGTCTGTACACTCCACTAGTCCCACAGTGCTGTCTGTACACTGCATTAATCCCACAGTGCTGTCTGTACACTCCATTAGTCCCACAGTGCTGTCTGTCCACTCTGATAGTCCCACAGTGCTGTCTGTACACTGCATTAGACCCACAGTGCTGTCTGTACACTTTGCTAGCAAAGGTCCTGCTAATTTATTTTGCGTGTGTATGGCCTCTTTAACAGCCCATTCAATTTCTTGCGCATGCGTGGTTATTTCAATTGTAAAGCCATTGGGCGGCCTGCACGGGACCTCCAGATCACTGCACGGTCATGTGGCCATGCAGCTTAATGGGAGCATTGTCCTGTGACCCTAAATAGAATGAAACAAGTGCGGCAGTCAGGAGGCGGGAGTTCGTGAGGCGAGCGGCCTATAAAGGCCCAACAGTTCGAGGAGAGCGGCGGCAGTCAGGAGGCGGGAGTTCGTGAGGCGAGTGGCCTATAAAGGCCCAACAGTTCGAGGAGAGCGGTGGCAGTCAGGAGGCGGGAGTTCGTGAGGCCAGCCGGTGCAGCTGCAGTGGGGAGAGAAGGCAAAAAAGAAGTAGAAAGAAATCGAAAGGTGACGTCACAGCCAAGGGGTGTGAGTAGTTTTCAGTAAGTAACATTTAGCATTATTGTTGTCAAATTAAGTTTATCTAGGGGTTAAGTCATGGCAGGATAGCTCGGACATGTGTTATGTTCCTTCTATACTATGTGGGAAGGCAGGGACGCTTCCGGTGTCCCTGACGACTACGTGTGCGGGAAGTGTATCCGCCTGCAGATCCTGACGGACTGCATTGCGGCACTGGAGCTGCAGGTGAATGAATTCTGGAGCATCCACGGTGCTGAGAATGACGTGAATAGCACGTTTAGCGAGTTGATCTTACCACAGGTAAAGGGTACACAGCCAGATAGTAAATTGGTGACCAACAGGAAGAGCAGTGCAAGGAAGATAGTGCAGAGGTCCCCTGCAGTCATCCCTCTGCAAAACAGATACATCGCTTTGGGTACTGTTGAGGGGAATGACTCATCAGGGGAGAGCAGCAGCAGCCAAGTTCATGGCACCATGGCTGGCTCTGCTGCACAGGATGACAGGAAAAAGTGAGAGAGCTATAGTGATAGGGGATTCGATTGTAAGGGGAATAGATAGGCATTTCTGCGGCCGCAACCGAGACTCCAGGATGGTATGTTACCTCCCTGGTGCAAGGGTCAAGGATGTCTCGGAGCGGGTGCAGGACATTCTGAACAGGGAGGGTGAACAGCCAGTTGTCGTGCTGCATATAGTTACCAACGATATAGGTAAAAAATGGGATGAGGTCCTACAAGATGAATTTAGGGAGCTAGGAGCTAAATTAAAAAGTAGGATCTCAAAAGTAGTAATCTCAGGATTGCTACCAATGCCACGTGCTAGTCAGAGTAGGAATCGTAGGATAGCTCAGATGAATACGTGGCTTGAGGAGTGGTGCAAAAGGGAGGGATTAAAATTCCTGGGACATTGGAACCGGTTCTGGGGGAGGTGGAACCAGTACAAATCGAATGGTCTGCACCTGGGCAAGACCGGAACCAATGTCCTAGGGGGAGTGTTTGCTAGTGCTGTTGGGGAGGAGTTAAACTAATATGGCAGGGGGATGGGAACCTATGCAGGGAGACAGAGGGAAATAAAATGGAGGCAGAAACAAAAGATAGAAAGGAGAATAGTAAAAGTGGAGGACAGGGAAACCCAAGGCAAAAAACAAAAAGGGCCACTTTACAGCAAAATTATAAAAAGACAAGCCTGAAGGCTATATGCCTCAATGTGAGGAGTATTCGGAATGAGGTGGATGAATTAACTGCGCAGACAGCAGTTAACGGGTATGATTTAATTGGCATCACGGAGACATGGCTCCAGGGTGACCAAGGCTGGGAACTCAACATCCAGGGCTATTCAACATTTAGGTATGGATAGGCAGAGAGGAAAAGGAGGCAGGGTGGCATTGCTGGTTAAAGAGGAAATTAATGCAATAGTAAGGAGGGACAATAGCCTGGACGATATAGAATTGGTATGGGTGGAGCTGCGGAACACCAAAGGGCAGAAAACACTCGTGGGAGTTGTGTACAGACCACCAAACAGTAGTAGTGAGGTTGGGGACAGCATCAAACAAGAAATAAAGGATGTGTGCAATAAAGGGACAGCAGTTATCATGGGCGACTTTAATCTACATATAGATTGGGCTAACCAAACTGGTAGCAATGCGGTGGAGGAGGATTTCCTGGAGTGTAGTAGGGATGGTTTTCTCGGCCAATATGTCGAGGAACCAACTAGAGGGCTGGCCATCCTAGACTGGGTGATGTGTAATGAGAAGGGACTAATTAGCAATCTTGTTGTGGGAGGCCCCTTGGGGAAGAGTGACCATAATATGGTAGAATTCTTTATTAAGATGGAGAGTGTCACAGTTAATTCGGAAACTAGGGTCCTGAACTTAAGGAAAGGTAACTTCGACGGTATGAGGCGTGAATTGGCTAGAATAGACTGGCAAAGGGTTGACGGTGGATAAGCAATGGCAAACATTTAATGATCACATGAATAAACTTCAGCAATTGTACATCCCTGTCTGGAGTAAAAATAAAATGAGGAAGGTGGCTCAACCGTGGCTAACAAGGGAAATTAAGGATAGTGTTAAAACCAAGGAAGAGGCATATAAATTGGCTAGAAAAAGCAACAAACCTGAGGACTGGGAGAAATTTAGAATTCAACAGAGGAGGACTAAGGGTTTAATTAAGAGGGGGAAAATAGAATATGAGAGGAAGCTTGCAGGGAACATAAAAACTGACTGCAAAAGCTTCTATAAATATGTGAAGAGAAAAAGATTAGTGAAGACAAACGTCAGATTGAGGTGAATTTACAATGGGGAACAAAGAAATGGCAGACCAATTGAACAAATACTTTGGTTCTGTCTTCACGAAGGAAGACACAAATAACCTTCCGAATGTACTAGGGGACAGTGGGTCTAGTGAGAAAGAGGAACTGAAGGATATCCTTATTAGGTGGGAAATTGTGTTGGGGAATCGGACCAAATCAGCATGGATTTATGAAAGGGAAATCATGCTTGATAAATCTTCTGGAATTTTTTGAGGATGTAACTAGCAGAGTGGACAAGGGAGAACCAGTGGATGTGGTATATTTGGACTTTCAAAAGGCTTTTGACAAGGTTCCGCACAAGAGATTGGTGTGCAAAATCAAAGCGTATGGTATTGGGGGTAATATACTGACGTGGATAGAGAACTGATTGGCAGACAGGAAGTAGAGAGTCGGGATAAACAGGTCCTTTTCAGAATGGCAGGCAGTGACTAGTGGAGTGCCGCAGAGCTCAGTGCTGGGACCCCAGCTCTTTACAATATACATTAATGATTTAGATGAAGGAATTGAGTGTAATATCTCCTAAGTTTTCAGCTGACACTAAACTGGGTGGTGGTGTGAACTGTGAGGAGGACGCTAAGAGGCTGCAAGGTGACTTGAACAGGTTAGGTGAGTGGGCAAATGCATGGCAGATGCAGTATAATGTGGATAAATGTGAGATTATCCATTTTGGGGGCAAAAACACGAAGGCAGAATATTATCTGAATGGCGGCAGATTAGGAAAAGGGGAGGTGCAATGAGACCTGGGTGTCATGGTTCATCAGTCATTGAAAGTTGGCATGCAGGTACAGCAGGCGCTGAAGAAGGCAAATGGCATGTTGGCCTTCATAGCTAGGGAGTTTGAGTATAGGAGCAGGGAGGTCTTACTGCAGTTGTACAGGGCCTTGGTGAGGCCTCACCTGGAATATTGTGTTCAGTTTTGGTTTCCTAATCTGAGGAAGGATGTTCTTGCTATTGAAGGAGTGCAGCAAAGGTTCACCAGACTGATTCCAGGGATGGCGGGACTGACATATGAGGAGAGACTGGATCAACTGGGCCTTTATACACTGGAGTTTAGAAGGGTGAGAGGGGATCTCATAGAAACGTATAAGACTCTTATGGGAATGGACAGGTTAGATGCGGGAAGAATGTTCCCGTTGTTGGAGAAGTCCAGAACCAGGGGACAGAGTCTTAGGATAAGAGGTAAGCCATTTAGGACTGAGATGAGGAGAAACTTCGTCACTCAGAGAGTTGTTAACCTGTGGAATTCCCTACCGCAGAGAGTTGTTGAGGCCAGTTCATTGGATATATTCAAGTGAGAGTTAGATATGGCTCTTACGGCTAAGGGGATCAAGGGGTATGGAGAGAAAGCAGGAAAGGGGTACTGAGGGAATGATCAGCCATGATCTTATTGAATGGCGTTGCAGGATCGAAGGGCCGAATGGCCTACTCCTGCACCTATTTTCTATGTTTCTAACAGGTGGCGTGCGATTCCATTCACACAGGTATTTTCAGAATCAGTTTGCACTCATCTGTTCCCACCATCCAGAGGAACCAATACCACAGAGCATTGATCTTTAGATTGGTGGACTATTGGTGGACCTATGGCACCAGGAAACAGAGAGGTACAATTCAAACCCCAGGGTTAGTGTTGATATTCAGAGGGACCTGGGTGTACACAAATCACTGAAAGTTAACATGCAGTTACAGCAAGCAATTAAGAAACCAAATGGTTTGTTGGCCTTTATTACGAGGATTTGAGTATAAGAGTAAAGATATCGGCTGTCTTCCATTAGAGTGCTCTGCTCAAACAGTTATCCATACAGTGCATGTGATAATCATAGAATCCATTTGGCCCGTTGAGCTCATCCCACTCCCAGCCCTTTCCCCATAGCCCTTCAAATTTATTTCCTTCAGATACTTATCCATCTCCCTTTGGAAGATAATATTGAGTCTGCCTCCACCACCCTTTCAGGCAGTGCATTCCAGATCTTACCCACAATGATGTCATTGATTGTCACCTGATTAACTCATGCAGCCTGGGTTGTCCATTTTTCAATACGCACACATATGATTAAAAATCCTATGTAGGCCTGTACTTCCTGCCTGCAAACTTTACTTCTAGTTGTGATTTTTTTTGTTGTGTTTTTTTATGTCAACATTCACCGTGTTAAATTGCTCTATCGACATTTTGCATTCAGTTGTGCTCGGTCGACTGTCCTGATTATAGTTGCAGGCTCTGGCCGCTAGAAGGCTCTGTGAAGCAAGTTTCAGAAGTCTGCCTCCAAACTCCATTGCTATCATAGACTTATAGAATAGCACAGCACAGAAGGAGGCCATTCGGCCCATCAAGTCTAAGCAGGTACTTTCGAAGTGCATTCCAGTTAAACCCACTTCTCTGCTCTTTCACCATATCTCTGCAATTTTTTCTCCTACAAGTATTTATCATGGGCAATGCGTGAACAATTTTCTAATACATACTTTCCATATTTTTATGAGTACACTTTTTCGATTTGCTGAGGATTCATTTTGCCACTCACATGCTTAATGTGTGAAAGCATTGAAAAAATGGAAGAATGACCTTATGACGTTCCAAAGTGCCTTCGAGCCAATTAAGTCCTTTTGAAGTGTAGTCACATCTATAGGAGAGATAGTTTGCGCACAGTAAGCTCCCACAAAGAGCAATGAGATAATGCCCAGATAGTCTGCGTTTTTTTAAGTGATGCTGGTTGAGGGGCACAATATAATTCTACCACCTGGGAAGACAGTACACTCTAGATCCTCACTTCATGACAATGGCCCTGTCCATTTAATGTTGAATCTGAGACTGGGGCACATCCGCCTTACGTCATTTGCTCGAAAGCTGCTATACCATCCACCATCCATGGCAGCATCAACACTGCATGAATGTATTTCGCTGACCCACCCCTCTGACATTATTGGCATTGGCGTCTTCCAAGTTGGATAATAATTACAAAGGATTACATAGGATGTTTGGCACACAAACAGGCCTTTCGGCCCAACCGATCCATGCCAGCGTTTATGCTCTACTCGAGCCTCCTCCCATCTTTCCTCATCTAACTCTATCCACAAAACCCTATATTTCCTTCTTCCTCATATGCCTATTCAGCCTCCCCTTAAATGCATCTATATTATTCGCTTTAACCTCTCCCTGTGGTAGTGAGTTCCACATTCTCATCACTCTTTGGGTAAAGACGTTTCTTCTGAATTCCCTATTGTATTTCTTGGTGACTATCTTATAATGATGGCCTCTAGTTATGCTCTTCCCCACAAATGGGCACACTCTCTTTGTATCTACTCTATCAAAAGCTTCATAATTTTAATGACTTCTATTAGGTCACCCCTCAGCCATCTCTTTTTTCAAGAGAAAAGAGACCTAGCCTGATCATCTTTTCCTGATATGTATACCCTTGCATTTCTAGTTTCATTCATGCAAATCTTTTTTGCTCCCTCTCCAGTGCCTCTATATCCTTTTTATAATATGGTGACCAGAATGGTACGCAGAGCTCCAAGTATGGTCGAACCGAGGTTAAACAAAAAGCACCCAAACAAGAAATGCCAATAATGTGGAGTTATTAGCTGCACCTGAAAAAATCACAGGGGAAAGAAGCGGGCTGTACTTTATTCTATATCGCACATAAATATTGTGACCTTGGATTTGCGATCAGTGTGAACTACTTGTGGCATCGTAACCCTGGTAACTGTCCTGCCTGGCACAACTCGTTAAATAAAATATACATGTTGGTCTCACATGAAGCAGAACGAACTTAATAAGGACAAAATGAACAAATAAGAAACATATTGATTCTGCATCTATCCTCTGGCCTGAGGCTTGAAAATAATAAAATTACAAGAGGAGAATGCAGTGCTGATAACAATGAATGGGAGTTTTAAATCACTGCCAAGTGCAATGTGTGGGATTTATAGTTTTTCCAATGTGTCACTCACTGCAACTCAATTTTTAGAACCTGTTTGCTGAATAAATAAGATTCTGTGAGGTGAAAATGGTACAGTTGATCACATTAAGCAGTTTTTGTATTTGGAGAGGGCCTCTGCCCATATATTCTAATATTGTCAATCCCCAAATTATTTCTGGCATGATAGATCTGTCTATCCTTATAATGGGGTCATAGAGGGGCAAAGCATGCAAAGGATGGCAACGGTAGGAAGTTGAGGCAGTGACAAATTGACCTTGCATAGATCTGTTAATCATTGCTAAAGATCCACTGGCTGTGCATGTTCCTCGCCGTATCAACTGTCACCGCCAATTGTGCGAGGCTCTTCTGAGAAAACTCGATAGCGATGATTCCTTTTTTTTTGCGCGGTTGACAATCGGACAAGGCTTTGCGATAAAGACCTGCCCAGAATGAATGATGCAGCCAGTCCTGGATGAAACAAGATGAAGCTCTGCCTGATTGAGCAGCTGCCTTTTTGGCGACCGCAAGCATGCCTCTTTTGGCACAGTCCCTGTCCTTATCTTCAACGAGCAGGCCATGCATGCATTGACGAGCAGACAGGCACCAGGGCTGTGCAGTGAGCAGTCCTGCAACAAGTAGCTGCTGATTGCAAAAAAAATAAAAGCTTATGCATTTCATCCACTTGCTAATTTTAGCAACAAAAAAAAACAGATGCCCATATAAAGAGAAAGAGAGAGAGAGAGATGTCATTTTAGATGCACAATTGCCTTTTTAGCTAAACTTGGTGTTGTGGTGGAGATATGAAGGCATGGACTTTCCACGTGGATGTTCTCAATTGTAGTTTGATTTTGTACACAGGAACATCTCTCTCTCTCTCAGAATACTGAAGTGAGACCGGCGTAATTAAAATCATTACGGTATTCAGCTGCTGATGTAGGTGATTTTATTGAGGCCAGGCCAACGCCAGATGCAATGTCAAACAAGGAGATTGTTTGCAAAAACAGTATTTTCTCAAAAGCAATATTGCAGATAAAAATAGAAAATCTGCATTTTTCTGACCTGTATTACATAAATGAAAACAAACGAACAAGCCGGCATGCCCTGTTTTAATTAAGTCATTAAATTCTAGACACGAGCTGAAACGCGAAGCTGCTTCCTTCATGCTTAGAGTTGTAACACAATGTCCTGAGCAAAAATAATACAAATTAAAATTTCTTTCAAAGCGTAACCAGGAGAAAGAACAAATGAAGCAGCTGTCACCTGCAATACTGAAGAAGCAGGCTTAGGGTCTGGGTTTTTAAAAACGAAAATCAAAAATGACAAAACCTAAGAAAAGATGAACTCATTCACTAAGCATCAATGAAATAGTGCTCAGCATTAACAAAAAGGTTTTGCCTCTGAGTCAGAAGGCTTTGGGTTGAAATCCCACTCCAGAGACTTGAGCACATAAATCTAGGCTGACACTCTAGTGCTGTGCTGAGGGAGTGCTGCACTGTCCGAGGTGCCGTCTTTCGGATGAGATGTTAAATCGAGGCCCCGTCTGGTCTGTATAAGAACCCATGGCACTATTTTGAAGAAGAGCAGGGGAGTTATACCCAGTGTCCTAGCTGATATTTATCCCTCAATCAACATAACAAAAACAGAATATCGGGTCATTATCAGATTGCTGTTTGTGAGAGCTTGCTGTGCGCAAGTTGACTGCCACATTTCCCACATTACAACAGCGACTACACTCCAAAAAGTACTTTATTGGCTGTAAAGCGCTTTGAAAGGTCCGGTGATCATGAAAGGTGCCAAAACAATGCTAGTCTTTCTTTCTTTAAAATTAACCCCTTTTCTGCTTTTCTTCATTATTCGCTCAGTTTCACAAGCAAAATCGATACAGTTTCACCAACCGTTCAGCACATGTTACAAAATAAACAGTAAACAATGCCATCTTCTGCAGTGTAAAGTTTCACTTGTCACCTTAGTCAACAGAAGACAACATACCCCAAATCTTGCTGCAGAAGTCGGAGCAGAACGTTTCCACATTCACAGAAAATTTTAACCTTATTTGCCTGGTTTCAAACAGATTGCAACCTAAATATCATATAGAACAGGGTAAGTTATAACTGAAAAATAAATGGAAAATGTGGGAAACACTCAACAGGCCTGGCAGCATCCGTGGAGAGAGAAACAGAGTTAACGGGCTGCATTTTATTGCGCAGTCGCGCTGGGAGCAGTGCTTCCGATAGCGCGTGGGAAACCCGGAAATATGTTAAGCATGTCTGTCAGTGGCTTTTTAACTCAGCCGCCTTATTATCATTTGGGCCTCCAGCGTAAATGCACCCTTGAAATAGATACTGATGGTGATCATGTTCTCTGAATAGATATAATGCAGTTCCGTCAGCAGCTCTGGAAGTGCCGAGAACCCCTTAAGGAGCAGTCTACGCTCCATGTTGCGTGAGCCAGTAGTATCATTCTTATTGAAACCTGCTAAATTCTTACAGGGCTTGACAGGGTAGATGCAGGGCGGATGTTTCCCCTAGCTGAGGAGTATCGAACCAACGGTAACAGTCTCAGAATAAGGGGTCGGCCATTTAGGACTGAGATGAGGGAAAACTTCTTCACTCAGAGGGTGGTGAATCCTTTGGAATTCTCTACCCCAGAGGCTCAATCTTTGAGTATATTCAAGACAGAGATCGATAGATTTTTGCATATTCAGAGAATCAAGGGATATGGGAAAAGTGCAGAAAAGTGGAGTCGAGGTTGAAGATCAGCCATGATCTCACTGAATGGCGGAGCAGGTTCGAGGGGCCGAATGGCTTACTCCTACTCCTAATTCATATGTTCTTCCGAGTTTTCCATCTAATCGACATGGACCCACATGATGCCATCTCAACACCAGTATTTAAAGGGACACTCCAAGGATGCAAGTTGAACATAAGAACATAAGAACATAAGAAATAGGAACAGGAGTAGGCCATACGGCCCCTCGAGCCTGCTCCACCATTTAATAAGATCATGGCTGATCTGATCACGGACTCAGCTCCACTTCCCTGCCCGTTCCCCATAACCCCTTATCCCCTTATCATTTAAGAAACTGTCTATTTCTGTCTTAAGTTCATTCAATGTCCCAGCTTCCACAGCTCTCTGAGGCAGCGAATTCCACAGATTTACAACCCTCTGAGAGAAAAAAGTTCTCCTCATCTCAGTTTTAAATGGAAGGCTCCTTATTCTAAGATCATGCCCTCTAGTTCTAATCTCCCCCATTGGTGGAAATATCCTCTCTGCATCCACCTTGTCAAGCCCCCTCATAATCTTGTACGTTTCGATAAGATCACCTCTCATTCTTCTGAATTCCAATGAGTAGAGGCCAAACCTACTCAACCTTTCCTCATAAGTCAACCCCCTCATCCCCGGAATCAACCTAGCGAACCTTCTCTGAACTGCCTCCAAACCAAGTATATCCTTTCATAAATATGGAAACCAAAACAGCACGCAGTATTCCAGGTGTGGCCTCATCAATAGTCTGTATAATTGTAGCAAGACTTTCTTGCTTTTATACTCCATCCCCTTTGCAATAAAGGCCAAGATACCATTGGCCTTCCTGATCACTTGCTGTACCTGCATACTATCCTTTTGTGTTTCATGCACAAGTACCCCCAGGTCCCGCTGTACTGCAGCACTTTGCAATCTTTCTCCATTTAAATAATAAATAAGTTGAAGAAGTTGGAGCAGGCTGTCAGAGGACTAGAAGTGTCGCAATGGAGGAGTCGAGATGGGCAAAGGCTACGTTCCGCTTCACGAATGTCTCCCTGGATGTGTTGCTGGGGGCTGTGAGGAGCCGAAGGGAGATACTCTTCCATAGCAACATGAGGAAGAAGCTTGCTGCTGAGACAAAGGAGGTGTGGTTGGAGGTTGTCGAGGAGGTCAGCAGCAGGAGCATGGTGTCCGCTCTTGGATTCAATGCAGAAAGTGGTTCAATGACCTAAGCAGGGAAATAAAGGTGAGTATAATGCCATATTTACTGACACCCTCTGTGCGCATCACTCCACCCCCTCATTCTGCCTTCTCAAGCCGACTCCATCACATCATGGGGCCGCCCATTTAAAACTGAGATGAGGAGGAATTTCTTCTCTCAGAGGGTTGTAAATCTATGGAATTCTCTGCCCCAGAGAGCTGTGGAGGCTAGGTCATTGAATATATTTAAGGCAGAGATTGACAGATATTTGAGCGATAAGGGAGTAAAGGGTTATGGGGAGCGGGCAGGGAAGTGGAGTTGAGTCCATGATCAGATCTGCTATGATCTTATTGAATGGCGGAGCAGGCATGAGGGGCCAGGTGGCCTACTCCTGCTCCTATATCTTATGTTCTTATGATCACTCCTCAGACTTATTTACCTCACAGGTGCACCTACCCTTTTCTTTGTATCCACTCCGAACATCCCCATCTGTCCAGCCACCACTCACTCTCACCTTTATGCAATGTCATGCCTCTCCCTCATCGTCACCCTCACCAAATGTACTCCATCCTTCGGATGAACACATGCCATTACACTCACTCATAACATTTTTTAAAAAGCTTGCATTTATACAGTGCCTTTCATGACCACTAGACATCTCAAAGCGCATTACAGCCAATTAAGTCATTTTGGAGTGTCATCACTCGTGTAATGTAAGAAACGCAGCAGCCAACTTGCGCACAGCAACTCCCATAAACAACAAAGTGATAATGACCAGATAATCTGTTTTTGTTATGTTGATTGAGGGATAAATATTGTCCAGGACACCGGGGATAACTCTCCTGCTCTTCTTCCAAATAGTGCCCTGGGATCTTTTACATCCACTTGAGAGAGGAGACAGGGCCCCAGTTTAATGTCTCATCATAGATCTCTTCTTTCTCTCCAGGGAGAGGGAGAGAACTGGAGAGTGCTCACCACAGATCACGCCGCTGCCAACTGCAGAGGAGGAAACACTGGAGATCAGTGGAGTTATGGCGTGCCTGGCTGTCGGAGATGGAGAGATGGGGAACTCCCAGCTATCTGGTGGCACAATTAAGAAAAAGCCACCCACATGCCACACGGCACTCAGCCATGTTGATTTTGTTTCAACAGCGAGTGAAATATGATCACCTTAATCATGATAAACTTGCAACATTCTTACCTTGCCACGACTAATTCATGTCCTTTATCTCCCACAGGGCCTTCACGCCTGCAGCAGGAGTTGGTGGACCTGGCGGGTGATGAGAAGAACTGAGTCCTTCTGAGGGTGCACCATCACAGGACTTGTTCAGCCCTTGCAGCACTTCGGTGGGATCAGTAAGTTGGGTTTTCAGCTGGTGACTCACATTTCGCAAGAGCAGATGGTGGAGACAGGGACGGCAATGGGGAATCCGCGTTGGAGGACGCAGTCCTCTCCAAGCTCGGCTGGGCAGGATACAGATACTTGTGATATATTCTTGCAACATCACTAACAAACACACTCTGTAAGATGGCTCTTACACAGAAACTGTCATCATGTGACCTGGCCACATGATCCTTTTATTATTTACATCAGTAGTTGCAGTACCACAGTAGTCCACTAGGTGCAACAGTAATCCACTAGGGGGAGCTCTATTACAATACTGTACCTCGGGAGCTGTCAGTGAAGGGGAGAATCATTGAGCTGCAGCAGACAGTTTGCAATGCACTAAGTCTTCAAGGTGGACTCACCACAATTGCAGAGAGGTTGGAGGAGTCCACCTCAAGCATGATGGGAGAGTTGATGTCACAGCCCGCTGAGATGATGTCTTCTTCCCTGGATTTGAGGCCGGAGCCATGGACCGCCACACGCTCCAATCAAATGAGTCCATGCACACCTTCAACACCACAGTGCAGACACTGGATGCCAAAATATCTGCCACCTTAAATAGGTTGTCAGTCTTGGCCTAACAGGGCCGCACTGATCTGCACCAAAGTGTTCTCCAGCACAGTGAAATGCAACTGGGCCATAAAAGGGATGATGGCAAAAGGGGTCACGAGAGTGGCCACTACACTCAAAGTGCTTCCACCTTTCACCCACAGCCCAGCTCTCAGACAGTGTACCAGGGGGCTACCTCGTCTCCAGATAGCCGAGTCTGACCCTGCATCGGTACAGGTGGAGCAGTCTTTGCCGGGTCTCCCACAAGCAGTAAAACCCCGAGAAGGTCAGCCAACCAGCAGTCAGAGCAGGGATCTGAGCAGCCTGCCTCTACCTCTGCTGAAGCCACCGGGGCTGCACCATGTGGGAGTAGCAGAAAAAGGAAGAGTGAGGCCTTGTCGTTGCACAAGGGTGTCTGAGATACTGTTATTTCGATAAGTTCCTGGTCTTTATTTATGTCAAATAAATCTATTGTTTCTCACCACTTTCGTGCCTTGTACATTCTCGGGTGCTGTTTCGCAAGTGGCCTTCTTTGATGATGAATGTGAGGGCCAATGGGGGATTGTTGAAGGGGTGGTTGGCTGATTGCAGGACTCAGCGGCATTGTGGGGCGGTAGAGCAAGAAGACTAGTGTTTACATTTCCTTGTGGCATGAGTCCACTGGTGCAGCCTAAGTGAACCTTCCATTAATAAGGGCATCCCTAGCATCCCAGGCAGCAATATCAGCAGCTGGGGGTGCATTGCCCTCATCACCCTCCTCCTGCTCCCTCCTCATCTTCCTCCTCCCCTTCCGAATCATCCAAGGAGGGTCTGAGCTCTTCGCTTTGTTCCTCCTGCAGGTCCGAGCCTCGCCGTTGCGCAATGTTGCAAACCACGGCCATTCTGGAGGCCCTGGCTGGTGAGTGATGAAGGGCTCCTTCAGATCTGTCCAGGCACCTGAAGCGCATCTTCAACAAGTCGATGGCAAACATCTGGTGGTGATTTAACATTCGCTGAAGCGCTCTTGGGCTTTGGTGATCAGGTTTCTGATGGGTGTCATGAGCCAAGTTTGTAGTTGGTATCCCCTTGTTGCCTAGCAATCATCCTTTAAGTAGGCTTCCAGGTCCGAGGAGGCCAGGGAGCTTGGACTGCCGCAGGATGAAAGCATCATGACAGCTGCCTTGTTGCCCATCAGCTGCACATTGATGGAATGAAAGCCCCTTACAGTTGACAGATACTCCTGGTTGTTCCGGGGGGTGCCCGGATTACCACGTGTGTGCAGTCGATGGTGCCTTGCACCAGTGGGAAGCCAGCCAGAGCCGCAAAGCTGAGCGCCCGCTCATTCTGACTGACATCATCGCTGGCAAAGTTAGCATAATTGGCGACCCTGGCAAAGAAGCAATCAGTCATCTGTCTTACGTATTTGTGGGAGGGCGACTGGGAGATCCTGGAGAGTTCTGACTGCGGCAGAGCCCTGGCGAGATCTGGAGGCAAAAGGTTGAGAACGGTGGTGACTTTGACGGCCACTGGTAACGTGTGGTCACCGGGTCCAGCAGGCAGCAGGTTTTCTTCTAGCAGGCTGCCGATGTCTGACACCACCTGACACAACATCCTGAGCCTGCTGAAACACTGGTGTTTAGACATGTCCAAGAAACTCAGCCCCTGCCTGTAGACTCTGTTCCCTGGGTATTGCTTCCTTTGAACTGCATCTCTCTGCTGCTGCCCCCTCTCCTGTGGAGCTACAGGTCTGTGAGCAAACTGCTCTGGGTACTGCTGCTGGTCACCTTTGACCACATCTGAGGTCCAACTCAGGCAGCATCAGCGGCACCCATCCTGATGTGATAGAGCTAGGCTGCAAAGTGCAGAAATCAACCTCCAACGTGCAGGACATAGCCCACAGCAAAAGTACTGTGAACACCCTTTCCCTCAAGCAGTTAAGAAAGCAGCTGTCAGCATCGAGTATTTATTGGCATAGTTCCCCGAGATTGATGCAGGCCCCTCAATTGCCGCTGTGAACCCACCATGCTCTCACTGGTGAGTTTGAGGAAGGCCAAGAAACCCGTGGACCCGACGTTAAAGGCTAAGGTTAGTACAGCCCTCATTGAGCAATTAACATATGGTCATTGGCAACCCGCCTCTCCCGCAAGGATTGTGCACACACAGCCTCACGCACTCAAGTTAAATACAGAAGTCAGAGGGTTGGAGCAGGCTTTTTCGATGTGCTGACATGTTGAGTGCCATTCGCAACTCCTCAGATAATGCAGTAGTCCATACCCACATGCAGCAAGACCTGGACAACATTCAGACTTGGGCAGATAAGTGGCAAGTAACATTTGCGCCACATAAGTGCCAGGCAATGACCATCTCCAACAAACGAGAGTATAACCACCTCCCCTTGATATTCAACAGCATTACCATTGCTGAATCCCCAAACATCAACATCCTGGGAGTCACCATTGACCAGAAACTTAACTGGACCAGCCACATAAATACCGTGGCAACAAGAGCAGGTCAGAGGCTGGGCATTCTGTGGTGAGTGTCTCACCTCCAGACTCCCCAAAGCCTTTACACCATCTACAAGGCACAAGTCAGATTGTGATGAAATGCTCTGCACTTGCCTGGATGAGTGCAGCACCACCCAGGACAAAGCAGCCCGCTTGATTGGCACCCCATCCACCACCTTAAACATTCACTCCCTCCACCACCGGCGTCCCGTGGCTGCAATGTGTGCCATCTACAAGATGCACTGCAGCAACTCGCCAAGGCTTCTTCGGTAGCACCTCCCGAACCCGCGACCTCTACCACCTAGAAGGACAAGGGCAGCAGGCACACCATCACTGGGTCAAAATCCTGGAACACCCTCCCTAACATCACTGTGGGAGTACCTTCACCACACGGACTGCAGGGGATTTAACCCCCCACACGTACTTCCAGGTTAAAATTCATGTTTCAGGTCTGTAACCTTTCAAAAGGTCACAGACAATGGGCTGTACTTCGCTGTTGAGGGTGGGGGGGGGGGAAGAATGAGATCGCTTATGGGGGAGGGGAGAGTGAGATCGCTCGCTGTGGGGGGGGGGGAGAGAGAGTAAGATCGCTCGCTGTGGGGGGGTGAAGAGTGAGATCGTTGTGGGGACAGGGGGAGAGATTACTGTAGGGGGGTGGGGAGATAGTGAGATCGCTGTTGGGGTGGGGAGGAGTAAGATTGCTGTGGGGGGGGTTGAGAGATCGCTGTTGGGGGGTGGAGAGAGATTGCTTTGGGGGGGGAGAGAGATTGCTGTGGGGGGGGAGAGATTGCTGTGGGGGGGGGAGAGATTGCTGTTGGGGGGAAGAGAGATCGCTGTGCAGGGGGCGAGAGTGAGATCGCTGTTTTGGGGGGGGAGAGAGTGAGATCACTGTGGGGGGGGAAGGGAGAGTGAGATCACTGTGGGGGGGGGGAAGAGAAAGTGAGATCACTGTGGGGGAGGGGGAAAGAGTGAGATTGCTGTGCGGGGGGAAAGAGAGATCGCTGTGGGAGGAGGGGGAGGGGAGTGAGATCGATGTGGGGGGGGAGAGAGAGAGAGTGAGATCACTGTGGGGGAGGGGTAAGAGTGAGATTGCTGTGCGGGGGGAAAGAGAGATCGCTGTGGGAGGAGGGAGAGAGAGTGAGATCACTGTGGGGTGGGGGGGGGTGAGATCACTGTAGGGGGGTGAGACAGACTGGGGTGAGGAGAGACTGGGGGAGAGAGATGGGGGTGGGGGGGGATAGAGAGACTGAGGGGCGAGTGAAACTAATGAGTGAGAAAGACTAATGAGTAAGAGAGACTAAAGGAGTAAATAAGACTTTATTAGACCATTTATATTATTGCCTAACACTAGAAAATACTACAATCCATTTAAAAATACATCAAACTATGAGATCTGTGTAATATCAGCCAAACCTTTCAGATCTGTGTCAATACCGCCCACTTAAGATTCATGTACGATCCAGTAAGACCTGCTTTTTCAGGACGGTATTAAGGTCTTAATGGATCTTAATGATGAAACTTCCATTTTGTGTGATATTTGGGTAGTAATACATGGGCGGACAATATCGAATACCGCTCAGCGATAATGACTGTGCAATTTACCGCCGGGCAGTATCTGGGTGGTAAATGTGTTTTTTTTCTATGAAACTTATATTTCTGGGCAGTAACTGGGCGGTAAATGGGTGATTTGAGAGGAAACTCTAGCCCAATGTTTTCTCTAATTTTTTTTAGGGCGTGGTCCCTTTAATTGGCTGCACGGCCCATTTAAATTTCTGCACATGTGCAGTTCCTCCATTTTAAAGCGGTTAGCAGCCTGCACGGGACCTCCAGACCTCTGCGCGATGCACGGCCGTGCAGCTTAGCGGGAATGTTAGTCACAGACCTGAAACGGTAACTCTGTTTCTCTCTCCACGGATGCTGAGTATTTCCAGCATTGGCTGTTTACATTTCAGATTTCCAGCATCCGCAGTATTTTGCCTTTGTGTTAAGTTATAACTAACATCACTGCAGGAAGATATCAATGAACTGGTCAGGTGGGCAGAACAGTGGCAAATGGAATTCAATCCAGAAAAGTGGGAGATAATGCATTTAGGGAGGGCTAACAAGGCAAGGGAATACACAATAAATGGTATGACACTGAGAAGTGTAGAGAAACAAAGGGACCTTGGAGTGCATGTCCACAGATCCCTGAAGGTAGCAGGACAGGTAGATAAGGTGATAAAGAAGAGATACCGAATAGTTGCCTTTATTAGCTGAGGCATAGAATACAAGAGCAGGGAGGTTATGCTTGAACTGTATAAAACACTAGTTAGGCCACAGCTAGAGTACTGCGGCAGTTCTGGTCACCACATTGCAGGAAAGATGTGATTGCACTAGAGAGGGTACAGGGGAGATTTACGAGGATGTTGCCTGGACTGGAGCAATTTAGCTATGAGGGAAGATTGGATAGGCTGGGGTTTGCTTTGTTTACTTTGGAACAGAGGAGGCTGAGGGTAGACCTGATTGATGAGGTGTATCAAATTATGAGGGGCCTAGATAGAGTGGATAGGAAGGACCTATTTCTCTTAGCAGAGGGGTCAACAACTAAGGGGCATAGATTTAAAGTGATTGGTAGGAGGTTTAGAGGGGAGCTGAGGGGAAATTTTGTGAGGGTGGTGGGGGTCTGGAACTCACTGCCTGAAAGGGTGGTAGAGGCAGAAACCCTCACTGCATTTAAAAAGTACTTTGATGTGCGCTTGGAGTGTCTTAACCTGCAGGGCTACGGACCAAGAGCTGGAAAGTGGGAATAGACTGGATAGCTCTTTGTCGGCCAGCACAGACACGATGACCGAAATGGCCTCCTTCTGTGCTGTAAACTTCTATGATTCTATGATCACCTAAACCCCAAATTGGTTTATAGCCTTGTGAGACTATCCAGCTCAACTGATGATAGCAGCAGCCCTCTCCAAGCAGCTAAGGAAGTAATTTGCCTCTGCAAAAATTAATTTGGGGTGACATTTATCTTGTTCATAATATTCATTAATATTTGGCCAGAGTGCATGATGGAAAATCTGAATTTTCACTAAATTCACAACAAAAGAAATTTAACTTGCATAATTGTAAAATAAAATGATTATGTTCTACTAACTGTGGTTTGCAGGCAAATTGTGGAACCTGTTTTTAAATTTGAATGCTAACATTTCTCTAGCTATTAACCATCAGCCAAGCTAACTATTATCCTCTGCCAATCATCACCTATGCAAACGAGCCCTATTATTAATAACATAAAACAACATGTATCTCATTCCCTCATTTGTTCAGGCACTGTTTGGATGCACACGGATTGCTCCCTGTATAATGCAGATCTCATTGCATATAATCGTTTGCGCTATGTGTGTTTAAGGATCAGATTTGTCCATAGAGCTGGCACATGGCGAACTGATGTGCTGGGCTCTGTGAGCAGTTGAAACCTGTCTATATCGAGCCTACATTTTGAGCAAATGTCAGGAAAGCCTTCATGCCTCGGTGCAACACATGCATAGGCAAGAACAGTTAAATCAGCTGACCAATCTATCCATGCCTTTGTTACCTCTCGACTTGACTATTCCAACGCACTCCTGGCTGGCCTCCCACATTCTACCCTATCTAACTAAGACCGCCTATTTCCACCTCCGTAACATCGCCCATCTCCGTCCTTGCCTCAGCTCATCTGCTGCTGAAACCCTCATCCATGCCTTTGTTGCCTCTAGACTTGACTATTCCAACACACTCCTGGCTGGCCTCCCACATTTTAACCCTATCTCAACTAGAGGTCATCCAAAACTCAACTGCCTGTGTCCTAACTTGCACCAAGTCCCACTCACCCATCACCCCTGTGTTCACTGACCTACATTGGCTCCCGGTTAAGCAACACCTCGATTTCAAAATTCTCATCCTTGTTTTCAAATCCCTCCATGGCCTCGCCCATCCCTATCTCTGTAATCTCCTCCAGCCCCACAACCCCCCGAGATGTCTGCACCCCTCTAATTCTGCCCTCTCGATCATCCCTGATTATAATCGCTCAACCATCAGTGGCCGTGCCTTCTGTTGCCTCGGCTCTAAGCTGTGGAACTCCCTGCCTAAACCTCTCCGCCTCTCTAGCTCGCGTTCTTCATTTACGACGCTCCTTAAAATCTGCCTCTTTGACCAAACTATTGGTCACCTGCCCTAATTTCTCCTTTTGTGGCTCGGTGTCCATTTTTTTTGTCTTATAACACTTCTGTAAAGTGCCTTAGGACATTTTACACCTCTTAGAGGCAGTAATGAACCTTAAGGAAGAGGGCAATTTCGGCCCCTAGATCTTTTTGGGATAATTTTCAAATAATGCCTTCTTGATGCAGAGACTGAGACACCAGAAGTGCATAATCAGGAGCTCCTGCATGCTTAGCCCATGACCTTTTATCCAGTATATCCAGAGCTGCAAATGCAGTTTACCGATTGGGAAAGTAAATAAAGAACTTGCAATTATACAGTGCCTTTCACAACCTCAGGATGTCCCAGAGCACTTTATGGCCAATTAGGTGCTTTTGGAGTGTAGTCGCCACAGCCAATTTGTGCACAGCAAGCTTCCACAAACAGCAATGAAATAAATGACCAAATCGGGTTGAGGGATAAATGTTGGCCAGGACACCGGGGAGAACACTCCTGCACTTCTTTGAAATAGTGCCATGGGATCTTTTACGGGACTTGGAACATCTCATCTGAAAGACGGCTCTCACTCAGCACTGCACTGCAGTGTCAGCCTAGGTTATATTCTCAAGTCTCTGAGAGTGGGGCTTGAACCCACAATCTTCTGCCCCAGAAGGAGAGAGTGTTACCACTGAGCCACGGCTGACACGTGCAAAATGTGCTTCCAAAGGGCGAGGTTCTGCGCCGGAGCATGCAGTCAGAAAATGTAACATTCTGTGGGGTCAGAATTCGGTTGTGAGCGCCGCCTGTTACCGCCGGTGGTAGGCGGCCAACGGAGGTCAAATGCCTACCGTCATCGTTAAGCAGCAGCTTCGCCCCGGCTGAACTTGAGTCGCTCCTTGACAGAGGCGCCAAGAAGCAATGTTGCACCAGCTAACGCCACCCACGTAATGACGTCATCCAGTGTACAATGTCTCTTTGACTCCTCTGTCACAATATTTGCTTTGTACGGCTGCCATACCGGCAGGCGGCCGTACAGCCTGAAAAGTGGTGGTTAAAGAGCAGTTCTTGGGCGGAATCACCCAGAAAGGAAAGTAAGTTTTGCTCTTTATTTATTTTTGCATGTTTTCATTTGTTTTAAGAGTGTGTGTGTGGATCGGTGAAGTTTTAGTTCGTTTTTGTCCTTCCCTTTTCTTCCCAATTTTTTCCTAGCATGGCGGCAGCATCCCGATGCGAAATTCAGTCGGCCTCCTGAGCTCCCGTCCGAGGACGAGTGTGCAATGCTACTTACATTTTGGAAGCAAGAATGAGGAGAGGCATTCCAAACTTAAGGGTACAATCCTAAATGGGGTGCAGGAACAGAGAGACCTCGGGTATATGTGCACAAATCGTTGAAGGTGGTAGGGCAGGTTGCAAAACCTGTGAAAATTATATGGGATTCTGGGCTTCATAAATACAGGCATAGAGTACAAAAGCAAGGAAGTTATGATGAAGCTTTATAAAACACTGGCTCAGCCTCAACTGGAGTATTGTGCCCAATTCTGGCCACCACACTTTTGGAAGGATGTGAAGGCTTAAAGAGGGTGCAGAAAAGATTTTCGTGACTTATTTTAGGGATCAGGGACTTCATTTATGTGGATAGACCGGAGAAGCTGGGGTTGTTCTCCTTAGAGCAGAGAAGGTTGAGAGGAGATTTGATAGAGGGGTCTGATAGAGGGTTCAAAATCATGAGGGGTCTGGACAGAGTAGATAGAGAGAAACTGTTCCCATTGGTGGAACGGTCGAGAACCAGAGGACACAGATTTAAGGTGATTGGGCAGAAGAACCAAAGGCGACACGAGAAAAAACCTTTTTATGCAGCGCATGGTTATGATCTGAACGCACTGCCTGAAAGGGAGGCAGACTCAATCACTGCTTTCAAAAGGGAGTTGGATAAGAACCTGAAGGATAAAATTTGCAGGGCTATGAGGAAAGGGCGGGGGAGTGGGACTAGCTGAAGTGCTCTTGCAGGGAGCCAGCACGGGCTCGATGGGCCCAATGGCCTCCTTCTGTGCTGCAACCATTCCATGATTCTATTCTTACACGGTGTTGCTCAACATGAACAGAGAACATAAGAACATAATAAGAACATAAGAATTAGGAACAGGAGTAGGCCATCTAGCCCCTCGAGCCTGCTCCGCCATTCAATAAGATCATGGCTGATCTGGTCGTGGACTCAGCTCCACTTACCCGCCCTCTCCCCGTAACCCTTAATTCCCTTATTGCTTAAAAATCTATCTATCTTTGACTTGAAAACATTCAATGACCTAGCCTCAACTGCTTCCTTGGGCAGAGAATTCCACAGATTCACAACCCTCTGGGAGAAGAAATTCTTTCTCAACTCGGTTTTAAATTGGCTCCTCCGTATTTTGAGGCTGTGCCCCCTAGTTCTAGTCTCCCCCACCAATGGAAACAACCTCTCTGCCTCTATCTTGTCTATCCCTTTCATGATTTTAAATGTTTCTATAAGATCACCCCTCATCCTTCTGAACTCCAACGAGTAAAGACCCAGTCTACTCAATCTATCATCATAAGGTAACCCCCTCATCTCCGGAATCAGCCTAGTGAATCGTCTCTGTACCCCTTCCAAAGCTAGTATATCCTTCCTTAAGTAAGGTGACCAAAACTGCACGCAGTACTCCAGGTGCGGCCTTACCAATACCTTATACAGTTGCAGCAACACCTCTCTGCTTTTGTACTCCATCCCTTTCGCAATGAAGGCCAACATTCCATTTGCCTTCCTGATTACCTGCTGCACCTGCAAACTAACCTTTTGGGATTCATGCACAAGGACCCCCAGGTCCCTCTGCACCACATTCAAATAATATTCCCTTTTACTGTTTTTTTTCCCCAAGGTGGATGACCTCACACTTTCCGACATTGTATTCCATCTGCCAAACCTTAGCCCATTCGCTTAACCTATCCAAATCTCCTTGCAGCCTCTCTGTGTCCTCTACACAACCCGCTTTCCCACTAATCTTAGTGTCATCTGCAAATTTTGTTACACTACACTCTGTCCCCTCTTCTAGGTCATCTATGTATATTGTAAACAGTTGTGGTCCCAGCACTGATCCCTGTGGCACATCACTAACCACTGATTTCCAACCGGAAAAGGACCCATTTATCCTGACTCTCTGCTTTCTGTTCGCCAGCCAATTCTCTATCCATGCTAATACATTTCCTCTGACTCCGCATACCTTTATCTTCTGCAGTAACCTTTTGTGTGGCACCTTATCGAATGCCTTTTGGAAATCTAAATACACCACATCCATCGGTACACCTCTATCCACCATGCTCGTTATATCCTCAAAAAATTCCAGTAAGTTAGTTAAACATGATTTCCCTTTCATGAATCCATGCTGCGTCTGCTTGATTGCACTATTCCTATCCAGATGTCCCGCTATTTCTTCCTTAATGATAGTTTCAAGCATTTTCCCCACTACAGATGTTAAACTAACCGGCCTATAGTTACCTGCCTTTTGCCTGCCCCCTTTTTTAAACAGAGACGTTACATTAGCTGCTCTCCAATCCGCTGGTACCTCCCCAGAGTCCAGAGAATTTTGGTAGATTATAACAAATGCATCTGCTATAGCTTCCGCCATCTCTTTTAATACCCTGGGATGCATTTCATCAGGACCAGGGGACTCGTCTACCTTCAGTCCCATTAGTCTGTCCAGCACTACCTCCCTAGTGATAGTGATCATCTCAAGGTCCTCCCTTCCCACATTCCTATGACCAGCAATTTTTGGCATGGTTTTTGTGTCTTCCACTGTGAAGACAGAAGCAAAATAATTGTTTAAGGTCTCAGCCATTTCCACATTTCCCATTATTAAATCCCCCTTTTCATCTTCTAAGGGACCAACATTTACTTTAGTCACTCTTTTCCATTTTATATATCTGTAAAAGCTTTTACTATCTGTTTTTATGTTTTGCGCAAGTTTACCTTGGTAATCTATCTTCCCTTTCTTTATTGCTTTCTTAGTCATTCTTTGCTGTTGCTTAAAATTTTCCCAATCCTCTAGTTTTCCACTAACCTTGGCCACCTTATACGCATTGGTCTTTAATTTGATACTTTCCTTTATTTCCTTGGTTATCCACGGCTGGTTATCTCTTCTCTTGCCGCCCTTCTTTTTCACTGGAATATATTTTTGTTGCGCATTATGAAAGAGCTGCTTAAAAGTCCTCCACTGTTCCTCAATTGTGCCACCGTTTAGTCCTTGTTTCCAGTCTACTTTAGCCAACTCTGCCCTCATCCCACTGTAGTCCCCTTTGTTTAAGCATAGTACGCTCGTTTCTGACACAACTTCCTCATCCTCAATCTGTATTACAAATTCAACCATATTGTGATCACTCATTCCGACATGTGGCGTCAGATATGTGATATATATCTAACAACTGTAAAAATAAAATAACCCTCTTCTGACCTGACTTTGATCTGTTATGTTACTCACTGAATACTCTTCAAATTTAGCAGATAGGTGCTGGATGTCTGCTATTGCTGTTAAACTGTCTGCTGGTCATACAACGACTCAAAAAGAAAAGCTGACAAACTCAAACAGAGCCTTTTTAAAAAAAAAATCCATAATTCATTGTCAAAAATAGTAGGTGAACGATCAGATATTTCAGGGGTGGCTATCACTTTTAGATCAATTTGCATTTCAGGAAGCAAAAAATGCCTTCAAGGCATATAGAATATTATCTGTGGATGAGTAGAATCTGTGGTATCCGACAACCTTTTCCAATTTGTCATTTGATGGGAAAGTCATTAGTGAACGGGCAGGAATCAACTCGGTTGAAAGTCAAGTTATGAGCTAAATCTTTCAGGAAAGATAGTTTGCATTTTAATCGCACATACCTGGAAAAAAAATCCTTTACAAGTATGGGGCAAATTTTAAAAATAAATGTTATTATAGATTGGGACAATTTTTCACAAGTGTTTTCAAACATTGATCAGTCCCACAATTAATCTCGTTACTGAGGTGAAGCTGTACTGTCAAGCCTTTTGACAAGGGAAGCTCTGTCCTCCCTATTGAGCAAGAAAATCCAAGTGGGTCACATCGACATCGGTGAGACGAGTCTCTTATATAACTGTCACCATTCAGGACTATTTCAAAAAGGGAAAAGGAAAAATGGCATCTCGGCTTTGACACAGATTGTAAGGGTAACTGTGTAACAGAATCCTGTGTCCCCACCGGCAATTGGGTGCTAAATTATTAATGGCCAGAATAGTTGAGCAGAAGTAGACAAAGATTCAAATAAAAAAGAAAAATTAAACCCGATCGCGACGTTGAAAAAGATCTCACCTTAAGGCAAACACGTCTTATGAAACCGCAACAGATTTATCCAACCGTCTCCAAAGTTAAGGGAATATTGTATTTCACATCAGTTGTATGTGCTGAATTACTTTCTCAAATTCATCATTTTCGCTCATGTAAAATTTAGCAGCCGGAGTGATTGACCAGCAATTGTAAGAGTAATGAATTACATTAATGTTATTAAAATTCAAATGAACTGCTCTGCACTAAAGCTGCTGTAACATCTGAAAAAAAAAGGTATGAAATAATAATGGTAAGATGTTGTCTGACAGAGTTATTAAAAGAATGAACATCTTAGATTTCTATTGCAGATATATTTATCCTCACAGAAGGGAGCTGTTATGAGGTTTAGCGGTTTTAATAATGCAAATGTCTGATTGCTGGTGGTGCATACAAAGGAACGCTGGCCTCTGAAGTTAGTGAAAATATAATTTAGCTCGTTAAGGGCGCAAATATTCACCGGTCGCAAAACACTCTGTTCGCTTTCCTCATTTATTAAGTAGCGATTTTTGTAAAAGTTGTAATGATGTCTCTTATTCAACGCATACTCATTAGCTTCTTTGCTGCTTTTTGCAAATGCACGGCAGACCAAGACTAACTCCATGGCTCCTGGAACTAGTTCCTACTGATTCTCCACTGATTGAGGTCTCTGCTTATCCCTATTTCAGCTACCAGACTGAATGTAGCAATCCCAGACTGTGAATTGTGCCAAGGCTTGAGGTTTCTATTTTGATTTATGCCCAGATACAGACGTGTAATCTGGGTGCATACAGGTTGCACGGCTTAACAGATTGTGAAAAATTGGGCGTGAGTGAGTAACGTGCACAGGTACAGTACAACCAAGCCTAGATGGCCGACAGCAAAGTGCATGGAGGAACTGCGACATACGGAATGGATTCCTTATAGAGGACCCCACAATATAACCTGTAGGATCAAATCTTCCTCGTAAACAGTGGACAACCATCAACTGCCGCAGAACCGGTCATGATGGATGCTGCCACCTTCTCCACAGGTAGAAGATTAAAGCAGCCCCATCATGCGACTGTGGAGCTCCTAATCAGACCCTGGAGCACTGCCCTCGGAGGAAATTCGCAGGTAGCGTACAAGATATCCACGCTGTTCCACCGCAAGATTTGTCCTGGATATCTGACTTAGATATCAACATTTGATTTTCTTTGCTACGACCATACGAAAGAAGAAGACCCAAGTATCTGCCATATTTAAGTGTGGCCATTAAACCTTGCATCCAAACAAGTCCCTGCCCACAAAACTAGGCACGTCCCCTTCACTGAAATATGAGTCTCCTCCAATTTCGGGGGGGTGGGGGGGGGGTCTCGCAATATTGCGCCCAGATTCTCAGGTGCCCAGGCGCCTGTGGTCACAGGAATCCAGCAACAATCGGCTGACCAGCAGTGAATTGAAGCTTCCAATCCCTCCTCCTGTAGCAGAAATCCAATCCACGGGCAACTTTTAGAAAACTCCTGAGGGCTGGCTCATTTTCCAGCTGCACCACTACTCTTTCTCATGCTGGAGGAGGAGGGAGAAGAGAGAGAGAGAGAGTTAAGCCCCACAGGGAAAGACTGCACCTCACTCGCAGATACCCTGCACACAGAAAAGAAAAGGAAAGACTTGCATTTATATAGCACCTTTCGTGACCTAAGGATATTCCAATGCGAATTACAACCAATGAAGCTCTTTTGAAGTGTAGTCATTGTTGTAACGTAGGCAGACAATTTGTGCACAGCAGGGTCCCACAAACAATAATGTGCGCAAATTGGCTGCCGCGTTTCCTACAGTACAACAGTGACTACATTTCTATCAGATTGTTGGTTGGCCCAAGGTGCTTGGAGCGATTGATGGGACGCACATGGCTTCCTTAAAAACACGTCGAGCTACATGTGCAGGAAGGGATTCTATTGCCGCAAAGTACAGATTGTCCGTGCTGCTCGGCTGCATATCTGCTCGTTAACGCTCAGCACACGTGTGCCTGTCGTGATGCATTTATCACACAAAGTCCTGTATTAGAATCCTGTGATGGAATACTCTCCACTTGCCTGGATGAGTGCAGCTCCAACTACACTCAAGAAGCTCGACACCATCCAGGAACAAGCAAACCGCTTGATTGGCACCCCATCCACCACCTTAAACATTCACTCCCTCCACCACCGGCGCACCGTGGCTGCAGTGTGTACCATCTACAAGATGCACTGCAGAAACTCGCCAAGGCTTCTTCAGCAGCACCTTCCAAACCCACGACCTCTGCCGCCTAGAAGGACAAGGGCAGCAGGCGCATGGGAACACCATCACCTGCAAGTTCCCCTCCAAGTCACACAGCAGCCTGACTTGGAAATATATTGCCGTTTCTCTATCGTCGCTGGGTCAAAATCCTGGAACTCTCTCCCTAACCGCACTGTGGGAGTACCTTCACCACACAGACTGCAGTGGTTCAAGAAGTCAACTCACCACCACCTTCTCAATTGCAATTACGGATGGGCAATAAATGTTGACATTGCCAGAGACATCCACATCCCATGAACGAATAAAAACAAAAAATAGTTTGCATGCGCGGGGAAGGTAAACCAGTCGATGGATGACTCATTGGCGACAAGGTTGCCATGGCTTACGACGCAATTTTGGGAGGCACCGACCGAAGTGGAGGAAAGGTACATTGAGGTGCATGTGTCCACCAGGCAGGTGATCGAGAGATTAATCTGGGTGCTGAAGAACCACTTCGGGACTATTCCCCAGAAAGAGTGGCAAGGATTGTGGTGGTGTGCTGTGGTCTGCACACCTTTACATCGGCAGAAAGGGTCTGGTCCTTCTTTATCTGGCCTGTTATACTATCTCACCTCACCCTAGCACCTAGAGGCCCCCATTGGCTCTGTTCCAGTTGTGTTTCAATTACGCTCGTCCTTGTGCTGATTAATGGGTGGCTTTATTATTTTGCATGGAAATTGCTCTGATGCCATTAACAATGGTTTACTGGTTCAGTCACCTCTACAGGCTGGTGAAATGTTTTACACTCGGGACATTGTGGCCACGGAGGAAACTCCACTTCCTGATGGTTCAAAAAAAGTGAAATCGCCCTGTGTCATTGCAAACTGCCCGTTACTTTTGCCAATATTGCAGTTGGGTTAACTCTGGCATTACAGTAGAAGCTTTGATTGGTTAGTATTGCTGACGTTTAAAGTACAAAAACAATTTTGTGAAGATACTATGCACAAGTCACAGGTCAAATGGAGATCTTTGTTCTGATTGGTCATGCTCTTTGCCTTTTCATAGGAAAGAAAAATGTGGATTTATATAGTGCCTTTCTCGACCACTGCATGTCCCAAAGTGCTTTACAGCCAATGAAGTGCTTTTGGAATGTAGTCATTGTTGTAATGTGGGAAACGCAGCAGCCAATTTGTGCACAGCAAGCTCCCACAAACAGCAATATGATAATGACTAGATAATCTGTTTTTGTTATGTTGATTGAGGGATAAATATTGGCCAGGACATCGGGGATAACTCCCCTGCTCTTCTTCAAAATAGTGCCATGGGATATTTTATGTCCAGTTGAGAGAGCAGACAGGGCCTCAGTTTAACATCTCATTGAAAAGGAGATAAAGTCAACGTGCTAATTAAATCAAGTGCACAAACAAGTTGGTATTTATTGTTATACTGACTTCTTGTGACACTACACTAATAAGAAAAGTCAATGATGGGGAAAGACCATCCAGCCCATTGATGCTTATCACTCTATTATCCTAACTTTACCATGAGAGCTTCCAGCTGCATTGTGAATGCCACGACTGTCTCAGTCTCACTCCCGTGTCTAGTAGATTATTTCCAAACATTTATCACCTTTATAGAAAGATGTTCTTCCTATTAAGTTTTAAATTTATGTTTCACAAATTTAACCTTATTTCTTTTAGTCCCATTTTCCTGGCTTCATTTAAAGTAATGTTCGGCCTTTGTCATAAAGATACCATTTAAGATTTTATCTACATCAACAGGGTTTTTTCCTTTAAACTGCAGACTTTGAGTTTATCTCATTTTTAATCCCCTTTACCCCTGAAACAGTCTTGTTAATCTTCTGTGCTCCCTCGCCAAAGCACTTTTTGTCGTATGTTGACCACAACTGGGGTAGATCTTGACTCTGAGCGATAGTGTAAAATGGGCAATAGCGAGTCAACTATAGCGCGTCCCATTTTACACTTCTCTTGTTGAGCAGAGACCTGGGGGTGTAAGTACACAAATCATTGAAGGTGGCAGGGCAGGTTGAGAAAATGGTTATGGTATCCTGAGCTTCATAAATAGAGGCGTGGAATATAAAAGCAAGGAAGTTATGATAAAACACTGGTTCAGCCTCAAATCAAGTAGTGTGCCCAATTCTGGGCACCGCACTTTAGGAAAGATGTGAAGGACTTAGAGAGGATGCAGAAAAGATTTATAAGAATGGTTCCAGGGATGAGGGACTTCAGTTATGTGGATAGACTGGAGAAGCTGGGGATTGTTTTCCTTAGAGCAGAGAAGGTTGAGAGAAGATTTGATAGAGGCAATCAAAATCATGAAGTGTCTATAGAGGTAAACTATTCCTCCTCATCCTTCTGGTTGGCAGACTGGAAGCACAGAGTAGAAATAAATGGGTCCTTTTCAGAATGGCAGGCAGTGACTAGTGGGGTACCGCAAGGTTCAGTGCTGGCCCCCCAGCTATTTACAATATACATGAATGGTTTGGACAAAGGAATTGAATGTGATATCTCCAAGTTTGCAGATGACACTAAGCTGTGTGGCAGTGTGAGCTGTGAGGAGGATGCTAAGAGGCTGCAGGGTGACTTGGAGAGGTTAAGTGAGTGGGCAAATGCATTGCCGATGCACTATAATGTTGATAAATGTGAGGTTATCCACTTTGGTGGTAAAAACAGGGAGGCAGAATATTATCTGAATGGTGACAGATTAGTAAAAGGGGAGGTGCAATGAGACCTGGGTGCCATGGTACATCAGTCATTGAAAGTTGGCAGGCAGGTACAGCAGGCGGTGAAGAAGGCAAATGGCATGTTGGACTTCATAACGATAGGATTTGAGTATAGGAGCAGGGTGGTCTTAAAGCAGTTGTACAGGGCCTTGGTGAGGCCACACCTGGAATATTGTGTACGGTTTTGGTCTCCTAATCAGAGGAAGGACATTCTTGCTATTGAGGGAGTGCAGCGAAGGTTCACCAGACTGATTCCTGGGATGGCAGGACTGACATTTGAAAAAAGACTGGATCGACTAGGCTTATATTCACTGGAATTTAGAAGAATGAGAGGGGATCTCATAGAAACATATAGAATTCTGACGGGATTGGACAGGTTAGATGCAGGAAGAATGTTCCCGATGTTGGGGAAGTCCAGAACCAGGGGTCACAGTCTAAAGATAAGGGGTAAGCCATTTAGGACCGAGATGAGGAGAAACGTCTTCACTCAGAGAATTGTGAACCTGTGGAATTCTCTACCACAGAAAGTTGTTGAGACCAGTTCATTAGATATATTCAAAAGGGAGTTAGATGTGGCGCTTACAGCTAAAGGGATCAAAGGGTATGGAGAGAAAGCAGGAATGGGGTACTGAAGTTGCATGATCAGCCATGATCATATTAAATGGTGGTGCAGGCTCAAAGGGCTGAATGGTCTGATCCCACACCTATTTTCTATGTTTCAATGTTTCTCGACCTGTCTGCAGCCTTTGACACGGTTGACCATTCCATCCTCCTCCAACATCTCTCCAACATTGTCCAGCTGGGTGGGACTGCACTAGCCAGATTCCATTCTTATCTATCTAATCATAGCCAGAAAATCACCAGCAATGGCTTCTCTTCCCGCTCCCGCGTTGATAGCTGTGGGGTCCCCCACGGATCTATCCTTGGCTCCCACCTGTTTCTTATCTATCTACGTGAGCTCATCCAAAACTCTACTGCCCCATATCCTAACTCACACCAAGCACTCCACTTAACTCCACTTCCTTCCGGGGGCGGTAACCCGAATTTCTCGAGAGGGGCGAGACTTCTGCGCCTGACGCTAAGTCTCGCGCCTCCTGAGTGTTACCGCCCCCAAATGGGACAATACTTAATTTCTCCCGCTTAAGGTCTTAACAATGGCCAAAAGGTTTGCTAGGAGTTCTAATGAGAACTGAAACTTAAAAAAAGATCAGTTATCATTTCGCAATCCTCATTGGCTTTGTTGCCTACCCCTCTTAGTCCCACCAATCACAGGGGAGGGTCAATTGTAAGGTGCCCTTTCTCATGGGGCTAGACTTTCCACTATGATCGCTATCGCCAAAAAAATGGGCGATATTCCGGCCTTAGCGATTTTTTTATTTTTCAGGATCACTGGAAGTTCGGCCATTTTTTTGATCGCTACTTTCGGCTTTTTATTTTGAGCGATAGCCTTAGCGATGTGGAATGGGCCTTCGCAATGTGAAATGGGCCTTAGCGATGTGAAATGGGCCTTTGCGATATGGAAGGCTGGCTTCCATAGCAATGGCTGTTCTGTGCATGCGGGTTTTGTTTTTCTTTGCAAAGAAGTTTTCCCATGATTCGGGAGGTCAGTGGTCATCTGCACGTGTGCAAAAGGCAAAGGGAGGGAGAGAAAGAGAGAAAGCTGTTGATTTTTGCTGTGAAGAAGTTGAATTTGTCTGTGAAGTTGGAGATGTCCCACGAAAAATCCGGGGAGTGTGGACAGGATAGGATGCGGAAAGGGGAAGGAGGGCAAAACCCTTCTCCGATGAGGCCCTGGTTAATGAGGTGCAGACTCGGTGGGGCCAACAAATCCAGGGTGGGCGTGCGGAACCTCCACCCTGGACATATCGACAAATTTGGGGCAAGATTTCCGATACTGTATCATCAGTGTCCCACGAGCCGAGAGGATCAGACCATTGGCGCAAGAGGTGGAACAGCCTGGTTGCTTCAGCAAGAGTAAGTATTAAATAGATTTTAAATTGTAATGATCGACTGAATATGTAAATCTGCTGGATTGTAATTAAGCTGGATATTCTTGTGTAGAATCCCTGCTAAGATCTGAACAGGGTTCGGAACCTGCGCCCTTTAAGTCTAAGTTTGGCACCGTCTCCTTTTGGGTTACGTTGGTGGATGGGGCACGACTGAGCACTGAGGGGTCTGGTCACCTTTACCCAGACTGTGTCAGTCTCTCTGGCTGCTGTCACTTACACAGTGACCCAGCCTGGACTGGGGGAGAGCTGCCCTAGCTCACTGTCTGCCCTGGGACACTTTGGGACATTAGCTCTGGCCATACGTCGGTCTCCGAACATAGCCCATGGATACGGTGCCCACTCCCATTACACTCCTGTCATTGCCGAGCTCACCTGATTCACCCCCCGGGGGACCTTTATCGAGACAAATAAATCGCCTACCTCCTCTCAGGCGCTGAATGCAACGGCCTGTGGATAGGGTCCTTCTTGGCGATTGTGCGCGGGATGTTTGGTGTCAAGCATTAGCTACTAAACACGATCGTATTAAATATTTTCTCTGAATGTAGATGTTATAACCATGCATCCATTGTGGATACAAACCGTATTAGCATATAACATTAGCATCTGTTGTCTTTCCGTAACAGTACCTAGTCAATTAGCTTATGCCATGCTCTTGTCATGTTTGCAAAGGAAGATATCTAAGAATCAAGCCGGGCAGAGGTGCACTGGAGGAGGCCCTGCTCAAATAGTGCTGCAGCACTAGTGGGCAGCCACAGTCGCTCTGCCACCCGTGGTAGTGCAGATCCCGTTGTTGCGTCACGTGAGTAATGTGTAAAGCAGTGGTAAACCAGTGGTAATTCAAAGTAATGTCGCAGCATTTCATTTTAATATATGAATGATGTCATGTTATGCATGCAGCTTCTGTACTACTCTTAGGTTAACAATATAAGAACATAAAAAATAGGAACAGGAGTAGGCCATACGGCCCCTCGAGCCTGTTCCACCATTTAATAAGATCATGGCTGATTTGATCATGGACTCAGCTCCACTTCCCTGCCCACTCCCCATAACCCTTGACTCCCTTATCATTCAAAAATCTCAATTTCTGGCCTTAAATATATTTGATGATCCAACCTCCACAGCTCTTTGGGGCAGTGAATTCCAATATATGTAATGTCTCTCGTTCACATTTATTGCAGTAGTGTTGCTCCTCCTACGTATGCCAGCGCAGTGCAAGCATTCTCATGTCTACTCTTCTGTTCTAATAAGCTCAATTATGTCTTGCAGGTCCCCAGACTCCCGAGGCGCAAAGGGACTCCGCTCCTGTACCATTGCAGATTGTCATCACCACGGGTGCAGAGGGCACTGCTCAAGGGAAGGAGGAGGAGGAAGAGGAGGAAGAGGAGCAAATGTCATCTGTTGTACCTGTGGCCACGTCTTCATCAACAGATGAAGTAGTGGGGTCCAGCGGCTTGCAGCAGGCGACTCCAAGGCGTACAGTGCCCCCGCCGACCCCACAGAGGTTGAGTTGGCGAGGTAGGCAAGCGCTGCGACGGGCAGATCCTAACGAGGACTTAATCGCACTGTCAAGGGCGAGCGTCGACATCGGTCGAGAGCTCCTCCAGGCGATTGATGGGTTGACCAGAAACATTGCCGCAATGTCCGCTCGAATAACGGAGGGCATGGAGCACATAGCTGCGGCAACAGGTCAAATGACCAACGCTGTCCATGCCTTGCGGCATGCAATCGTGTCGGGAGATGGCATTGCACCCTAAGGTCCGTTCCACCAACCACCCGGGCAGATGCGAGTCAGGAGGAAGAACTTCCTTCTGGCTCGGAAGACGTCTTATGCAACATCTTCTCCTCCAGCCACTGAGGGGATTCTACCAATGTCACCCCCCACCCCCACCACCCCACAGCAGCAGGCCTTGAGGTCCCCTGCTGCAAGACGTATTGGTCCCATTACTCAGAGATTGAAACGGGGAGGGGGGGTTACAACAAAGGGGGGGGTCAAGGGTCAGGAGGGAAGTGTGGCCGCAGGTAAGGAGGGTGGGGGGGTGTTTATATTGTTAGTTCTAGTTTAAAATTGTTGTGTTGTGTTGTGTTAAAAAATATTGTTGAATGTTCGGGATGGGGTGGGGGGGGGGGGTGTTATATATGTTTCAGTTAAAAATTTTCAACTTGTCTTTAATTATTAAATTATTTAATTTAACTTTACCATTGTCCTGAAGTGTCTTCCAAAAATGTAAGGTAAAACATGAATACAATGGTTGGAAACAATGGCCATGGCCAGGCCAGGCAAGGCAATGCTGAAACACAATGCAACTGTAACTGTCACCAATGTAAGTTCACGCAAAGCGTTCATTTATGAGCTGCTGACGCAAGAGTTTTGCTACCACAGGGCTTTTCCAATCTTACGAGGGGGGCTGGGGGGTGGCGGTGGGGCATGGGTTCATCGCCCGGCTGATTGTCCTCCCCGAGGTCCTCATCATCCTCCTCCTCATCTTCCTCTTCCGCCTCCCCTCTCTCCTTAGGTGGACCGGCAGTCCCATCTGACAATTGTTGTCCTCTCCTATAGTAAATGGCCTATTGACAGACATTAGAAGTTAGAATTAAGAAGCTTATTTTACATGTCTTTAATTAATGAATAACCTTTATGTTTGTAATTTCCTTTATATGCATTGATTGTATGTAAAACTCGCTTATAAATGATAGAAAATGGCCGTATAACATAAAATGGGTTTTAAAATGGCACAAGGCTAAGAAGCAAAGCTTGATGGTAAATGAAGCATACTAAGTAACCAAAACAATATGTTGAACTTTAGTACAAAATAACAAGGTTCATCAGGTTCTTCTTAGCTCGACATACCTTATCAGTAGAAAGACAGTGTATCTTGCGAATGTTTAGGCTGGTAGGAGGTACGGAGATTAGCGGGACTGCCTAGGAGATGGAACGGACCCTTTCAAAACTCGGACATAGAAAACATGAGATATTTTGCTAGCTTGCCACGTTAGCATAAAAAGGGTATAAAGAAAGCAACTCTTCTACTGGGAAGGCAGTGCGAATCAAGACAACAGGAGATAAGGAGTCGGCACCACAGTCAGCTCGAAAGAATGCTATTGAGAATTAGGCTGTGACTATAATTTGTTAAGTATTACTTTTTGTAACAGAACATAATTTACTTGATAAATCTCTGTTGTTTTTACTCAATATGCCTGTATTAAAAGCATTTGTTATAATCTGTCTAGTTTGAATTAAATATAAACCCTTAGAATAGTTGAATTGTTATAATTAGCAAAGCGGCAAAAAGCTGCTGAGTAGTTAAAAACTACACTGCTGATAGCTAGGTTATGCAACACACAGCACACCACAATAAACTCAGCGACCTGCTCAGGGTGGTATTGTAGGTTGCCTCCTGAGTGGTCCAGGCATCTGAAGCACTGCTTAAGAACTCCAATTGTCTTTTCCACGACATTGCGTGTAGCTATATGGCTTTCATTGCAGTGCTTCTCGGTTTCCATCTGGTGATTACGCAGGGGGTCATGAGCCAGTTGGCAAGGCCATATCCTTTATCCCCCAGCATCTAACCATGACCTCGTGGCTGACTTATAACAGGTCTGAGACAGTGCTCTCACGCAAGATGTGCGCATCATGGATGCTCCCTGGAAAATTTGCATTTACTGCCATGATTATTTGGTTGTGGTCAACAACGAGCTGCACATTCAGGTTCCAAAACACCTCCACATCCTGTAAAGGTGCTCACAGGGCGATGTATGTACATTCTATTGCTTCCTGCACCTTGGGGAAGTTTGCTATTCGTGAAACACCCAACGCCTTCTCAGTCTGTGCCTCCTTGGTCATAGGGAAGCTTATAAACTCCATCCTGCGCACGTAAAAGGATTCAGTCACTTGTCGAATGGAGCAATATGTGGCGGGCTGAGAGATACCGCAGCTGAGGTCTGAAAGGAGCCCGATGCATAGAAGGAAAGTGCCGCAGTAACCTTAACCTCAACGGGAAGTGCGGTCCTGATGGTGCTGGTAGGCTGCAGATCTCCTTTAATTAGCTGGCATATCTCACCGATGACCTCCTTTCGGAAGCACAGCCTCCTAAAGCTCATGTTATTGGACAAGTTCAGGTACGGTCGCTTTTCCCATTACATGCGTTGGGTGTAAGGTCTCCTTCTCTGCAGCAGTCTGCCATCTCTTTGATTGAGCACATAATGCTCTTCAATATACCTTCTCCCATCTTCAGTCTGCAGCATGTGATTAGTGACCAATACTGGTCGAGAAATTACAGACCCCATCACTATCAATCGCTATAAATGCCCTAAATGTGGCCCCAACAGATACAAATGTGATTAGATGATTGGCAAGAGTCAAAAAGGCCCTTATAATCACTCACAAATTGATTCTCCTCATAAGCACTTGAAGCAGCCTTTCAGTACAGATCCTCTGACATTGAAAATGGTGTCCGTAGCGCCGAGTAGTGCTGAAATACGGTCAGGTGATTGCAGCTTTTCACCAGCGATCTTTTCGGCGAGCGATCAGCTCGGCGAAGTGTGGACGATATGGTGAAAGTTGCGGTCGGCGATCAACTGGGCAATAGCCTTAGGCCGGACGATGCAGCACATTCAGGTGTGCCAAAAGTTGGGCCGGCGATGAATGGGCGATGTTCCGGCCCTACTTTCCACTTTTGAGCAAAAATGGGCGATAGCCTGCTTATATGGGCGATAGATGGGCGATCATGAGTAGAAAGTCTAGCCCATGGCATATCTGCAGGAAAAGTAGATGAGAAGCCCCATTAAGCCAAAGTGCCTCATTTACATGAGCACGCGTGCTTGGCATGTAATGTCTCCACCCATCGGTGGACCCTTGGGAAACCCTTGGACAACTTATAAGAAGCTAAGACCAACCGTATCGGTCTCCATGCACTTTCACCTCTGAGCATTCCCTAACTGTAAAAGGGAGAACATTCAGCCCATGGATTAAATCTATTTATATATGTGTATACATATCCCAGTGTTATATTTACTTTATAATTAGAAACATAGAAACATAGAAAAATAGGTGCAGGAGTAGGCTATTCGGCCCTTCGAGCCTGCACCACCATTCAATAAGATCATGGCTGATCATTCACCTCAGTACCCCTTTCCTGCTTTCTCTCCATACCCCTTGATCCCTTTAGCCGCAAGAGCCATACCTAACTCCCTCTTGAATATATCCAATGAACTGGCATCAACAACTCTCTGCGGTAGGGAATTCCACAGGTTAACAACTCTCTGAGTGAAGAAGTTTTTCCTCATCTCAGTCCTAAATGGCTTACCCCTTATCCTTAGACTGTGTCCCTGGTTCTGGACTTCCCCAACATTGGGAACATTCTTCCTGCATCTAACCTGTCCAGTCCCATCAGAATTTTATATGTTTCTATGAGATCCCCTCTCATCCTTCTAAACTCCAGTGAATACAGGCCCAGTCGATCCAGTCTCTCCTCATATGTCAGTCCTGCCATCCCGGGAATCAGTCTGGTGAACCTTCGCTGCACTCCCTCAATAGCAAGAACATCCTTCCTCAGATTAGGACACCAAAACTGAACACAATATTCCAGGTGAGGCCTCACCAAGGCCCTGTACAACTGCAGTAAGACCTCCATGCTCCTATACTCAAATCCCCTAGCTATGAAGGCCAACATACCATTTGCCTTCTTCACCGCCTGCTGTACCTGCCTGCCAACTTTCAATGACTGATGTACCATGACACCCAGGTCTCGTTGCATCTCCCCTTTTCCTAATCTGCCACCATTCAGATAATATTCTGCCTTCGTGTTTTTGTCACCAAAGTGGATAACCTCACATTTATTGCTCCACATTGCTGGACATTGAGAGTGGTGCATGCACCATTAGTCCCAGGTTCCTTTCTAACTGTCCCCTTGCCACTTCAATTCTAGTCATTGCATATTTATGCTCCATATTTTTTTTTCACACCATGTGCGATGCTTTATATTTAGCAGTGTTACATTTCATTCTCCACGTGCCTGCCCTGTTGTACAGCCAATCTAAGTCCTTCTGCAAATCTTTCCCCATCCTCTAGCTCATCTAGATCTATTCTGTGTCAGCTGTGGCTCAGTAGGTCACACTTTCGCCTCCGAGTCAAGACCACTCCAGAGACTTGAGCACAAAAAATCTAGGCTGACACTCCAGTGCAGTGCTGAGGAAGTGCTGCTCTGTCGGAGGTACCGTCTTTCGGATGAGATGTTAAACCGAGGCCCCGTCTGCTCTGTCAGGTGGTCGTAAAAGATCCCATGGCACTATTTCAAAGAAGAACAGGGGAGTTATCCCTAGTGTCCTGACCAACATTTAGCCCTCAATCAACATAAGAAAAACGGATTATCTGGTAGTTATGACATTGCTGTTTGTGGGAACTTGCTGTGTGCAAATTGGCTGCCGTGTTTCCCACATTACTACAGTGAATACACTTAAAAAAGTACTTCATTTGCTGTAAAGCACTTTGAGACATCTGGTGGTCGTGAAAGGTGCTATATAAATGCAAGTCTTTCTTTCTTTTCTGTTATTGCTGTCAGCAAATTGAGCAAATTTGAATTTTATTCCAATATCACAGGTCATTAATATAGTTTAGAAGCCACAGGTGCCCAACATTGGCCTGCCCAGAACTCCACTGAACCTTTTCTGCCGGTCTTACATTAAACCTCTCCAGATTAGTCTCCATTGCCTATTTTTTAATCAAGTTTTTATCAATTCCCATGTGGCACCCTGGTTTCCTGAGGATATTTTTGTCTAATTGGAAGTCTTTCATGTGGAACTTTGTCAAACACATTCTGAAAGTGCAGAATACAGTATTATAGTGAGTTCCACTATCTATTCAATCAGTAAAGTTCTCGAAAAAAGAAAGGCCGAACCACTAGACAGAATTGCTAAATGTTGGGAGCAGAGGAAGATACAGGATCCTGAGGAGGAATCAGGGCAGTTTATACACTATCCGCTGCTCACGATGGATGCGGTCTCCTCTGCATTGGGGAGACCAAACACATTTTGCTGAACACCTCCATTCAGTCCGCAAGTGTGACCCTGAGCTTCCGGTAGCTTGCTATTTGAATTCCCCACCCCACTCCCACTCTGACCTCTTTACCCTCGGCCCCTGACACTGTTCCAATGAAGCTGAGTGGAAGCTTGAGGAACATCACAGGAACATGTATGGAGAGAAGGCAGGGGTGGGGTACTGAAGTTGCATGATCAGCCATGAATATTGAATGGCAGTGCAGGCTCAAAGGGCCAAATGGCCTGCTCCTGCACCTATTTTCTACGTTTCTGTGTTTCTATCACCTCATCTTGCGATTCGGCATTTTACAGCTTTCTGGACTCAAATCTGAGTTCAACAATTTCAGATTGTAACCACTGCTCCCATTTTTTCAGACAGCAGGTGCTGGTAATGATTCTGCTGTTGCCATGTATAGCTTCTCTACACCCATCTTTGGTTTCTTTACTTGTTCCGTTACCATCCTATTTTGCCTTGCACCATCATCCCTTTTGCCATTTAATCTCTCCTGTCTTCCACCCTGTCACAGACCTTCCCTTTTTTCCTGTCCTCCCCCCTCCCCTCTTTCCCTGCCTCTGTACTTGCTTAAAACCTGTCACATCTCTAACATTTTCCAGTTCTGACGAAAGGTCAGCGACCTGAAACATTAACTCTGTTTCTCTCTCCACAGGTGCTGCTTGACCTGCTGGGTATTTCTAGCATTTTCTGTTTTTATCTGATCATTATCTCATTGTTGCTTGTGGGAACCTGTTCTGTGAAAATTGGCAACATTTCAAAAGGTAATTCGTTGGCTGTGAAGCAATTTGCGACCACCTTGGGACTTAAGTGGCACTATATCAATGCAAGTTCTATTTTTTTCTTTAATTCAATTATTTTATCTTCAGTTTCTACACCACTTTTATTTTTGGGGATTCTAACTTCCTCCATTATTTTTACAGTTTTAAGACTGAAAGAAAGTCTTTGGCTGTCCTCATCTCAGGCTCTTTTGAGCCGCTAACATTTTTTTCAACCCCTTTCCGCAGACGCCTTTACTCATCCCAATGTTTTCCCCCAATCCCTTGCCTTGTAGTCTCTGTAATCATTTTTTTTTTTCATCCGTCATGGGAATTGCTCATTTAATTTATGCTCTTATTTTTCTTGGCTATATATATTGACCTTGCACATTCAACAACATAGCTTTGGAAACGGTTACATTTTTTCCCTGACTAACGTACCTTTTTGGCAGTGTCTCCCAGTTAATGTCTTTTCTTTGTGGTATCTTTGGGGCGATGGGTATGTTTCAGGCTCAGGGCTGAGAATGGTGAGCTGCTCCCTTGAGATATCCGTCATCCAGGCTACTCGACTTAACATCAGGTTTGCTCCTGAGCGTTAGTCTAGAGTTTTATTTCCATGGTTTTCTGCAAGTTTTCTGGCCTCTTGACCACAACCAGAGAGGATTGATAGCTATAATCCCAAGCTCTTTTTTTTTAAAATTCGTTCACGGAATGTGGGCATCACTGGCAAGGCTGGCATTTATTGCCCATCCCAAATTGCCCTTTAGAAGGTGGTGAGCCACCTTTTTGAGCCACTGCAGACCATGTGGTGAAGGTACTCCCACTGTGCTGACTTTGTTGTAGCAGTTTGGTACAACTGAGTGGCTTGCCAAGCCATTTCAGAGGGCAGTTAAGAGTCAACCACATTGCTGTGGGTCTGGAGTCACATTTAGGCCAGACCGGGTGGGCAGCAGATTTCCTTCCCTCAAGGACATCAGTGAACCAGATGGGTTTCTCTGACAATCCGGTAGTTTCATGGTCACCATTACTGTGCTATTTTTTTAAAAATTCCAGATTTATGCCATGGTGGGATTTGAACTCATGTCTCTGGATTATTAGTCGAGGCCATGGATTACTAGTCCAGTAACATAACTGCGATGCTACTTTACCCCTTCCATGGCATAGGAAAAGAAGAAAGCGATTGAATTGATACAGCACGTTTTATGACCTCGGGATGTCCCAAAGCGCTTTGCGCCCAATGAAGAACATTTTGAGCTGAAGTTGTAATGCAATAATTTGAATTGCGTTATTTAATTATATACAAAGTGAAGTCTAATGAAACATGCCTCATCATATGTATTGTTGAGATTGCTTCCAGCATGATATATTGTACTGTCTTCCAGCATGGCGTGCAGTCTCATTGAACTGAGTGATAGTCAACTTTGTTCGTCTAAATCGAATGCTTTTGGCTTACCTAACTGTGTCCAAAACTCTGTTCAAACTTGCTAATGAAAAGGGGCGGGGGAGGAGGGGCGGGGGGGTCAGATTCTGCCTCGGAGGGCGTCATGCCAGAAGGATTCCCAATAAATAACACTTCTGTCACACTTTCTGTTTGCCTAATTTGTTTCATTTTTCAACTGTTGAATTATTCCTATGTATTTTCTTTTGTAATTAAACTTCATTGATTTTAACACAAGACCCACAGCAGAAGCAATACATATGTAAATGGTGCACATTCATAACAGGACTGCTGCTTAATTGCTTCTGTTTGATTTCAAATAGAAAACAACCACAGTGTAGATTAACTATACTTAACGGTGGCATGATTTACAACTTTGAAATTACTGGGGAAAACCGATATGAAGAATGTTAGTTATTTAAAAGAAAAGAAGGAAAAGAAAAACAAGGCCAGAAATCTGCATTCCTCCCACTGTACATCCACTTGGAGTGTGGCGGAAAAGAATGAAAGACTTGGATTAATATAGCACCTTTCACGACCACCGGATGTCTCAACGTGCTTTACATCCAATGAAGTACTTTTGGAGCATAATCACTGTTGTATTGTGGGAAACACGGTAGTCAATTTGCGCACAAACAAGATCCCACAAACAGCAATGGGATAATGACCAGATACTCTGGTTTTTGTTATGCTGATTGAGGGATAAATATTGGCCAGGACCCCGGGGATAACTGCCCTGCTCTTCTTCGAAATAGTGCCATGGGCCCTTTTACGTCCACTTTGATAGAGCAGACAGGACTTTGGTTTAACGTCTCATCCAAAAGACAGTACGTAGTGTCAGCCTAGATTTTTGTGCTCAAGTCCCTGGAGTGGGACTTGTACCCACAACCTTCTGACTCAAAGGTGAGAGTGCTACCCACTGAGCCACAGCTGAAATTAGAGAAGGATCCCAATTGACCAGGCCCCTAGTCTCCTTGCCAGTTTCTGTGGGCCTTGTTTAGGGTGGGACTTCTGCCCACGCCAGACGTGATCACCTGTGTCAGAATAACGTGGCGAGGGCGACAGGAAATCTCAGGGTGGGCAATTCCTCGTCCTGGGAGTCCACAGGTTTGCATTCGGTACCCCTAGTGACTCATGGTTGGCAGAAGTGGGGCCCAACCTGGTCCTCCAGACTTGGCCCCTGAAGATTTGGAAACATTTTCAAATTTTTTTGGGGGGGTGGGCGATTGGGTATTTCCAACATTTTGCCAGGAAGTGAAGCACAACCTCCATGCCCATCCCACCTAGAGTGGAAAGACCCCGCCGGAATTATTAGCCTCCCTGACCGATGGGCACCCTAGTAGTGTGGGTGCCTGCATTAATACTTAAATGGTAGGACCTCTCTCTGACCTTGGTGTGTCATCATCAGAGGTTTCAGGCAGGAGCATCCTGGCACTTATGCTGGGATCTTGTCCGCTGGGGCCAACATATATCGCACCTTACCATATGTTAGGATGCTCCAAAGTAGACCTCATGTAAAGATTTATTTTTTAAAGGTGGTTATTGTTATGTAGGCAAACAAAGCATCCAAAATAACAAAACGATGGAGAGAGAAAAAAACAACAGCTGCTTAAGGATGAAATAGTTACTCTCTATCTCTTCTCTTTGATAAATAGAACTGCGACCCTTATAAATTAGAAATCATTGAGATTGACTCGGTACACTTGCACAGAACAAGACAGGGACATGGCAACAGGAGTAGGCCATTTAGGCTTTTGAGCCTTTTCCACTATTCAATTAAATCGTGGCTGATCTATCCTTCAACTCCATGTATCCACCTTTTCTCCCGATTCCTTGATACCCTTACTGAACAAAAATATCAGTATTGAAAATTTCAATTGTTCCAGCATCTTCCACTCCTTTATGAAAGAAAGAAAGGAAAGAAAGAAAGGAAAGAAAGGAGAGAAAGAAGGTAAAGAGAAACTTACACTTAGGGGCCGAAATTCATCAACTCACCGCCTGCTGCCGCTGACTGTTGCCCACTGCCGCCGAAATTCCTCCTGCAGATCTGCCCAGTGCCACTTTCGGGGTGGCCTGGAGCGGGCAGGAGGGTAGAGCCGCCGGGAACCACCCGCTGACGTCAGCGGATGACCGAGTGGCGCAACTGAACTCCCGCCCCCCCCAAGCTCCCAGATTCCTGTGGGCGGGAGTCACCGGCAGAACGGGGGTAGACCGCTGACTGCAGGCTGGTCTGTCCCCGACGATAAGTCTGAAGAATCTGAAAAAAAGGTAAGTGAACATTTTTTTTTAAATGTTCAACAGAGACTTACCTGCATGGGGCACCCTGAAGGTTTTCGGAAAGGTTTTTTGTAATTTACTCATGATTTTTTTTTCAGGAATTCAACGCTCCGTGAGCCTGACTCCATCCTCGGTGGTAGTTGGGCTCTGCCGTTGAGAATGAGACCTCCTGCCCGCTGCTGCCCAGATTGGCGGCCTGCGTCATCCATTTTCCGCCCACCGACCTTCAAGGGCCCTCGGCGATGAATATCCCGCCCAAAGTACCATCCGGTACCTCGGCGGCCATCGACGGCACTTTGGGCAGCACTTGGGCAGGCAGAGGCCTTGCTGAAAATCGGTCCCTTTAATAACGCCTTTCACCGGATGTCTCAAAGGGCTTTACAGTCAATTAAGTACTTTTGGAGTGTTGTCACTGTTGTAATGTGGAAAAACATGGCAGCCAATTTGCGCACAGCAAGCTCCCACAAACAGCAATGTGATAATGACCAGATAACCTGTTCTAGATGTTGATTGAAAGATAAATATTTGTTATGTATTGTCCATGTACATTAAATGTATAGTTATAATGGTGTGCCACAAGGGGCACTGTGGTGGGAGACCTGAAAGTACCTGCGAGACAGATTATAAAAGGCTGCCCACCACACCTGAGGGGCACTCTGGAGTTACACAATAAAGGACCAAGGTCACAGCAGTTACTACAACACCAGACTGTGTGGAGTCAGTGATTTGAGTGCTACATACATCACAATATTGGCAGGCTCTGATGAGTATATTCAAGAAAGTGGAGTTGATGTAACCCTATTGAAAGGCTAAGCAGGCTCGAGGGGCCTACTCCTGTCCTATTTCTTATGTTCTTATGTCCCCAGGTGGCATCATGGTCTGAAATCCTGCAACGTGACATATTTCACTCTTTCACCCCTACCCAAGTGGGTCCCTCCGAGATCTCTGTGCTCCTCCAATTCTGGCCTCTTGCGCATCCTCGATTTTCATCGCTTCACCATTGGCAACCACAGGCCACGTTGGTTGGGAGATGGAGGAGTAAAAGGACTGAACATCCATGGTGAAAAGACGACAGTTAGTGCCAGGAAAGTGGAATTCGTTAAAGTGGTGAAGGGCATCAGAACTATTGTAGTTGTAGGTGGGTAAAGACTGGACAAGAGGAGACAGAATGGAGTTGAGATAAGAGGAAATAAGTTCCGTGGGGCAAAAGCAGGCTGAAATTATTGGTCTGCGGAGACAGTCCTGTTTGTGGATCTTGCTGGCGGGGGGGTGGTTAGAAAGGGGCTGTGCAGGGTTGGTGGACTATGACATTGGGAAGATCTCCAGAGGAGATCGGTCAGCAAGATGATGGCTTGGTGCTCAGTCGTGGTCCCACGGTCTGGGGGAGGTAAGAGGAGTTGTCAAAGAGCTGGTGTCAGACTCAGTGAGGTAGAGGTCACACGGTTGCGCAAAATGAATCAGCAGCTAGTTTTATATCCCACCAGATTTCGTCAGGCCGCAACAGGACCTCCATTGTCAGCAGGTTTGATAATGATGTCAGGGTTGGACCTGAGAGAACAGAGTGCTGCAAGTGCAGAAGGAGATAGAGTGGGTGAGAGGAGTAGAGACTCTGACATGGCTCACATCACTTCAAGATCAAGAAAGGGTGGGAGGCCAGAGGGAGGGGGCTTCTGAAGCCAGGAGAAGCTGAGCAGGAGCAAGCATCCTGCCAAAATAATGTGGGTTAATGATATTTTTTAAGCTCACTGTAAATAAAAATGAAGCAGACTGTAAATAAAAGTAGTTGATGCTGCTTTTAGCCTAGTTTAAAGAAAGCTCGATCAATCCCTCATTATAAACGGGACTGAAGGTTATAATGGAGATATTTTCCACTTTAATCAGTGTGTTGATTTTGCTATTTTCTTTTTTTATTATAAGGGTGATGAATAGAAATTCTAATTGCTTCAATTTTCCACTGAATGAGTTGATTCTGTAGGATTCCATCAGCCTTACCAGCAGAAAGATGGCTTGCAAAATTACTCATTTGCTGCTTCTCAAATGGTTATCAGCCACTTAACTCGCCAGGTAATGGGCAAAGCCATTAACACAGCTCCTGGACACAGGAAGCAGTGGGTAATAAAGCAAAGAAAATTGGTGCCGCCTGATTCAATGGTGCAACCATTTCTGCCATTTGCAAGACTGATCTATTGATCTATTGCACTAGAATAAATATACCTACTCTTCTATCTATAAGTTGCAAAATAACAAAGATTTAGCTGCAACTTTACTCAAAAAATCTGAATGCATGTAGTTTGTAATGAAACAGTATTTTAAAGTTAATTCCTTGGTAAGTTCTGGAAGCCTTTGTACTTGTAATGATTTATTGAAATACCCAAACCATGAAGAAAGATGTGATTGCACGAGAGAGGGTACAGAGGAGATTTACGAAGGTGTTGCCAGGACTGGAGAATTTTAGCTATGAGGAAAGATTGGATAGGCTGGGGTTGTTTTCCTTGGAACAGAGGAGGCTGAGGGGAGACTTAATTGAGGTGTATAATATTATGAGGGGCCTAGATAGAGTGGATAGGAAGGACCTATTTCCATTAGAGGAGGGTCAACAACCAGGGGGCATAGATTTGAAATAATTGTAGAAGGGTTAGAGGGGAGTTGAGGAGAACTTTCTTCACCCAGAGGGAACCTACTGCCTGAAAGGGCAGAGGCAGAAACACTCATCGCATTTAAAAAGTACTTGGATATGCACTTGAAGTGCCGTAACCTACAGGCTACGGATCAAGAACTGGAAGGTGGGATTAGGCTCGATAGCTCTTTATGGACCAGCATAGACCCCGATGGGATGAATGGCCTCCTTTTGTGCCGTAAATATCTATGATTCTATGAGGTTTCATATATCAGTGAGGGAGAATGAGATACATGGTTGAGCAGTGCATTGGTTCTTTTAAGCAGTTTATTGCTGATTAAAGCTACACCCATCATCTACCCTCCTCCCTCCTCTCCAACTAAGTGCCTACTGGGCAGCCTGATATTCACCAACTTGAACCTCTTGACATGTGTTTCAGGTAGGCTGTTCACCAAAGTGGTTATGTTACTGGGCTAATAATCCAGAGGCCTGGACTAGTGATCTGAGAGACGCAAGTTCAAATCCCACCATGGCAGCTGGGGAATTTAAATTCAGTTAATTAAAATAGATCTGCAATAAAAAGCTAGTCTCAGTAATGGTGACCATGGATTGTTGTAAAAACCCCTTTGGTTCATTAATATTCTTAAAGGAAGGACATCTGCCATCCTTACCCAGTCTGGCCTATATGTGACTCCAGACTCACAGCTATGTGGTTGAGTCTGAACTCCCCTTTGAATTGGCAACTTGCCACCACCATCAAAGGCAATTAAGGATGGAAAATGCTGGCCTTGCCAATGATGCCACCATCCCAGGAATGAATAGAAAAATATTAATATGGCCATTAAAATTGACCAGGCCTCTCTTAGCAACACTTGGGCTGACTACCCTTGAGTTAAAATCCCACTCCCTCCTCTAGGTTTGTACAGTTGGAAAAATGTCCTTAATTTCTGCTCCAGGACAGAAAATAATGCAGAACTTTCCGGTAGACTGAGCCATCGATGGAGTGAATCACAAGAGTTGTGGAAGGAATAATCTTCTAGGAAACAAGTGGTCCTTTTCTACTTGATAACCTAAGTTACAGGCTCTGTAGAATTAGAGGCCGGGGGGCCCACGATATTCCATCCACCCACTGTGGAAAGTCACGGGCTTGGAAAAACCCTGCTACAGCGTTTACTTTGGCAGCGAGCAATTTAGAAACTGAATTAATAATAATAAGAGTACTCATTATAAATTTGTGCTGGATTTGAACAGCAAATCGTGTGGGGGCCTGCAGACCTACAGGTCCGAATTCCTAATATGTGCTTCTGGTAGTTAAAGCTCCAATGCAGGAGTGTGATCTTGTATAATATAAGTTAGAATTACATGACTTCAGCTACCTGGGCTCTGAGCTCTGGAATTCCCTCCCTCAACCTCTCTACCTCCCTAAACCTCTCCTCCTCTCTACCTCCCTTCTCCTTTAAGTCACTCCTTAAAACCTACCTCTTTGACCAAGCTTTTGATCAATTGTCCTAATATCTCATGTGTCCAATTTTGTTTGATAATGCTCCTGTGAAGCGCCTTGGAATGTTTTATTATGTTAAAGGTGACAGCTGTGGCTCAGTAGTCACTTGCCTCTGAGTCAGAAGATTGTGGGTTCAAGTGCCACTCCAGGGCCTTGAGTACAAGAAAATCTAGGCCGACACTCCAGTGCAGTGATGTTGGAGGTGCTGTCTTTCAGATGAGATGTTAAACCGAGGCCCCGTCTGCTGTCTCAATTGGATGTAAGAGATCCCATGGCACTATTTCGAAGAGCAGGGGAGTTATCCCCGGTATCCTGGCTAATATTTATCCCTCAATCAACATTACAAAAAAAACAATTATCTGGTCATTATCAATTGCTGTTTGTTGGAGCTTGCTTGTGCACAAGTTGGCTGCCGCGTTTCCCACATTACAACAGTGATTACACTCCAAAAGTACTTCATTGGCTGTAAAGCACTTTAAGACGTCCGGTGGCCATGAAGGGTGTTAACCCTAACCCTAAATCCAAGTCTTTCTTTCTTTATATAATTGTAAATTGTTGTTGTAATAACATGCAGGATAATAAGAACATAAGAAATAGGAGCAGGAGTAGGCCATTTTGCCCCTCGAGCCTGCTCCATCATTCAATAAGATCATGGCTGATCTGATCTTGGGCTCAGCTCCACTTCCCCGCCCACTCCCCATAACCCTTCACTCCCTTATCGCTTAAAAATCTGTCTATCTGCACCTTAAATATATTCAATACAGAGTGTGGACGCGCCATAAACCAAGGGTTCAGCTGATGTAGGGGTGACAGAGCTCAGGAGTCACGTCCCAATTACTTTTCTGGACAAATGTGCCCTTTCAGGGAGGCCATCTCATAACGCTTGGAAGTGACGCTGCCTGGCATATAACTTGAACAGGATGTCAAACTGGGTATAAAACTGATACGTCCTTACTACAAAGTATAAATGCACACGAGGCCCATGCTTGAGAGAAGGTCAGTCTGTGACTTGTCCTTTATTCCTTAGCACTCAAGTGATGAAGGTGGGTGGAGCTTCCCCTTTTATACCTGAAGGTCCAGGTTAGGAGTGTCTCCCACCTAGTGGTCAGTGTTCTCACGGTGTACAACTTAGGTCAGTTTATACATGGGTTACAATGCTGGTTGAATACATGACATCACCTCCCCCCCCCCCAAAGTCTTATTGGGATCACAGGTTGAGTCTCTCTGGTGGTTTACGCTCCCTTGTAGAGCGCCTGAGTTGGGGCTCCGGTTGTTGGGCGCTGGCCTGAGTGTCTGCTGTTTGCAGTGCCTCAGGCCTGTCCGGACTGCCCACAGTGACTGGGCTCTCCTCCACTTGGTCCCGATGTTCGGTCACCTGTGGTGGAGTGAACTCTATATCGTGTTCTTCCTCTGCTTCTTCTATGGGGTTGCTGAACCTCCTTTTTGTTTGATCCACATGTTTGCGGCAGATTTGTCCATTGGTAAGTTTAACTACCAGAATCCTATTTCCCTCTTTGGCAACCACAGTGCCTGCGAGCCATTTGGGCCCTGCAGCATAGTTGAGGACAAAAACAGGATCATTTACATCAATACATCGCGCCCTCGCATTCCTGTCATGGTAGTGATATTGTGACTGGCGCCTGCTCTCGACAATTTCTTTCATGGTGGGGTGTATAAGGGATAATCGGGTTTTGAGCGTCCTTTTCATTAGTAGCTCTGCGGGTGGAACCCCTGTGAGCGAGTGTGGTCGGGATCTATAGGCCAACAGGAGGCGTGATAAGCGGGTTTGTAGGGAACCCCCTTGGAATCTGAGCATCCCCTGTTTGATTATCTGCACTGCTCGTTCTGCCTGGCCGTTTGAGGCCGGCTTGAACGGTGCCATTCTAACATGGTTAATTCCATTGCCTGCCATGAAGTCCTGGAATTCAGTGCTTGTCGCTGACCAAGATGTCCGGTAGACCGTGGGCGGCGAACATTGCCCGTAGACTTTCTACCGTGGCAGAGGATGTGCTTGAATTTAAAATGTCACACTCGATCCATTTGGAGTAGGCGTCTACTACAACCAAAAACATTTTCCCCATGAAAGGACCTGAGTAGTCCACATGGATGCGTGACCAAGGCTTGGCGGGCCATGGCCAGGGGCTAAGGGGGGCTTCCCTGGGCGCATGGCCCAGCTGGGCACACGTGTTGCACCTGCGAACACAAAGTTCCAGATCTGCGTCTATCCCTGGCCATCAAACGTGTGACCTGGCAATTGCTTTCATCGTGACAATGCCCGGGTGCCCATTGTGGAGTTCTCTGATGATCACCTCTCTGCCCATCTGGGGCATGACTACGCGGTTCCCCCACAGTAGGCAATCAGCCTGAATCGAGAGTTCATCCTTGCGCCTGTGAAATGGTTTAAATTTCTCAGGGCATGCCCTGTATGTGGCTGCCCAGTCCCCATTCAGGACACATTTCTTGACTAGAGACAATAGCGGGTCTCTATTTGTCCAGACTTTAATCTGACGGGCTGTCACGGGTGAGCCTTCGCTTCCGAAAGCTTCAACAGCCATGATCATCTCAGCACCATGCTCGGTAGTCCCCTCAGTGGTGGCTAGTGGGAGCCTGCTGAGTGCATCGGCGCAGTTTTTGGTGCCCGGTCTGTGCCGAATTGTGTAGTCATAGGCGGCTAACGTGAATGCCCACCTCTGTATGCGGGCCGATGCATTTGCATTTATGGCCTTGTTGTCGGCCAAAAGGGACGTTAGGGGTTTGTGATCTGTCTCCAGCTCAAATTTCCTGCCAAACAGGTACTGGTGCATTTTCTTTACCGCATATACACATGCGAGCGCCTCCTTTTCTACCATCCCGTAGCCCCTTTCTGCCTGGGACAGACTCCTGGAGGCATAAGCTACCGGCTGTAACTGACCCTTGGCATTGACATGCTGCAACACACACCCGACACCATAGGACGACGCATCGCACGTTAACACAAATTTCTTACATGGGTCATATAGCGTTAACAGATTGTTGGAACATAACAAATTGCGTGCTCTATTAAAAGCCCTTTCCTGGCTGTCCCCCCAGACCCATTCGCGACCTTTGCATAGGAGCACGTGTAGCGGCTCTAGCAGCGTGCTCAATTTGGGAAGAAAGTTACCAAAATAGTTCAGGAGCCCCAGGAACGAACGCAGCTCCGTCGTGTTACGGGGTCTGGGTGCTCTCTGGATCGCTTCCGTCTTGGATGCAGTAGGGCTGATCCCGTCTGCTGCTACCCTCATCCCCAGGAATTCTACCTCTGGAGCTAGGAAGACGCACTTCGCCTTTTTCAGTCGCAGACCTACCCGGTCCAGTCTGCGTAGCACCTCCTCCAGTGTTCTTCAGTATCGTAACCCGTAATGAGGATGTCGTCCTGAAAAACCACCGTCCCTGGAATCGACTTGAGGAGGCTTTCCATATTTCGTTGGAAGATCGCGGCGGCCGAGCGAATCCTGAACGGACATCTGTTGTACTCAAACAACCCCTTGTGTGCCGTGATGGTGGTCAGCTTCTTCGACTCACTCGCCAGCTCCTGGGTCATGTAAGCTGAGGTCAGGTCCAATTTTGAAAAAAGTTTGCCACCGGATAGCATCGCAAAGAGGTCCTCCGCTCTCGGTAGCGGGTACTGGTCTTGGAGAGACACCCGATTGATGGTGGCCTTGTAATCGCCACATATCCTGACCGACCTATCCGCCTTGAGCACCGGCACAATCGGGCTCGCCCAGTCACTGAATTCGACTGGCGAGATGATGCCTTCCCTCAACAGGCGGTCCAATTCGCCTTCTATCTTTTCCCGCATCACGTACGGCACCGCTCTGGCCTTGTGGTGTACTGGTCTGCTAGTGGCCATGCTCGCGTGGTTAAATCCCAGTTTCTTGTCGCCACTGATACGTCCTTACTACAAAGTATAAATGCACACGAGGCACATGCTTGAGAGAAGGTCAGTCTGTGACCTGTCCTTTATTCCTTAGCACTCAAATGATGAAGGTGGGTGGAGCTTCCCCTTTTATACCTGAAGGTCCAGGTTAGGAGTGTCTCCCACCTAGTGGTCAGTGTTCTCACAGTGTACAACTTAGGTCAGTTTATACATGGGTTACAATGCTGGTTGAATACATGACAAAAACAATGCTTGCAAAACATTTACTGGCTGGCCATGCACACCTTACAGTAGAAAAAGAAAGAATTTGCATTTATATCGTGCCGTTCATGATGTCAGGGTGTCCCAAAACATTATACAGCCATTGAAGTACTTTTGAAGTCTAGTCACTGGTTTAATGTAGAGAAATGCGGTAGCCAATTTGTGCATAGCAGGGTCCCATAAACAGCAACAAAAACAATGGCCAGATATTCTGCTTTAAGTGTTGGTCGAGGGACAAATATTGGCCAGGACACCAGGGGGAACTCCGCTGCTCTTCTTTGAATCATGCCATGGGATTTTTTATGTCCACTTGAGAGTGCCTTGATTTATCCTCTATCCAAAAGACAGCACCTCCAACAGTGCAGCACTCCTCTGGAGTGGGACTTGAATCTGTAAGTGGTTTCCCTTAGGTGTTTTCAACACCCACCCAATTTACAATAGTTCTCGACCTGGGAGTGATTACTGCACTGAACAGATGAATGAGTCACGGACAAATACCTCGGTCTCAACTGGAAATGCTTTTATTAAAGCTAACACAACACAGCAAAACTACACAGTGACGATGTAGTACAATACAATACCCCGGCACGTCTAAACTGCCCCTATCGCGAAGTACCCAACGTCTATACCCTCTGCTCGGATCCACAGTGTACGCCCCTATGGTCCTTGCAGCAAAACCTCCCCACAAAGACCCTTACTAAGGCTTGGTTGGGAGAACCCACTACTCCTCCTCACATAGTGGCTGTGATCTTAAAGATGCATGGGCAGAGGTGATGCTCACCGATTCGTTGGCGTACTCACTGCTTCTCCTGGTGAAAACGTGTCTCTTCTGATTCCGTACTGATTTCCTCTTTCCGTCCCAGATGGAGTGCGCGGTCCTTGTGGAGGTGAAGCAAGCGAGAGCAAGAGAGAGGGAGACATGGCCACACGGCTCCTTTTATATCCCCAGTCTATTTGCCTTTTCTGGCCCAATAAAGTTTTTCTTTGCTTCGAGGATCCTGTTTGTTTGCCTCTTCTAGCCCAATAAAGTTTTCCTTGTTTCGAGGCTTCTGTCTGAGTGGCCCATGTGTATTCCAGTGATGGCTCGCGATGGGGCTTCGCTTCCAACCGGTCTGGGCTTAATGGCTTTCTTTTGTTCTAGTTTCCTGCCTCTCGGGCTTATCTCATCCAGGTAATGGCTCTGATCACTGACCAGTTCATATCTGATCTAGCTCTGATGAGTTCACATTGCTTAACAATGGACCCTCCATCTTTGCCCTTTACCTGTGATGAGTTGCCTTATCCTGGCCATTGTAACTTCCCAGACGACCCCCGCCCATCAGGTGTGGAATTCAAGTACAACATGAAAAAGTACCTGGGCCCCTCCCACAAAAGGCTTTCAGCTTTTCTGCAGTGAGAAATATTAAAACGCAATGTCCAGATAATGTCCAACAATCCTTGGGGAGCCAATGCCTACAGCCCCCCCTATGATATTTCAAGAGTCCTTCTAGAACATATTAATGTCCGCTGGTGAGCAAGCATTGTGGTTCCCAACCAATCCTAGCCCTTTTACTTTTAAAACACCCCGAATATACGTTCCCGAAATAAAACCGCGCATCGCACTGTTACCGTGTATATACAGAAAGTTACATTCACGGTTCGTTAACAACGGCCTCCCATCGACTCCGGAGCGCCTGACTTCTCTTTTTACAAGAAATACACAACAGGTATATCACAATCAAAAACTGTACAATGACGAGAGCATGTGAGCATGTCCAGATCCACGGAGGAACCTCCACACTTATACCAAGGTCCCACCAGGGCAGGGAATTTATTCCTTTAATTCTTTCCCCTGTGTCCCAGTTCATCTGTTCCAGTGTGAAATGTTTTTGGGATAGCTCGACGGCCTTTAATAACATTGTTAGGTGTTCCGGCAGAAAAGGATTCTGACAACCGTGCTGGGTAATGTACTGTTGCAGGTTCGGGATTACGTTTACCGTAATGTGTACCGTGGATGGTTCTGGGATCGGAATAATACGTTCCTGTGCCACTTGAACTTCGGCGTGGGGTTTGAAGCAGAAAGTGCTGTCGGTGACCGGACACCAAGTGTCCCGGTGCACTCGATACCGGTCCACACTCGTGGTTACGCAGTATGTCCTGTCGCCCGTGTATGCTACCTGAGGTGGAATGTAGCTCTGGGCCCTCAGCTCCATGGTGCAATTGATAGGCTCTCAACTCTCAGATTCAAACCCACACTCTGGCCGATCGAACGCGTTCAAATGCTGGGGACACAGTATGACGTGCGCACCCCTGCTCTAGCACCCCTTGAGGTCAGTGCCGGTCATGGCCTGCTCCCACTTTATAACAAATGGTGGGACCGCATGATTCCGCACGTGCACCCCTTCCCGTACGACCCCAATGTTCTCCGCCCTGTATACCGCCGCTGGTTATGATGTCCCACCCATTACCGGCATACGCAACACTATCCCCATGATTGTGTGGTTGGACCGACCGCAATCCACTGGGACTGGGTAGGCTTCGGAGGCTAGACGGAGCTGACACGGGCTCATCGGATCACTATACGGGCTGCGCGCTGCGAGGTGCCGGTTGCTGATCCAAGACGGGACGCGACCTTGCTGGAGGTCCTCTAAGTTATTGCGCCCCTCGCTCAGCAACCAGGCACCGTACAACACGCACACTCCGTTTCATGCTGCCTGCACTGAGGCATTCCTGTCCTCCCGTATTAATGCATTACAGTCTTTGCGTGTGTCTCCAGCTCTGTGATAACCTCCTTTAAATGGACAGTCATTGCCTGGTGCTCCTCTAACTCCGACCCTACCACCGCATTCCCTTCCCCCAGGATTTTCCGCAGTAGATCCTTTAAACCACTGATCTGCATTTGCAGCTGCACATCGTCCATACTATTGACGAGAGATGTACCCGCGCTAAACACCGTAGCGACATCATTGAACACCCCTCGCCTCTGCCTCTCCGGACTAACGTTATCCCTCACTCCCATATCATACAATCTTTCCCGACTCACATCCCCGTAACTGAGTTCAAAGAACTGGCGGGACATTTCTTTAATGAGCGCCTCATACAGCTGATCAGTTTCTTTTGGACACCACTCGGGCAGATGTACCCTGGTTTGGTTTAAAATGACTGACGCGACCGCGTAATGCGCCCCCTGGAATAAAACCTTTCCAGTCGGGACAAAAACTAAACCATTTCCTGGGCCTGGTGTGGTGCCTGGACACCTGACTTCTGTCACCTGTACCGGTGGGACTGTGGGCAGGGGCTTCCTCTTGTGTGCTACAAGTTCAGTGGCATTTATTGTGTTGGGAGAGTCTGGGATCACGCAGGAGTCCATACTCCGATCCCATCTGATCGCAGCCCCGGCGTCCTGCCATTGCCTCGAAAAGGCAATCGACACACCTGCCAGGCAGATCCACTCCGACCCCCACACACACACATAAATTCCCTGTTCCTCCTTCCACCACTTGTCCCAGAACACTTCCACTCTGACCCCATGATCTGTCGGTGCGTATCGTTCCCCAGTCGTTCCCAGTCCGCTGTCTGGTTCCCCGTGTCCTGACTCAATTTCCTGAGCCACCACCACCGGCCCACGGGAATGTGTCCCTTGCACTTCAAGCATACATGCTTGCCCTCGGTCACCCCAACCCGTGTGGCTGTGACCTTCAGTCTGGGGCACGGTATGGAAGCCTCCTCGTATGTGAACCCGGCGTGGCTGGAGTATTTAGTTGAATTGGACCCCAGCCACCCTGGCCACCTTCTCTCGTGGAAGTAGGCTGCCATCCCGTCCGTGTCCCCTGTCCTAGCCCCCTGTATCATGGTAGGTCCGTTCCCCCCAGTACATCCATAGAGGAAGGACAACTCAGCGTCCCCCCTCCTGCTGTACCCTGTTCTGGCCAAGCTCCAAAGAATGATTACCAGGGTTGTCTCCATCTTTCTCTCGGCTTCCTCTGAAGATACAAAGAAACCAGCTTTCTGTGAGAGGGTATACCTCCACAGGTCTGGCTGCATTAAAACACACTCTGTAAAAACACTTCAACTGAGAAGGAAACTATATACACCGCCACCCATCTCTGGGTGGCCACACCAGGTCTCTACAACCCTGGGCCTTTTACGGCTCCTCGATGGTGTGTAAGGAGGTGACCACGGCGCTCTCGGCCGTGGGATCCTGCTACTCCTCCTAACCACCACCACCACGGACTCCTCACTGTCCCAAACTATGGGAGGAAGACCCTCGTCCACCATGCTGTTTATAGCGCCTTGGTGCTTCTTTCTGTTTCTCGCTCTCTCTCCCGGGTTAAACAACTTGCACTGGTTCACATGGAACCACTTTGTGCACTTCGGAAGCTTAACCGCATACACCATGGGACTGGCCTTATCTACGATGCTGTAGGGTCCCATGTACAAACGCTCAAACATGCCCACCCGAGCGTAATTGCGGACCATGACCTGATCCCCTACCTTCCACTCGTGGGTTCTCCGGGGCTCAAGCAACAACCGATTGCTCCCATGCTGCTTCCCCATGTTACTGGCAGCTTGCCAATGAAGTTGTTTCAAGTGTTCGAACAGATTCTTGACAAGCTTGTCCCGGTTTACCTCTCTCACCTGCTCCGCTGTGAGAACCGGTGCCAGAACATGAGTGGGCGTGTGCATGACCCGACCAGTCATGAGCTCATGCGGGGAATACCCTGTGCTTCTGGAGAGGCTGGCTCGGACCCCCATCAGGACAAACGGCAGGACCTCAGCCCACTTTTTTGGGGACTGTCCTGTTTCCTTCCGCAGCCTTTCTTTGATGGTCCGATTAAGTCGCTCCACAACCCCCGATGACTGTGGTTTGTGAGCCACATGCCATTTCCCTTCTATCCCTAGCACTTTCAAGATAGCCTGCATGACCTGCCCTGTGAAGTGGCTCCCCTGGTCGGACTCCATGATCTGCGGCAGTCCCCATCTAGAGAACACTTCCCTCACCAAGATCTTTGCCGTCGCCAACGCTGTGGCTGATCGGCAAGGGAAGGCTTCAACCCACTTTGAGAAAACGTCCACTCGGATCACACAGTACTTGTAACCCCCCTTTGTGGTGGGCAATGGCCCGATGTAATCGACCTGTACCGACTGCCATGGTCCCTCTACCCTTCTCGTGTATCCCATGGGAACCTTTCTTTTCTGGAGATCGGGGTTGTTCGCTGCGCACACCAGACAGTCTATGCAAAAATCACGGACATCCATCCTCCCTGCCTATTCTACTCTCTGCCAGGTAGTCTCCGGCCTTGGGTGTCCCGCTCCTGGACCCCCGTGGGCTATCTGGAGGAATTCCCTTTTGGTGTGTTCTGGGACCACCCACTGATCTCTCCTGAAAAGCATTTCCTCTTTTAAAGTAATGCCCGCTAGCCCGAACAGGCCTTCTACCCTTTCTCCCCTAGCCAGCTGCTCCAGGACAACCTTGAGGACGGGTTCCTGTGCCTGGACTTTCCTCAAGTCCGGGGCCAACGCTAACCCTATACTCCCTTGTGTTCCCCCTTTGTCCCGGATCATTGCTACTGGGTTGGACCTGTATGTGTCCCAAATCTCTCCTGTTTTGGCTCCCTCCTTGGCTAACTCATCAGCCTTTAGGTTGCCTTCCCCTCTGGGCTCTGTCTTGGAATGGGCCTTTACTTTATGAATGTAATAGCTTCCCTGGGTTCCCATGGCCTCTAAGATCCTTTGCAACAGTGGTTTGGTAGCTAAGGGCTTCCCGTCTGCGGATGTGAAACCGTGACGAGACCAGATGGCCAAGTATTCGGTGCACGAATTGCATGTGAACATGGAATCCGAGCAAATGGTGTATGGGGTCGTGAACTCGTCGGCGTGGGTAACGATGTACTCCACCGCCAATAGTTCGGCGTGTTGAGCGCTCAGAGTGCTCGGGAGTTTAATGGCCCTTGCAATGCCTGCCCTGCTGTCGGGTCATAAATCCCGCACCCGGTGAAACGCTCCCCTGCTACCACCGAACTGGATCCATTAACATACATTTCGCAGCCCGTGGGGTATAACCCGGCTCGAAATCCTATGTCTACGTCTCATACTCCCTCTACCGAACACTTATGGGATGCCCCTGCATAGATCATGTTAGCTACCAGCTTGGGCTCACACAGGCCTTTCACTCTCAGATGCATTTGTGAGAGCAATAAAGTCCAGCGAGCAATGCGAGTACTGCTCACTGTGTCGTCCTTTATCCTCTGTAGGGGGTGATGGGTCTGTCAGCTTGCCTTCCTGACCAGAACGCTTGCGAGTCACTCCTGCTCCCTGGTTCTCGAGCTTGGATTTATTAATCAGGGTGTGATAAGGTGCAGCAGACAACTGTTTTGTACAAAGAAGGTATGGATTTTATTCAAGAAAGCAAATAACACAAATACACTTCAATAAAACTGTAAAATCTTACAAAAAGGTTCTAAACAATGGGAAATACTTTATTGCAGGTAATAAACACAACAGAAATACCTCCCACCTCCCACTCACTCTCTAACTAGGTCAAACTCTCGGGCTCCAGGGATTCATGCTCACCAAATCCTTCCTTTGACAGCTAGGGCTGTTTCGTGGTTTCGGGGTTCCTTGGTTACAGCCGGTTTGCCTTGCCGTACCACGGACATGGTAGAAGACCTCTGCTGCTTATTGAAGCCAGTTGGAACGAGTCCGCTGATGCGGTTAGACGCATTTTGGATTTTTCTTCAGTCAGTTGGTATTGATGTTCCACTGATTGGTTTTTGACATTCTTTTCTCCGATGCCGCGATGTTTCTTCCTGTGGTTTCTCGCCGTGTGCTCGCGACCTTGTTGTTCCGAAGCGCTTGGTCAGAAAATTTTTCCTGTGATGGTCAGAACAGTTCTTCCTGTGATGGTCAGAATAAAGTAGTTCTCTTGGTACGATAGGCCCTCAATTATACTCTGAGAGGCTGCTTAATCTTCGCGCCAAATCTAACGTTTCTTTTGTTTGAGTTATGCTGCCCAGCTAACTGAAACTTGATTAAGTGTTTTCATCTGGCGTTGATAGACCTTTCTGAGTTGATGAGCTCTTGTCCATTGTAATAGCACTGCTTTTGCTTCGGGAAGTCTGGGCTGAGCCAGATATTTCTATGCCTGTTGAAAAAGGTGTTGGAATATGCATGTGATATTTGGGTCCTGTGGGTGGGGTGGATAATGTTTCTTCCGTGGTCGATTGTTTAAATGTTAATGTTTTCTGGGAGCCTGACTAATGTTTAACCAGCTCCCTCAGACAAACTGATTAGCTACAATACCCAAATTCTAAACCCCACCCCTCTGTCACTGCAGCTTTTTCCCACAGGCCCAAACATGCCTTTTAAAATCCCAAACTTGGTTAAAACTCGTAGATTGCTTCTATATATATTTTAGGATCCCAAACTTTCTGTTTAATACACCCAAATCGAATTTCCTTTTCATAAGTCCAAACACTGGGGGTTTTCCACAAATTTTGGAATCTCACACCTCCCATCTAATAACATCTGAGTGGGGGTATGGTGGGTTAGTAGAATGATCTGGGATGACCCTGTGAAGAGCTGGGAGCGCTTCACAGCCCAATGTGTGGCAAGGAGATGCCTCTCGCAATTGGAATATCCCCGTTCTACATCCGTGAGGACTCTTGACGAGTACACCACGGGTCTCAGTTTGCCGTGCCACTCCTGGAGCAGCACCGCGCTCAAACTGTCCCCGCTGGCTGCTACTTCCCAAAAGAAGCCCTCCACACCATTAATCGCCCCAGTGCGGGTGCTGTCTGCAGGTCTCCCTTGAGACGATTGAACGCGGCCGTGCAATCCTCATCCCACTCCCATCCGACTCCCTTGCGGAGGAGCCGAAGCAGAGAGGCTGCCGTGGCGGCGTAATCCTCAATAAAATCCCTGCAGTACCCCGTGAGCCCCAGGAAGGATCTCACCCCCGTCACGGTCGTGGGGCTTGGTAACCCCTGTACCGCCTTCCAGTTGGCCTCGTCTATAGCCCTTTCCCCAGCCCTTACGGTCAGCCCGAGGAAGTTGACTTCCCTCTGACCGATCTGAGCTTTCTCGGGATTGATCTTGAACCCGGTGTCCTTCAACAGCTCCAGCAGCTCGGCCAGCAGCGGACCATGCTCCTCCCCCTCGCCGGAGAACAAAAGCAGGTCATCTACATACTGCACCAACTGCTGGGGTCTGCTGAAACCCTTTAAACTGTTGGCCACACATTGGTGAAAGATAGAGGGGCTGTTGTGGAAACCCTGGGGAAGGCACGTCCAGATATACTATTGCCCTTTAAATGTGAAGGCGAACTTGTACTGGTTCTCCCTTTTGAGGGGAATTGACCAGAACCCGTTCAATATATCCAGCACCGTGAATGTGGTCGTGGATGCTGGAATGCTCGCTATCAGGTCAGCGACAGTAGACGCGCAAGCTGGAATGTTCTTGTTGAGCACCCGATAGTCCATGGTGGCCCTCCACGACTGGTCCGGTTTCCGAACCGGTCAAAGTGGAGAGTTCACATGTGTGGCTATGGGCCTCAACAGCTCCTGGGCTACCAGGGATCCCAGTGCCTTCTCGAAGTTGGCCTCTGCCTCCCTGGGGAAATTATACTGTTTCTGCAGCCGGGACACAGTGTCTCCTTGTACCCTGACTTCGATCCCCGTCACCCTACCGCAGTCGTGTTTGTGTGTGGCGAACGATGCGAGATTGTCCCACACGTAAGCCTGGTACTCGGCCGGGGTAGTATTGACCAATTGCTCTAGGTCGTAACTACCCTTCGGTTTCATCGTACACACTGTGCCTTTACCCTTTCTTTTCTCCGGGATAACCACTACTTCCCTCTCCTTCCCTGTACACACCGTCCCCCAAAGACAGTGGTTCCTTAAATCCACTCTGATTCTATGGGCTAGCAAAAAATCTGCCCCTCGGACTCCTGACCCCGGCTGCTCCCATTTCAGCTGGGCGCACTTTCATTTTGCGTGGACTTATCCTAAACCGATGGCTAGCGGGTCTGGAGATCGACCCTGCCTGCTCGTTCCCTGTGAACCCCACCAGATTGTGTGGCACCTTGCTAGACAAAAGTGAGGTAGTCGGATTATTTGCGTGAATCACCGTGCTGGAAGCTCCGGTGTCTAACAACTACTTCCCCACTACCTTCTCCGCCCCCATCTTCACACAAGGTCTCTTCCACTCGTCATAAATGAGCGGACACAGGTACTCAGGCTGGGCGCACTCTAGTCAGGATGCTGGGTTTACCAGAGTGGTCAGGACTTCTCTGCTCACCACAGCATCTACCCTTCCCTGCTCCGGCACGAAAACTGTTCGAAGGGTGGCCACCAGAACATTGAATTGTACCGGTGTCGGTCCTGTTATGTATCTGGACTTGTACATACTCTGTACAGCCACCAGAGGGCTCATTCCCCGGAGTCCCAAGGGATCCCATAATCCCTTGGGAGCACAGATATTTAAGAAGGCTTCACAGGTTGGAGAGGCACTCTGGAGACCTGCAATAAAAGACTAAGGTCACACTTTACTTTGAGCTCACAGTGTTCAGTCTGACTCTTTCTCCATACACTACAGGTCCCTTCGCCTCAACAGATTTCGCCACGGGCATCAGAGGATCCTCTTTCCCTTGCCCCTTCCTCAGGGCTGGGCAGTCTTTCCTCCAGTGGCCCGGCTTCCCACACCCAAAACACGTCCTAACCCTCTCTGAGCTACCTCCTTCCTGGCGCCATTCCCTTTACTACCCCCACTGGGCTTCATCTCATGAACCTTCCCTTTAATTAGTTTGACCTCCTCCTCCACGCCGGCCTTGAATGCCAGACATGTGATGGAGCATACCAGCCTCCGTGTTCTGGAGATCCTCAGGGTCAAATCAGTTCTCGGACTTTACCCTAATCTGGGGCAAACTCTTTGACACTAGGATCCTGAGCCAATGGTTCCTTGGCTCCCCCTGCAACAGCGCCCGGTCCAGCACTCCATTATAGGCTTTATTATACCGGCCAGAGCCGGTCCGCAAAAGCCTGAGGTGCTTCCCCAGCCAGTTGCAGCATCCTTTCCACCCTGGAGAATGGACTACCTTGGGTGTGACCCATGGCTCTTAGGTTTTCCTCCTTTAAACCCTCTATGGTTTCCTGCCCCCTCTTGCTTTCGGCAGATAGGGCCTGATACATCTTCCCCTCCAGCAAAAATAATAGCAGCTTCATTACACCCATTAATCCCTCCCACCTGTTCTACCTCCGTGAAGTAGACCGATGGGTCTCCTTCATTGGTGAGCTTGGGCACCCCTGAAATCATATTTTGCAGCTGCGAGGTTGTGAATGGAACCACAAAATCACTTTGCAGCGCCCTCTGACCTTGGCCGTCTACGGGCGCATCGTATTTCCACTGCCGTATGGGATACATGGGTCCCGGCGCCTCTGGCGGAGGTCGTGTGCCCCTGTCCAGCTCCCAATCCTCACTGTCTTCCCCTTCCCCTTCCCAGTCTACCCGGGCTCTCTCTAGGGTCATTAGGCAGACCATTCCTTTGGCCTTGGATAGAGCGTGGGTCAAGCTTTGGATTTTCTCTTGGCAGGGCCCGTGATTCCTACTCTCAAAACCCTTACTGGTGCCTACCCTATACGTTGTCTTAATATCCTTCAGTTGCCCCTCCAGCCCGTTTACTTTGCTGCTAGATGAGTGGTCTCCTCCTGTGCGACCTGCTCATTGAGCTTGGCCTGTGTTACCTGACACTGCACGTACTCCCTTTTGTTATGGGAGGTTTCTTCCTGAGTGTACCTCCCTTGCTTTTCTTCACTCAACTCATCGAAAAGCCTCATTCCTACAACAGCCCTTGTGGCTGACTGCTCCTCGGACTCTTTGAGCTCTGCCTTAAGCCTACCAACCTGCTCCCTAAGCGGTTGGACTTGCTTCTGCAGACACAGGAGCCAGATGGCCTTTCCTTTTGCCTTTCTATGCTCCTTACTCCTCGTCCACTCAGCGGCTTTATCCTTCGGACTCTCAGCCCGCAAAAGGTCTAGTACCGACTGCTGTGTTACGTTCCCAAAGATATATGAGGAAATCCTATCCCCCATTGCCAATCTCTTGGCCTTAATATCTTCCATAACTCTCTGTTCAGCACACCCAGGTCCTGCCGCAGTCACCAGATTCTGTAAGTAGTTTCCCTTAGGTGTTTTTGACGCACCCCCCACTTTGCAATAGTTCTAGACCTGGGAGTGATTACTGTACTGAACAGATGAATGAGTCACGGACAAATACCTCAGTCTCAACTGGAAATGTCTTTATTAAAGCTAGCTCAACACAGCAAAACCATAAATAAACACAGTGACAATGTATTACAATACAATACCCTGGCATGTCTAAACCACCGCTATCGCGAAGTACCCAACATCTAAACCCTCTACTCGGATCCACAGTGTACCAACCGGCTGACCCCTATGGTCCTTGCAGCAAAACCTTCCCACAAAGACCCTTACTAAGGCTTGGTTGGAAGTACCCACTACACCTCCTCACACAATGGCTGTGATCTTAAAGATGCGTGGGCAGGGATGATGCTCACCGATTCGTTAGCGTACTCGCTGCTTCTCCTGTTGAAAACATGTCTCTTCTGGTTCCGTACTGGTTTCTTCTCTTTGTCCCAGTTGGAGTGCATGGTCCTTGTGGAGGTGAAGCAAGTGAGAGCAAGAGAGAGAGAGAGAGATGGCCACACTGCCCCTTTTATATCCCCAGTCTGTTTAGCTTTTCTGGCCCAATAAAGTTTTTCCTTGTTTTGAGGATCCTGTTTGTTTGCCTCTTCTGGCTCAATAAAGTTTTCCTTGTTTTGAGGCTTCTGTCTGAGTGGCCCATGTGTATTCCAGTGATGGCTCGCGATGGGGCTTCGCTTCCAACCGGTCTGGGCTTAATGGCTTTCTTTTGTTCTAGTTTCCCGCCTCTCGGGGTTATCTTATCCAGGTAATGGCTCTGATCACTGACCAGTTCATATCTGATCTAGCTCTGATGAGTTCACATTGCTTAACAATGGACCCTCCATCTTTGCCCTTTACCTGTGATGAGTTGCCTTATCTTGGACATTGTAACTTCCCAGACCAGCCCCGCCCATCAGGTGTGGAATTCAAGTACAACATGAAAAAGTGCCTGGGCCCCTCCCACAAAAGGCTTTCAGCTTTTCTGCAGTGAGAAATATTAAAACTCAATGTCCAGATTGTTATGTTCAGAACAATGTGTTGTCAGCTCAAACCATTGTGACCTTGGTCTCTTTAATGTAACTCCAAAGTGAGGAAACAGCATGGTGGATTGCCTTTTATACCTGCTTGCCCAGGGTGCACAGGTAACCCTTAGGTCTCCCACAGGTGTTCCCCCTGGTGGCAGGTCTCATTCATTGGTGAGGTTAGCATACATAACATCACTCCCCCTCAAAGTCTTATGTATGCGTAATTTACAGGTTGAGGCGATCTGGCGCTCTGCGCTCCCAGGTCGATCGCCTGGCATGGGTGAGTTGGTCGGATCATTGCTTCACGGCAGCATGGCTGGTCTGATCGGACTGTCAGGCATGGTGGGTTCATCCTCGTGGTTGACAGCGAGGTCGATTTCTGGTTGGGTGTGTGTTGGTGAATCATAGATGATAAAGTCTTCTTCAAACTGTTCTTGGTTGTCAGTGAATCGCTGTTTGGTCTGATCCAAGTGCTTTCTGCACGTTTGCCCATTCAACAGTTTAATAACAAACACTCTATTCCCCTCCTTGGCTAAAACAGTAATTCATTTGGGACCATGACTGTAATTGAGAATAAACACAGGATCGTTAACCTCAATGTCACGTGATACAGCCGCGCAATCGTGGTACGCGTTATGCCGATGCTGCCGGGTTTCTACACGATCATTGAGATCCGGGTGGACTAAGGAGAGCCTGGTTTTGAGTGCTCTCTTCATTAACAATTCAGCAGGGGAAACCACGGTAAGTGAGTGTGGGTTTGTCCGGTAGCTGAGCAGGATCCGAGATAACCGGGTCTGCAAGGAGTCGTCTGTTACGCATTTCAAGCTCTGCTTGATGGTTTGGATTGCCCATTCCACTTGACCATTGGATGCGGGCTTAACTGGGGCAGACCTGACATGCTTAATGCCATTGTGGGTCATGAGCTCGTTGAATTCCGAGCTGGTGAAACATGGTCCATTGTCACTAACAAGGACGACGGGCAAACCATGGGTGACGTACATGGCCCGGAGGCTTTTAATGTTGGCAGTGGATGTACATGATGACATTATTATACATTCAATCCATTTAGAGTAAGCGTTCACTGCTACTAGAAACATCTTTCCTAGAAAAGGGCCAGCAAAATCTACATGGACCCTGGATCATGGTTTGGAGGGCCATGATCACAGGCTCAGTGGGGCCACCCTAGGTGCGTTGCTCAACTGTGAGCAAGTGTTGCATTGGTGTATGCATGACTCTAATTCGGAGTCAATGCCGGGCTACCAAATGTGCGACCTGGCGATAGCTTTCATCATGACAATGCCTGGGTGGGTGCTGCGTAGGTCGCGTATAAACGTTTCCCTTTTTTGGTAAAACCATGCGATTATCCCTTAGGAGACAATCTGATTGGCTGGACAATTCATCCTTACGTCGGTGGAACGGCTTAATTTCATCTTGCATTTCCCCGCGAACCGCCAACCAGTTCCCATTAAGGATGCAGCTTTTTACTAGTGATAGCACAGGGTCTTGGTTAGTCCAGGTCCTGATCTGGCGAGCCATGACGGATGATCCCTCGCTCTCAAAAGCATCCATTACCAGAAGCAAGTCTGCGGGTTGCACCGTTTCCACCCCGGCGGTGGGCAATGGCAACTGACTGAGGGCGTCAGCGCAGTTCTCTGTGCCTGGTCTGCGGCGGATTACATATTCATACGCAGACATGTTAGTGCCCATCTTTGGATGCAGGACAAAGCATTGGTGTTGATACCTTTGCTTTCTGAGAGCAGTGAAGTAAGCAGTTTGTGGTCAGTTTCAAGCTCGAACCAGAGACCAAATAGGTATTGGTGCATTTTCTTAACCCCTTATAACGCTTCTTTCTCAACCAAACTGTAGGCTCTTTCAGCCTTGGATAAACTTCTGGATGCATATGCAACCGGTTGCAGTTTGCCTGACATTTGCTTGCTGTAACACACACCGGACCCCGTACGACGACGCATCACAAGCTAGTACTAAACGTTTACATGGGTCATACAATACAAGTAACTTGTTAGAGCATAGCAGGTTTCTAGCCTTATTAAAGACTGTCTCTTGAAATTTACCCAAACCCAGTCATCACCTTTGCGGAGCAATAAATGCAAGGGTTCCAGCAAAGTGCTCAACCCTGGTAGAAAGTTACCAAATAGTTGAGGAGTCTCAGGAACGAACGCAGCTCCGTCACATTCTGTGATCTGGGTGCGTTCTTGATGGCCTTCATCTTGGAGTCCGTGGGTCTGAAGCCGTCTGCCGCAATCTTTCTCCTCAGAAATTCGACCTCTGGTGCCAGGAAAACACACTTGGAGCGTTTCAGCCTGAGTCCCACACTGTCCAGTCACTTTAGAACCTCTTCCAGGTTGTGCAAGTGCTCGGTGGTGTTGCGACCAGTGATCAAGATTTGGTCTTGGAACACCACGGTGCATGGAACCGATCTCAGCAGACTTTCCATGTTCCTCTGGAAGATGGCCGCAGCCGAGCAAATCCCAAAGGGGCATCTGTGGTACACAAACAGTCCTTTGTGCGTGTTGATGCACGTAATTTCTTTGACGGTTCAGCCAGCTCCTGTGTCATGTAAGCAGAAGTTAGATCTAGCTTGATGAATGACTTTCCCCCTGCTAGCGTTGCAAATAGGTCTTCTGCTTTATGTAGCTGGTATTGGTCCTGTAGCGAGACTCGGTTGATCGTTACCTTGTAGTCCCCGCAGATTCTGAGCATCCCATTGCTCTTTAGCACCTGCACAATTAGACTGGCTCACTCATTGAACTCAACTGGCGATATGATTCCCTCTCGTTGAAGTCTGTCCAGCTCGATCTCGACTTTCTCTCGCATCATATATGAGACTGCTCGGGCCTTGTGATGAACAGGCCGTGCCTCAGGAACAAGATGGATCTGCATCTTGGCGCCTGTGAAGTTGTTGATGCCTGGCTCAAATAACGCTGGGAATTTGTTTAGCACCTGGGCGCACGAGGCGTCATCCACCGAAGACAGTGCTTTGACATCGTCCCAGTTCCATCGGAGCTTTCCTAGCCATCTTCTGCCAAACAGCGTTGGGCCATCGCCTGGTACAATCCATAGTGGTAAATCATGCACCATTCTGTCGTACGATACTTTCACACTGCTGCACTGCCGATAACAGATATGAGTTCTTTGGTGTGAGTGCGCAGCGTTATGTGAATCGGGCTCAATTTTGGTCTCTGTGCTTTGTGGCCCCACAGTTTCTCAAAAGCCTTCTGGCTCATTATTGATTGACTTGCCCAGTGTCCAATTCCATGGAGACTGGAATGCTGTTAAGTTTAACTTTTAACATTATCAGAGGGCTTTTGATGGTGAAGGTGTGTACCCCATACACTTCCTCTTCATCTCCGGTTGAGTAACCTCTCCTGCTCATTCAGCATAATCCGTCCTCTGCTGACTCTGTCACGTGGTGAGTCACAGGTCGTTTGCACAGTCACTGGAGGTGCCCCATTGTTCCACAGCCCTTGCACACATAGTGCCTGAATCGACATTGATGGGCTCTATGACTGCCCCCGCAGCGCCAACACGGTGTTAATGGATACGCATTCACACCCCACAACGGCCTCTGAGTCACCCTAGGCCTGGCCTCTGCGGTCGTGTAGGCCCTGCCATGTACAGTTCTGCCTGCTGAAGGCATTATTTTATGCACAGTACTTGCCGGTGAGCTTCAATGCTGTGAAGATATCTGTTTCGTGTTGTCGCTCGTGAATATAACAGCCTGGGCTATCGTGATGGCCTCGCTCTGATCTAGGGATTCGGCAGACAGCATCAGACCCACGGACTCCAAGATGGAGGCCATCAAGAACTCACCCAGACCACAGAATGTGACGGAGCTGTGTTCGTTCCTGGGACTCCTCAAATATTTTGGTAACTTTCTACCGGGGTTGAGCACTTTGCTGGAACCCTTGCATTTATTGCTACGCAAAGGTGATGACTGGGTTTGGGGTGAATCTCAAGAGACAGATAATGTCCAACAATCCTTGGGGAGCCGATGCCTACAAACCGACAACCTTCGGTTATTGTGCTGTGGGCCATGAACCACTCACTGCAGCTATTGGTCTCTGTCCGGCATCATCTTATAACCACAGTCTAAGATAGTAATTGTATTGTCTTGAAGTACACAATTGGGTAGATTTTGAGTGAAGTACCACTTCCTTCTGCCAGTGTGCATCGAAATCAATGGGTGTGACATGCCTGTGATTTTTGGAAGAAGGCCACAGCCAAGGATGCAGAAAATGTACCAAGCTTCCCACTGTGTTTCCTATCTGAATGTGCAGTACTGTTCCATTATCGGACTCACACTGCAATGAAAGAGTGTCATGGCACAGCGCACCACTCAGAAAAAACATACTTTGCACTTTGTGTAATCAACTAACGTATACGGGCCATAGAATTTCCTGGTAACTAGCTTTAAATTGCTATTGATAATTTGCAGGATTGATATTGCAGTTGTTAATGATTCAGTGTGGAGGTCATCACATGTCAACGGCATAGGCTGCATTTTCTATCGGTGTCAGAATTGGGTCAAAGTCAGCAAAAGAAACTTTGCGATTGAAACCGCGCAAGGAATAACAAGCAGTGAGGTTGAATTTGCTTGGCCGTTCTTCCCAGACATCAGGTGGAACGGCTTGAAATAATGTCAGGGATTGCAGCCCTGTGAATTTTCAAGGCCTTGTAGTGTATGGATTTAGGACAGGTGAATTCATTTGGAATCTAGTGGCCCTGAAATTGCGGTCGGAGGCTTCCTGCGGGGGGATGCCTCTGACGGCAGAAATATTTACGAGTGTACCTGGTGGTCCCGGAGGAACGAACACTTCTGCTCCGAGGCCTAGATGCACAGCCTAGTGTAGAGGCCCACGTATTCCAGGAACGTATGTGCAGCCTGAGATCATGTGGGTCGGACTAACCAATGAAAATAGCATATCCCCATTCACAGTAATGGTGAGTTCCATTTGTATGAAGACCCCAAAAACACATAAACATTTCAAATAAATAAGAAATACATTTCCCATATTTAAAATTAATTGAAATTGAATTGAATTAAATGTTTTAGATACATTTTTTTCTTTTTTGTTTTAAATATGTTTAAATAGGGTAAAAATAAACTGACCTTAATGGACAGGGTTTTTAATATCAAAATTATTGCTAAAATGTTATTTTTCTATCTTTTAAAACACTTATGCTGGTAAAAGCAGGCCTTACGTAAGAGCTTGAAAGACATTCACTGGGCAGGAGTTGGGCAAATAGCCCAAATCTCTGCCCGCGAAGGCCCTTCTCCCAGGGTTGCATGTAATCTGTCAAAAGAAATGTTGACGGACCGCAAGTTTTAGGGGCCTGCGCAATGCAGGCCTAAACGCGGAACGTGCGGGGCGTCTACGGGTGCGTGCGCACATCGTACACACCCGGAGAGGCCGTGATTGCAGGCCCAGTTATGTTACTAATATTCCCAGCACTGGAATGAACTGATTACAAAGAAATTGAGGATGTTGTAGACTTTGACAACACTGGCAGTGTGACCCCGACAGCGAACCTGGGCTGCAGGTCTATTTCTTGCAGGAGTTATAACTCATTGAGGCCTTCCCTGACCAAGAATAGCTTCCTCAAGTAGTACTCACAGCTCGGTGACTGGTCGGAGCACTGAGCTCTGTAAGCTTAATGAAACGTACCAGCAGGAGCTTCCTGTGAGGCCCATATATCAGCCATGGCTCAGTGGGTAGCACCCTCGCCTCTGAGTCAGAAGGTTGTGAGCACAGAAATCTAGGCTGACACTGCAGTGCAGTGCTGAGGGAGTGCTGCACTGTCGGCGGTGCCTTCTTTCGGATGAGACGTCAAACCCAGAACCAGACCCTGTCCCTCAGGTGGAAGCAAAGATCCCATGGCACTATTTCAAAGAGCATGGGAGTTATGCCCGGTGTCCTGGCCAATATTTATTGCTCCATATAATTCACTAAAAACAGATTATCTGGTCTTTAGCACCTTGCTGTTGTGAGATCTTGCTGTGCGCAAATTGGCTGCCACATTTCCGACATTAAGGCAGTGACTACACTTCAAAAAGTACTTCGTTGGTTGTAAAGTGCTTCGGGATATCCTGAGTTCGTGAAAGGCTCTATATAAATGCAACTTTTTTTTTTATGAGCTTGGCCTTTTTCAGGTAACTCAAAGACTAGAGTATTCTCAAAAGACATCCTACAGTATCTCTGTAGACTGGATGACAGTAGCATTTGGGAAGGCCCCACAGCTAAATCCGGAAAGATGCAGCGAGGAATAGCAAGAAGTAGCAGTCTAAAAGAAAAAGCTCCAATTAAAGAGAACAATTCACGGGAAAGGATTTTGCAACCGAAACAATTTTGACCTGTTTTGCATTTTTAAATTTCCATTCCGGCTTGCCAGATGATGAGCTAATGTGCCTGATGTAAAAGGTCATATACATTGTATTGAACACAAAGATAGCGGAGAAACGGGGCACATGGCATTCTACTGTTATCCCACAAGCACGTGTGTACTTTTGTTGTTCAGTAGTCGGGTACTTCCTGTGCTCATCCCTATATCCAGTGGAAAGTGAAATGGGTGGGCTTCTTGTCATGATGGGTCCTGGCCATTCTGCACATCTGCATGCCTTACCTGGATTGCGCTGGTTTACCGGCATAAAAACACGGGGAAATCTACCCTGCAGTCTTTAGTTAGGAGCACGGGTGTTGGGAAAAGGCCTGAACTACATCACCTCTGGAGATGAAGGTCATCGACATTGCTCGACTAGATTCCTAAATCACTCCCAGTCATCAATTTACATTGAGTCTACAGCAAAGAAACAGGCCTTTCGGCCCAACATGTCTATGCTGGCGTTTATGCTCCACACGAGTCTCCTCCCACCCCTTTTCATCCAACCCTATCAGCATACGCTTCTATTCTTTTCTCCCTCAAGTGCTTATCCAGCTTCCCCTTAAATGTACCTCTGCTATTCGCCTCCACTACTCCCTGTGGTAGTGAGTTCCACATTCTAACCACTCTCTGGGTAAAGAGGTTTCTCCTGAATTCCTTATCGGATTCATTAGTGACTATCTTATATTTATGGCTCCTAAACAAGTGGAAACCCTATTGAACCCGTTCATAATTTTAAAGATCTCTATCAGATCACCTCTCTAACTTTTCTTTCCGAGGGAAAAGAGCCCAGCTTTTCCGGATAGTCTTTTCTGATACTAATAACCTCTCACTTCTGGTATCATTCTCTTTTTTTTTAACTTCCCCAATGCCTCCATATCCTTTTTATGTTGTGCACAGTACTCAAAGTGTGGTCTCACCAAGGTTTTACACAAGTTTAACATAATTTCCCTGCTTTTCAATTCTCTCCCTCTAGAAATGAACCCGAGTGCTTGGTTTGCTTTACTATGGCTTTATGCGACGTTCCTTTTTAGTGATTTGTGTCTCTGTACCCCTAAATCTTTTTGCTCCTCTACCCCACTTAGATTCTTCCTATCCAAGCAGCACGTGACCTCCTTATACTTCCTACCAAAGTACATCACCTCACACTTACCTATATTGAAATTTGCTAATTAAAGGCCCAATCTGAAAGTGTAATAATGTCTTCTTCTGTTATGTACCCCCCCCAATTTGGTGTTGCCCGCAAAATTAGAAATTGTACTTACGATTCTCAAGTCCAAATCATTAATGTAAATTGTGAACCCACTTTCCACCTTTTGCCAGTCTGAGTAGCTGCCCTTAACCCCTACTCTCTGTCTTCTGTTTTGTAGCCAGCTTGCTATCCATTCTGCTACCTGGCTCTACGTGCTCTGACCTTAGTCATGAGTCCACTATCTGTCACTCTCGCTTGTAATGACTGCTTTGGGTGGATTATAAACGGTGTCACATATGCAAAGCATAATATATAGAGTACAGTGAAATGTCCTGTATTTAGCTAAGGGGAAATAATCTATTGAACTAGTCATGCAACTTTCATCTGCAAGGTCACTGACCGATCATCTTTATCACACTTTCACCAAGATCATTTCTATTTCTAAAATGCCTGCTGAAAAAAAAAGCGACGAAATAAAGTGTAAACCCTTTTATTTTATAAAGAAAATACTGCAGACTTATAAAGAACAACATATGCCTCACAGTGAGTTTTAAGCTGTAATTCAGTCTCGGGGAGTGACTGATGTTCATAAAGCACTCAACCTACAATCTCTGGTTTATGATGTTATCAGTGGAACTCAATTGAATTACTACCTTGTAATTCACTGGCAGCCATCTATTGTCCAGGATATACACACCAGCTATGCAATCCCAACCTTTACTTCATGAATTAAGTTGATGTACAGTTCAACAGGACCATAAGCTTGAAGATTCCAATTTTCCAAATTTGGAACATAGGAACAGGAGAAGGCCCTTCAGCCCCTTGTGTCTGTTCTCCCATTCAATTAGATCAAGGTTGATCTAAAAAATGAAAAAAAACTTTGATTTATATAGCGCCTTTCACGACCACTGGATGTCTCAAAGTGCTTTATATCCAATGAAGTACTTTTGGAGTGTGGTCAATGTTGTAATGTAGGAAACGCGGCAGTCAATCTGCACATAGCAAGCTCCCACAATCAGCAATGTGATAATGACCAGATAATCTGTTTTTTGTTATGTTGATTGAGGGATAAATATTGGCCGGGACACCAGGGACTAGCTTCCCTGCTCTTCTTTGAAATAGTGACGTGGGATCTTTTACTTCCATATGAGAGAGCACATGGGGCCTTGGTTTAGCATCTCATCGGAAAGATAGCACCTCTGACAGTGCAGCACTCCCTCCTGGAGTGTCAGTCTAGATCTTTTTGTGCTCAAGTCCCTGGAGTGGGACTTGAACTCACAATCTACTGACTCAGAGACGAGTGTGCTACCCACTGAGCTGCAGCTGGGCAGCTGAACATGCAATGGACAGCTCAAATACAATTCACATCGTGTTAGGATTTTAAAAAGTGAACAGCAATCTCCAGCGGTGAATGTTCAGTAAACCTGTGGAGAACGTTCATATTCAGCAGCTTACACACACCATCCCGCAGTCTACTTGGCGAGTGCGGTCTGACCAAGTTGCCTAATTCATAGTTTGTCAGATACCTGATTGCTCGGGAATTGCCTCTAAATTGTGCTCAAAATCAATGTGCAACATCAACACTTACTGAAGCTGGAGAGTGCCTGTTAATTCAATACAATATCACTACAGCAGCCTTTACGAAATACTGCACTAAATGAGAACATAATGATCCAAAACAAATATTGCATCAGACGAATCAGCAACAGCGGTTGACCACTTAAGAGGTTATAATCTGAAATTGTTGAACTCGATGTTGAGTCCAAAAAGGCTGTAAAGTGCCTAATCGAAAGATGAGGTGCTGTTCCTCAAGCTTCAATATTGGTAGCAATATTTGTGAATCTTGGCACAAACAATTATTTGAGTTAAGCCATGCATACCTTTGACATAATGCATATTTTCCTGGTCACAATAAAACAAACGACCTCCCCGTCTTTTGGATGAGACGTTAAACCGAGACCCCATCTGCCTTCTCGGGTGGACGTAAAAGATCCCATGACCAATATCGTGAGACTTGAGGGCTGTAATTCATTTTAAAATAGCAGACGTGCCCAGTCTGTCTCGTTCAGATGAAAGTTCATGGGGACCAGTGAAAATGTGGACACAAATCTTTTAAAAACCTAGCTCAATTTTTGAGTGGATAAAACAAGTATCGAGTTAACCATGTATTCTTTTGGTTCTGCGTATGTTAATTTTAATTAAATAAAAATGTTTTATTTTTCTTTTATTCCTTGGAGGAAAGAAAAAAAGACCTGCATTTATATAGCACCTTTCACAACCTCAGGTCATCCCAAAAGTGCTTTACAGCCAATGAAGTACTATTTGCAGTGTAATCACTGTTGTCATGTAGGAAACAGCCAATTTGCGCACAGCAAGCTCCCACAAATAGCAATGTGATAATGACCAGATAATCTGTTTTAATGATGGTGGTTCAGGGATAAATATTGACCAGGACACCAGGGAGAACTTCCTTGCTCTTCTTCGAAATACTGTCATGGGATCTTTTACGTCAACCCGAGAGGGCAGATGGGAATTCGGTTTAACATCTCATCCAAATGATGGGAAGGTCCTTTGTTTCAATGAAACCAGAAAAATATGCATTATGTCAAAGGTATGCATAGCTTAACTCAAATATTGCTACCAATATTGAAGCTCGAGGAACAGCACCTCATCTTTCGGTTAGGCACCTTACAGCCTTTTTGGACTCAACACTGAGTTCAACAATTTCAGATTATAGCCTCTTACCCATTTTTTCGGTCAGCAGCTGTTGCTGACATTTCTGATGTTCTCATTTACACCTCCTCTAGACCCGTCTTTTGTTTCTTTACTTGTCCCATTACCATCTCCTTCGCCATACTCCATCATCCCTTTTGTCTCTTAATCTCTCCTGCCTTCTACCCTATCACAGACCTTCCCTTTTGGTCTTTCCCTCCCCTCCCCCCTTTCCCTGCCCCTACACTTGCTTAAAAATCTAACTTTTTCCAGTTCTAGCAAAGGGTCATTGACCTGAAACGTTAACTCTGTTTCTCGCTCCATAGATGCAGCTTGACCCGCTGAGTACCTCCAGTGCTTTCTGTTTTTATTGAAGTGCTATATTTGTACTTATTCCTTATGAAGCAAAATTGTGAAATACATTTAATATTTGAAAGATCATAAAAATCATACTATGTATTCTAGTGCCAGGGAGTAACAAAATACACTGGTTCGGCCTCAACTGCAATATTGTGTTCAGTCCTAGGCACCGCACTTTAGGAAGGATGTGAAGGCTTTAGAGAAGGTGCAAGAAAGACTTACGAGGATGATTCCAGGAATGAGCGACCTCAGTTATGTGGATAGACCGGAGAAGCTGGGGTTGTTCTCCTTAGAGCAGAGAAGGTTGAGAGGAGATTTGATAGAGGTGTTCAAAATCATGAGGGGTCTAAACAGAGTAGATAGAGAGAAACTGTTCCCATTGGCGGAAGGGTCGAGAACCAGAGGACACAGATTAAAAGTGATTGGCAAAAGAACCAAAGACGACATGAGGAAAAACATTTTTAAGCAGCAAGTGATTATGATCTGGAATGCACTGCCTGAAGTGATGGTGGAAGCAGATTCAATCATGACATTCAAAAGGAATTTGGATCAGTATCTGAAGGAAAAAAAATTGCAAGGCTGTCGGGAAAGGGACTGGCTGAGGTGCTCTTGCAGAGAACCAGCATGGGCTCGACGGGCTGAATGGCTCCCTTCTGTGCTGTAACCATTCTGTGGGGGCTGCAACCATTCGATTAGTGCATTGCAAGTAATAATCTGTTTGAGTGATGTTGATTGAGGGATAACTGTTGACCAGGACGCAGGGGATAACTCCTCTCCTCTTCTTGAAATAGTGTCATGGGATCTATTACATCCACCTGAGAGGGCAGATGAGGGCTTGGTTTAACATCGCATCTGAAATGCAACACCTCCAACCATTCCTCAGGACTGCACTGGACTGTCAGCTTAGATTTTTTGTACCTAAGTCTCTGGAGTGGGACTTGAACCCCCAAACTTTCGACTAAGAGGCAAGAGTGCTGGGCAGGACATATACCGAATACTGCATTCAGTTCTGGTCACTGAGCCACAAGAAGTAGTGCAGAGAATGCTCACAAGGTTGATTCCCAGTGTAAGAGGGCTGAGCTGGTGAGAAAAGATTATGGGTTAGAAATTACGTAACGCCCCGTTTGGGGCATTAACTTTTCAAGGAGCTCAAAAATAATGGCAGGCGAAAACGATTTGCTGCTCCCAGGAACTTCAGCTTCAGTGCTTCAAAGAGAGAGGCGCAGCTCTAAATCAAGCGCTAGCACTGCCCTTAGAGTGCTAAACTGTGTGAGAGGGGCGGTATCGGCAGAGCGCTGAATAATGTTCCATGCAGTGCTACTGTCTTTGGAGGCTCCTTTCCTCGCTGATAGGGGAAGGCCAATATTGCTTTGAATCAATCTTCATGCTGTCTCTGTGTGGCCACGGGACCTGCGCTACGTGCATAACAGCCCCAAGCACTTTTAGAGAGTGGAGGGCTGAGTAATTGCACAGAAAGCATCGGTCAAAATCAATCAGAAGGCACAGATTGGTGCCAGTAATAAAGTTTGCCCTACCTGACCACCACTGCCTTTAAATATCGCTCTCCAAGCGACCATCCAAGGTGACAACGCCTCTTGCAGCTGCCGTTGTTGACACCTGGCGATGCTGCAGGGGACGGGAGCGAATATCACATTCGGGGCGGTAACGGGGCGGTAACGGGGCGGTAACGGGGCGGTAACGGGGCGCTGCGCATCGGATTGCGTCACGATCTACGGGGCACAAGAGAGTGAGGCAGCTTTGAGCTCCGTCATCCAATAAGATCATGGCTGATGTGATCCTGGCCTCATCCCCACTTTCCTGCCTGTTCCCCATAACCCTTGACTCCCCTGTAGTTCAAAAATCTGTCTGTCTCCGCATTGCATATATTCAATGACCTGTCCTCCACAGCTCTCTGGGGCAGAGAATTCCAAAGATTCATGACCCTCTGAGAAAAGAAACTCCTCCTCATCTCCGTCTTAAATGTGCGACCCCTTATTCTGAAACTATGCCCCCTAGTTCTAGATGCCCCTATGAGGGGAAACATCCTCTTAGCATCTATCCTCGTAGGTGAGATCACAGGAACTAGTGATATCAGTTCCTATGGTCCTCCGGAGCTTGCTTGATTGCCTTCAAGAAGCGTGGTGTAAATAGACCAGTGCCACTCCTTACTGTATTTCGAAGAGCCCAAAGCTTACTGTTTAATGTTTTAATATTTGTCTTAAAGTATTGAACTCTTGGGTGTGCCACCAGATACGAAAGCAATATCGCCCAAGTAACTTTCAGTGAAGGAACAAACATACTCCAGGCCATATCAATATTTCTCATTAACATTCTTCATACTGAAATAAAAATCAATAGGCTCAAGGGTTTGTATGCAGCCAAGAACTGCATGAAATTCAGACTTATTGATAACAAATTTGTTCACAGATAGACAAACATACCTGCAGAGATACTGAATATAAAAGTAATAGACACCGAGTTGAGTTAAACAGCTGTAATTCAGTTTAGGACTCCCAACGATGCACCAGCATTAAGCTTGCTGGAACCGAGGATGGATGGAAGGAAGGAAGGGAAAGGAAAGGAAAGGAAAGGAAAGGAAGGAAGGAAGGAAGGAAGGAAGGAAGGAAGGAAGGAAGGAAGGAAGGAAGGAAGGGAAGGAAGGAATTTGCCAGGGATACGAACACATTTAACAACTCTACACCAGCAGGGATTGGACAAATAGCCTCTCACTAGACCACCAGGGTTCATACACATACACACCACTGGAGAACCAGGAAACGTGAACATACCACCTAGAAGTCTGGAGATTTGGATTAAAGATTTTGCATTTATAAATTACCTTTCATATCCTCAGGGTATCCCATACCACTTCTCAGCCAATTAAGTCAATCACTGTTATTATGTGGTCAACTGTAGCAGCCAATTTGCCAAGAGCAATGTCCCACAAACGGTACTGAGATAATTGACTAGTTTTGGTGAAGTTGCCTGGTGGTTAAATGGTGACCAGATCCACAGAATTCACCAGCTCTTCTTTAAATAGCATCTTGAAATCTTTAACATCCACCTAAGAAGGCAAGCGGGGATTTAGTTTAACATCTAATTCAAAAGACAGCACCTTTGACAGTGCAGCATAGCCCTGAATGACCAGCCTGATGAGCTCTTGTCTCTGGAGCGACCCTTAAACCCATGACCCTCTGACTCAGAGGCGAAAGTGCTAACATTGAGCCAAGGCTGACACTGGAGCGACAAGGATCAAGCATATATTCACCAAAAGTCTACCAGGGATCTGATGAAGACTCTCTCCTATTTTATAAACAAATCTTTATTCTTTTGCTTCCAGCTGCAGCTGTCAGGCACCAGGATATGAGAATGTTATTTTTTAACTTTACAATTTATAAAGGGGCAGGCGTCACTGTAGAATATAATTACCTTCAATTACATGCAGAGCCGAGAGAAACTGAGTTTGTTCTCCTACGAGTAGAGAAGGTAAAGGGTAGATTTCAGAGAGGCGTTCAAACTCACGAAGGACTTTGATAAAGTAAATAAGGAGAGACCGTTTCCACTGGCAGAACAGTCAGTAACCAGAGGACACAGATTTAAGGTAAATGCCAAAAGCAACAGAGGTGGGAAGAGGAGCATTTTTTTTATGAAGAAAGTTATCATAATCTGTAATGCATTGCCTCAAAGGTTGGCAAAAGCAGATTCAATAGTAACTTTCAAAAGGTAATTGGATAAAAACTTGTAGGGGAGAAAATTGCAGGGCTATGGGGAAAGAGCAGTGGAGTGGGGCCAATTTTATTGTTTTTTCAAAGGGCCAGCAGAGGCATGATGGGCCAAATGGTCTCTTTCTGTGCTCTAAGATTCTGTGATTCTACGTAAAATTACTTTAATTGATTTAACTTCAAGTATCACAAAAACACCTCTAAACGGCTAAAATCAGGCTTTCTGCTGTAAAATGTGACTTTGTGCCATTCATCCCGGTAACATATGGAATGTGATTGTACGGATGAAACTGTATGCTCTGAGAACAATGTTAACCATTGAAACCAACAACTGTTCCCCCTGAGGTTTCTGGTATTGTTAGGTAGTCAGGATAAAGTCTAAATGATAGTTTCTCGAAAAAGAGCAATATTGGGGCTAAAGTTCCGGCCTCACTGGGTCCGTACGGAGTGCGCATGGACCCAGCGAGGCCTCGCTAAAGCCGTTTTTTGGGGCACGATGCGTATGCGCCAAAAAACAGCTTTTCTGATCTGTCAAGATGTCTCCGTACAGATCCTCCGCATCCCCGGGAAAAGGACATCCGTGCGGGAGAGACTGGGCTATTTGCCCAACTCATGCCCAGCGAATGTCCTTCCAACTTTTACGCCTGGTAAAAGCAGGCACATACCAATGTAAAAGTTTTAAAACATATAAAAATTAAATTTAAATACACATTTTTATAGTAAAAACCGTGTCCATTAAGGTAAGTTTATCTTAAACCCTATTAAAACACATTTTTTTTTAATTCCAAAAATTTTTTTTTTTCTAAAACATATAATAAATTTAATTCCAATTAATTTTAAATATGTGAGTTTTTTAAATTTTTATTATGTTGTGTTTCTTGCTTTAGGGGTTTATTCTCATTGATAATAATGGGAACTTGTAAGTTCCCATTATTATCAATGAGAATACTGCATAGTGACTGGTGGTCCAGGCCCACGTGACGCCAGCATTTCCGTGCGAAGGAGAAATCATCTCCCCGTATGCTGCGCAGCAAATGAAGGCCTCCGACCGCAATCGATGGCACCTCCAGGAGCACCAGGTATTTTTGTTAAAAAAGTTTGGGTCGGAGGTGTTAGTCCGAAGGAAGCTTCCGACCAGAATTTTAGGCCCAATAAAAATGGCAAGCAGGAATGTGGAATTTACTACATGGCTTAGGTGGAGGACAACAATGGCACAGACTTAATAGCCAGGGCAGTCTGTTTCTCTGCTGTTACATTCGATAATTAAGCTCGTATTGTTTTCTGCTTCATGATTACCAACATATTAACTGGTAACGCTAAAAAAAATTGCATTGAATTTACAGCACAGAAACAGGTCATTCAGCCCAACTGGTCCTCACCAGTTTTTATGCTCCACATAAGCCTCCTCCCACTTTCCTTCATCTAACCCCATCAACATAACCTTCGATTCTTTTTCCCCTCATTTTTATCCAGCTTCCCCTTAAACACATCTATGCTATTCACCTCAACTACTTGCTGTGGTAGCAAGTTGGTAAACAGTGGTTCAGTGGGTAACACTCTCGTCATCTGAGTCAGAAGGTTGTGGATTCAAGTCCCACTCCAGGACTTGAGCACATAAATCTAGGCTGACACTCCAGTGCGGCGCTGCATTGTCAGTGGTGCTGTTTTTCAGATGAGATGTTAAACCAACGTCCCATCTGCTCTCTCAGGTGGATGTAAAAGATCCCATGGAGCTATTTTGAAGAAGAGCAGGGGACGTCCAGTGGTCGTGAAAGGCGCTATATAAGTCCAACTCTTTCTTTCAAGTTCCACATTCTGACTACTCTCTGGGTAAAGAGGTTTTGCCTGAATTCCTTATTGGATTAATTAGTGACTATCTTATATTTATGACCCCTAGTTTTGGACTCCCCCACAAGTGGAAACGTCTACCCTATCGAACCCCTTCATAATAGATCACCCTGAAGCCTTCTCTTTTCTAGAGTAAAGAGCCCCAGCCTATTCAATCTTTCCTGACGGTTGTACCTTCTCAGTTCTGATATCATCGTTGTAAATCTTTTTTGTACTTTCTCCCATGCCTCTATATCTTATTTGTAATACGGAGACCAGAACTACAATAAGGCTGAAGGGCTTGGTGTGTTTTGATGCCGAACCCGGCTCTACAAGCCAAATAATTTTAACATAGCAGGCTGTTCCCCACACTATAGATCTCAGGGTGGAATTTCCACAACAGAATTCTTCCAATCTCCTGTGTAACATCAGGTGCAATCCCATCACCCCAGTGCTCGCTGACCTATCATTGGTTCCCAGTTATTCAACGCCTCAATTTCAAAATTCCCATCCTTGTTTACAAATCGCTCCATGATCTCACTCCTCCCTATCTCTGTAATCTCCTTCAGCCCCACAACCCCCTCGAGATGTCTGCGGTCCTCAAATTCTGGCCTCTTGAGCATCCCTGATTATAATCGCTCAACCATTGGTGGCCGTGCCTTATGTTGCCTGGGCCCCAAGCTCTGGAACTCCCTCCCTAAATTTCTCCGCCTCTCTACCTCTCTTTCCTCCTTTAAAATACTTCTTAAACCTACTTCTTTGACCAAGCTTTTGGTCATCTGCCCTAATTTCTCCTTATGTGGCTTGGTGCCAAATCTTTGTCTTATAACACTCCTATGAAGCGCCTTGGGGTGTTTTACTGTGTTAAAGGCACTATATAAATAGAATTTGTTGCTGAATAAAGTTTCTTTGGAGTTTCCATTGACTTACCACGGAAATCACACTGCTAGATCAGCAAAACCACTCTGGATATTTTCATCCATACATATATATAATATATCTGCTCTGGCTATTGTCTGGAATGTTTCTGTTATTCTGATGGGCTTGATAGCCTTATACACTTGTTAAAGTTTAATAATCTGGAGAGGGGAGATTGAGGTGATAGTTCTTTATCACTTTGCCTGTATGTCAGGACAAAGAAATTGTAAAAGTGTGTGTGGTGTATCATCCTTCTTATTCACTGTTTTGCTTTTGTTTTTAGTCTCTTTAGAATGTTGCAAGCGATGCGGGACTTCAGTTACGTGGAGAGACTTGAGAAGCTGGGGTTATGCTACTTAGAGCAGAGAAGGTTAAGGGGAGACTTAACAGAGGTGTTCAAAATCATGAAGGGTTCTGATAGAGTAACGAAGGAAAAACTGTTTCCACAGGCAGAAGGGTTGGTAACCAGAGGACACAGATTTAAGGTAATTGGCAAAAAGAGATGGATTTTTTTATGTGTTGAGTTATGATCTGGAATGTACTGCCTGGAAGGATGGTGGAAGCAGATTCAATAGCAACTTTCAAAAGAGAATTGGATAAATACTTGAAGGGGAAAAATGGGGAAAGAGCAGGGGAAGTGGGACTAATTGGATAGCTCTGTCAAAGAGCCAGCACAGGCACGATGGGCTGAATGTGATTTCATTATTGTTGTTTTATTTTTGCTATGTTTGATTAAGTCTGGAAATGTACAGATACATTTTCCGAGAGGTTTGCTCCTGGTATTGAGTCTTACTTGACAGGAGCGGGTGTGCGGGTGGGGACAGAGAATCAGATGTGGACATCAGCCCTTCTGGCTCAAGATTCCCCCAGATTTTTCAGCGCATTAAAAGGAACGGCTGGAAAAGCAGGAGTGCCATGAATTTTGGGTGGGCCGATTCTCTCATTCATGGTCCATCAAGCAGGAGAGAGTCTTAGGAAAATGTAGTTACCTGGTTTGGAGATCAGGTTCAAAATCTGGGGCATGTCCTGGTCATAATCTCGAACTGAGAGCTGCTTTGATCATTTTATTCCCATTATACTGTTGCCATGGGGTTTCCAGATGATTTCATAGCACATTTGCAATTACAATGTTACCATCGTTAATCCGCCAGTGTGACCGTCATCATAGATCAATGGAATGAAGCACATCTGAACTGGCTTAAAAATAGACCCAAACTTCACTAAAATCACTCCATAAAATGAACCGTGTAGAAAAAACAACAGATAGTATGGAATGACTACCAGGCAGCAATGAAACCCTCAAGTACTCTCTACTTTAAATGCCTGAATTGTAACTACTACCCAGAGACTTGGTTTTTTTTTTGTTTTAGTGGCATGAGAAAATGAAGTGTCTTTTCACAATCATACTTTAGACCTTGCCACAGAATCTCCTAAATTGAGCCATTCACAGGTTCATTTGCGACCGCCCAAATTTAAAGCATTTAAGGCAATATCAGTTGCAACACTTGCTACTCTCCCAGCAATAGAGCGGGCTGCAACACTGTGCTTGGATTCAGTACGGTTCTGTGTGCTCTCGAACTAAGTTAATATGACGTCTCACCAGGTAACTTATTGGCCCATGGCACAGTCAGGTTGTCTTACAGGTGAGACTGGCAACTAACCCACAGTCATTTCAGTATTTTCCCCAGTGAGGGCAGGTAAAACAATGAAAACATCCATCAAACAGACCTTATGTTATGGTATGGTTTTTTTTCAACAGGCATCGCCGGAATGCTCGATCCATTATCAAAAGGAATGGCTGGAAATATCAACGAGGAAATTGGGAACATTTGGAAATTCTGCCCTGATGAATGTGAAGGTCCCATTGCTGTTTAGTAGGGCTGACAGGGAAGTGATTCCCATTACAGTGATAGAGATAAGACCAAGTCCCCCACTATCTAAAAGGGAACAGAGCTATTAGGTGATATAGTGCTCGACATTGCAATCTACTCCCACTCCATTAAACGCTTCTGTTCCATCCCATAGATCCTGGTTGCAGTGCCCTGACGTTGATATGAAGAGATTTGGGTCTATTGGGAACTTAATGGAAGCTAACTATTACTGGACCGCCAGGGGGAAATCATGGTACAACAGATAGTATCTAATCCTTGTAATTTCCTACTCTCCCAGTCATGAGAAATCCTCTGGAGCATTATGCTCTCATTTGCAAGACATAGACACCCGCGACTGATTATAAAACAGCTTCTTAAATCGGAAAACAAAGCATAAACAGTTTACAGAAATCATCATCAGGCATTGAGCTGATAGAGTTGACCGACGTTCCAAGTACTGAGGGAATGCTGAATTCAAGCAGACACCAGGTCAATATTTAAAGTTGGAAGTGTTATGTATGAATAAAGAGTCTGACCAGATACTGTGAGCTCAAAGTAAAGTATGACTTTAGTCTTTTATTACAGGTCTCCAGAGTGCCTCTCCAGCCTCCTTAAGTACCGCTGCTCCCAAGGGATTGTGGGATCCCTTGGGACTCCAGGGGATGAGCCCTCTGGTGGTTAAACAAGGTATTTACAGGTTTACATATATAACAACACTCCCCCCCTATTTACAAGGTGAGTCGATCTGGGGCCTTTCTTTCCCTGGTTGATTGTCTCGGTGCAAATGCTGGTTTTGGTGAGTTGTTTGTTGGGCCCTCGCTGGGCTGCTGTGCAGTTGTCCTTGCTGGACTGCCTGGTGTGGTGAGTCTTGTTGGGCTGCTGCGGGTGATGGGTTCTGCTTCGTGGTCAACCGCTGTGTCAGTTGCCACTTGTGTGTGTGTTGGGGGCTCAAAAAAGGTAAGGTCTAATGTGGGTTGCTCTGGATAGTCCGTGAATCTGAGTTTGGTTTGGTCCAAGTGTTTCCTGTAGCTGAGTCCATTTGAAAGTTTGACCCGAAACACCCTACTCCCCTCTTTGGCCACGAAAGTGCCGGGTAGTCACTTGGGATCTTGTCCATAGTTCAACACAAATACAGGATCATTAATCTCAATTTCGCGTGACACATTTGCGCTATCATGATATGTACTTTGTTGAAGCCGCCTGCTCTCTACCTGTTCGTGTAGATCAGGGTGGACTAACGAGAGCCTTGTCTTAGGTGCCCTTTTCATGAGCAGTTCAGCGGGTGGAATCCCAGTGAGCGAGTGGGGTATTGTGCGGTAACTAAGCAGGATTCAGGATAGGCGAGTCTGCAGTGAGCCTTCAGTTACCCTCTTCAAGCTCTGCTTGATTGTTTGCGCTGCTCTCTCTGCCTGACCATTGGATGCTGGTTTGAACGGGGCAGATGTGACATGTTTGACCCCACTGCGGGTCATGAACTCTTTGAACTCGGCACTGGTGAAACACGGCCCATTGTCACTCACAAGAACATCAGGCAGGTCGCGCGTGGCAAACACGGCCCGCAGGCTTTCAGTGGTGGCAGTGGACCGCGCTTACCGACATTACCTCACATTCAAATCCATTTGGAGTACGCATCGACAACCATTAGGACCATTTTTCCCATGAATGGGCCTGCATAGTCAACATGGACCCTAGACCTTGGTTTGGAGGGCCAAGACCATAAACTTAGTGGCGCCTTCCTGGGTGCATTGCTTAACTGTGAACATGTGTTACATTTGTGCACACAGGACTCTAAGTCCGCATCGATACCGGGCCACCACACGTGGGATCTGGCTATCGCTTTCATCATTACAATGCCTGGATGGGTACTGTGGAGATCACTAATGAAAGTGTCCCTGTCCTTTTTTGGTACCACAACCCGGTTACCCCACAGAAGGCAGTCTGCCTGTATAGACATTTCATCTTTGCGCCACTGGTACGGCTTTATTTCTTCCTGCATTTCTAATGGGACACTGGACCAGCTTTCGTGAAGCACACAGTTTTTTTTACAAAGGACAGTAAGGGGTCCTGGCTCGTCCAGGTTCTAATCTGTCAGGCGGTAATAGGTGATTGCTCACTCTCGAATGCTTCCATTACCATAAGTACGGCTGCCATTTCCACCCCCGTGGTGGGCAATGGCAGCCTACTGAGATTATCGGCACAGTTTTCTGGCCTGTGGCGGATGGCATAGTTGTATGCGGACAACGTGAGTGCCCATCTCTGGATGCAGGCCGATACATTCGTATTTATCCCCTTACTTTCAGAAAAGAGGGATACCAGTGGCTTATGGTCAGTTTCCAATTCAAATTTGAGCCCAAACAGATATTGATGCATTTTCTTTACCCCATAAACACACGCTAATGCTTCTTTTTCAATCATGTTGTAAGCCCTCCCAGCCTGAGACAGACTTCTGGATGCATAAGCAACCAGTTGCAATTTCCCAGATTCATTAGCTTGTTGCAATACACACCCGACACCGTATGACGACGCATCACATGCTAGTACCAAACGCTTACATGGATCATACAACACAAGCAATTTGTTTGAGCATAACTTTTACAAAGGCATTTTCTTGGCTTTTACCACATACCCATTTGTCTCCTTTACACAGTAAAAGTGTGCAGTGGTTCTAACAGTGTGCTGAGACCCGGTAAGAAGTTACCAAAATAGTTCAGGAGTCCTAGAAACAACCGCAGCTCCATCATGTTCTGTGGCCTCGGTGTGTTCTTGATTGCCTCCGTCTTCGAATTGATGGGCCTGATGCCGTCCGCCGCGATTCTTCTCCCCAGGAACTCTACTTCAGGCACCAGGAAAACGCACTTAGAGTGTTTTAACCTGAGCCCCACGTGATTAAGCTGGCTAAGAACCTCCTCCAGGCTTTGCAGATGCTCGACGGTGTCCCGACCTGTAACCAAGATATCGTCCTGGAAGACCACGGTGCGCGGGACCGACTTCAGTAAGCTTTCCATGTTTCTCTGGAATAACGCCGCGGCTGATTGAATCCCAAACGGGCATCTGTTGTAAATGAAGAGACCTTTGTGCGTGTTGATGCAGTTGAGGCCCTTTGATTATTCCTCCAGCTCCTGCGTCATGTAGGCCGAGGTCAAACCTAGTTTCATTGATGTCTTTCCTCCCGCCAGCTTCACAAAAAGATCGTCTGCCTTTGGTAGTGGGTATTGAGCCTGCAGGGAGAAATGATTGATAGTTACTTTGTAATCACCACAGATTCTGATGGTACCATCTCCCTTGAGGACTGGAACAATCGGACTGGCCCACTCGTTGAATTCGATAGGCGAAATGATGCCCTCTCATTGCAGCCGGTCCAGCTCGATCTCCACCCTCTCTCTCATCATATACGGTTCTGCTCTCACC